>NC_136491.1:60022054-60259554 GCF_053919585.1 Euprymna scolopes
AAAAAAAAAAAAAAATCTCATTCTGGTGGGGGGGAAAAAGGGCTAGATTGGCCTAAAATGCAGGTATTCTGCTATGTACGGCAGTTACCTGCCCTTGGGGAATTCCTGGGCCTGCAATAACATTTCCAAAATGGCCACGTTGACGTAGCCGTGATAAATCATTGTTTTTCGCTGTAAAAAAATAAAAAAACTACTTGATCAAATGAAGTGAAATTTTTTTCGGAGAACTTCAGTCTATAACAGTTACGTACAATAAAATTTTTTTTTCAATATTTCCATTTTTTAATGTCGTCACTAAACTGTATAAGTACCAGACTATCAATACACACAAAAAAATATAGATTTATTTTTGGGTAAAGTTCCCCCGGGTTTTCCTTTCACTTCAGTAAATAATGGTCTTTTGTTATATATCTGGCGTACTATTATCTTTATATATATGATGTTTATGTTTATATATAGGTATAAGTGATAGTGTCTGTGTGTGTCGGTGCGTCTGTGTGCATTTCCCTACGTTAAAACTCTGTCAATTTTAAGCCTACAGATTCGAAATTTGATATACAGGGTACTGAGGTTTGGGAACATCGATGTGATAGGTTTTCGACAGAAATTTGGCGATTAAGTGGTCAATATTCAACAATTAGACCTTTGAGAACTCTACCAAACTTCTCCTACAATTTAAGGTCTGAACACGTGATATTTTATATATATAGATTCCTTGGACATGGATCTAACTTATTAACTTTACTTGATCCCTAAACAATAAATGTTACGAGGTCATAATAGGGGTAAAAGTTTTAAAAAATTGACCTTTTTTTTTTCCTAAACAAACACTTCAAAACACCTGGGCAACGCCGGGCACCGATTGCTAGTATATATATATATATCTCTATATATATATATCTCTCTCTCTATATATATATCTCTCTCTCTATATATATATATATATATATATCTCTCTATATATATATATATATCTCTCTCTCTCTATATATATATATATATCTCTATATATATATCTCTCTCTATATATATATCTTTCTCTCTCTCTCTCTCTCTCTATATATATATATATCTCTATATATATATCTCTCTCTATATATATATATCTTTCTCTCTCTCTCTCTATATATATATATATCTCTCTATATATATCTCTCTCTATATATATATATCTCTCTATATATATCTCTCTCTATATATATATATCTCTTTCTCTCTCTATATCTCTTTCTCTCTCTATATCTCTTTCTCTCTCTCTCTATATATATATATCTCTCTTTCTCTCTCTATATCTCTTTCTCTCTCTATATCTCTTTCTCTCTCTCTCTATATATATATATATAAAAATGTAAATTCAGTTCGTTAAAAGTGAATAAAACCATATTTCTACGTTACCAATTTATTTGAAATTTTCAGACAACCCATCTTTAGAGTCGAGGGATGTTTTTATGTAATTAAAATAAATTTACCTTGCGAATTATTAAAATATTAAATAAAATATAAATATTTTTCGAAGTCGTTTCTGCGAGACTTGCCCGGTTTTATTTCTGGTAACTTCCGTTTCAACTACTCTCGAATTACAAGTAAAAAAAAAAAAAAAAAAAAAAAAACTTACTCATGCAGAGTGATCAGTGCTGAAATAACATTATTTAAAAAGCCGTTCTTAACATGAGGAAGGGAGGGTGTTTTGTACCTATTCTGCACTTTAACCTTACAATTGAATAAAAACATATCATAAAACTTTAATTAAACGTGGAAATACGATTTTCAAAAAAAATAGCGCGGATCACTCTCTGCATTAGCACACACACAAAAAAAATAAAAATAAAAATAATCCCATATTCTAAAAATTTAAATTCATTTATGTACTTACCAATTTTTTAAATTTTAAATTCCTTTATTTATGTTAAGGCTTTTAACTCATGAAACATTATGTTTTAATCGTTTAATTTCTTTTCACGGCATTGTTTACATAAAAAAGTTTGTTTTAACTTTTTCTAAACTGTTTCATTTTTACGACATGCCTCAACGTATTATAAACACCCTAACCTCTCCATGTTAAAAAAAAACAAAAAGAAACGCCCTTCCATAAACCTCGAAAGCCGTTCTTAATATGGGGAGGTTGGGGGTGTTCATTCCGAAAGCCGTTTTAACATGGGGAAGTTAGGGTGCTTATAATATGCTGGGGGGAGTCGTAAAATTAACAAAGTTGCTATCTATTATTTATGGCAAAAATTGCTTGAAATTTATTTATTTGACAAAAAAAAAATTATATTTTGGTACTCCTTGGGCGTTGAGTTCCATGGCGACCAGCAGAAAAAAAAATAATAGTCGCTCCCTTAGTCCCCCACCCCACACGTAACATTTTATTTACTAACGTGGCCGTAACTAAACGATTATTTGTCAGATTTACAAACATTTATTTATTTATTTTGAAAAAAGTTTTACTTTTTTATGAATATTAAAAGAAAAATGGGCACTCATGCAGAGAGTGATCCATGCTGAAATAATAACATTATTTAAAAAGCCATTCTTAACATGGGGAGGGGAGGGTGTTTTGTACCTATTCTGTACAATTGTATAAAAAAAACATAATTTAAAAAATAGCGCGGATCACTCTCTGCATTAGCACCAAAAAATGTTACTAAACATTTATTAATAATTTCTCACTTTTACAAACATTTGATTTTAAATTTCTTTTTAAATGACAACTTTTATCGACTTTTTCTTTTTTTTAAATATCCCCCCCCCAATGGTGTTTATTCCGAAATCCGTTGTTAACATGGAGAGGTTGAGGGTGTTTATTCTGAAAGCCGTTCTTAACATTTGTGGAGGTGGACCTAATGTAAAAAAATAAATAAATAAATTAAAAAAAAAAAGAACTAAATCATTTACTGATAACTTCTCACTTTTACAAATATTTTTTAATTTATATGCGCGGATGAACAAATTGTTGAATAATGCGAAAGCAAAACGTTTTTGTAATAAACTTCGGGATAATTTTTTGGGTAAATACTTACATTTAGGTCCACCTCCACAATTTTCTTTTTTAAATGACGACTTTTATTGATAAATAAATTTACTTCTCTGCAACGGGCACTGAACCCCTCCTTTTTTTTTTTTAATAGTATTTTCGGGTGGGTATGCTGACAACAAATATCAGTTAAATTTTGCAAATAGCCCTCCCCCCCTCCAAAAGTGGTGTTTATTCCGGAAGCTGTTCTTAAGATGAGGAGGTTGGGTGGGGGTGATTATAATCTAAAATCTAAAAAAAAAAATAAAAATAAAAAAATAAAAAAAATAATAAAAAAAAAAACAAACAAAAAAAAAACGTTTTTTATGCGCACATAAGTAGCAATACACATGAAAAAATTGAAATAGCTTGAAATATTTCAATATTGGTATGCATAGAAAGAGCTTGATGAGCTAAGAAAGAATCTTTTTAAATTTTTAAAATCTGATTAAAATTAAGGAAGTTATGGCTGTTTTTGTGCCTCACACGTTTGGATATTTTTCCCTCTTTAAGACCATATGCGTTTCGTCACATTTTTTACACTACTTTTTCAGTAAAAATGTCATATCTTTGTTAAAACACAAGACTAAAAAATGAAATTTACTGTATAAGTGTATTTTTGTACAAGGAATCAGAATATGCAACTGAAAATCTCCCAAAGTTTATGGTTTCCAAATAATCTGCAGTAAATGTGCATAAATATGCAGCAATTCCTTAAAAATGCCATGTATCCATAAACAGAAAAGAAGTTAGAGAACTCAAAGTTGAATTGTAATGTGCTTTATGTACAAAAAACTTAAATCTAAACATAAGACCATTTAAAAATGAATATATTGCAATATTTCTTTGGTATTATTGTAGATTAACACCTTCTGTTTAACCCCACTCAACTCCTTCTGACCACCCCTCCAAAATGTGATTCTACCTTTTTAGGAAATTATGTATAAAATGCCATGAAAAACTTTAATGAAAGATAAACAAATTATTTTAGAATTGAATGTAAAATAATTTCCTATTACAGATCATTCTAGCATTTTAGGGCAGTTAACTGTTTTTTTTTTCTATGGGAAAATATGCATGCTTTTTTTTTTTTTAAAGATGATGATGTGTAGTTTTAAGAGGGTTTCTATGCAATGAGAATATGTGGAGGGTTGCCATTCGGACTTTGAATTAATTGTAGGGCTAAGGAAAATTATGTGTGAACATACTGAAAACTTGACAGAGACAAAGCTAACAAAAACAATATTAGAGGGGGGAGCGGTTAGTTTCACAAAAATTTAATGTAAAATAATTCACCATTTCCTGGCCATTCTAGCATTTTAGGACATTAAACCAATTTATTTTTATGTGTATTTTCTTTAAGGAAGGATCTATTTTTTGTTTGTTTGTTTTAGATGCTTGTATGTGGCTTACAAAGGTATTTTGTTGGAGGGGGGGGCTTGCCACTCGAACTTAGTGTTATTGTTAGGGTTAAAGAGTGTTTTAGGAGGAGACTTGCCACACATAATTTGGATTAGAGGTGAAGTTAAGAGAGCTTTTTTTCAAAGAGAGCGTTCATCACTCATATTTACTGTTAGCGGTTCATAATTATTGGCTTTATATTATATATTTAGTTTTAATTTAATAAGAAACTGCGTTGCGAAATTTCAAAGAAAATTCCATAAATTTGTTGATTTCTATTTTCGAGGTTGAAGGTGTTAATTCCATAGGCCGTTTATACTACGCTGGAGCAGGTTGTAAAAATATCTTTCGCTTAATAAGTAGAAAAAAAAAATAACGAAATAAAAAGCTTCCTAATTGTAGTTTGATGTGTTTTCTAACTGCTTTTAAAATTTCAAGAATATTGATATAGATTTTGAGGGTTTGTATTACTATACACATAGATTCAAAAAAGTTGTCAAAAAAACAAATATATAACAAATAAATGTTATCAAAAGCAAGTTACTTTTCTACCTAACTGGATAATTTTTTAGTGTTTTTATTTAATGTAACATGTTTATTCAGCTTGAAAACAGTGTTTACCGATGTTTTGGAAAATTTTAAATGGCGCCCGCCGCCCGACCCTCTTGAAACGGTAAGTTTGGGGAAAAGAGTTAAAAATAAAAAAGTAGACAAAATACTGCTAGAAACTCGCTCAATATATGTTACCGTGACATAGGCTGACATATATTCGGTGAGTTTTTAACAGTATTTTGTATAGTTTTTTTTTTTTTAATTTTTAACTCCTTTTTTCAAACTTACCGTGTCAAAGAGAGTCGGGCCGGGCGCCATTTTTAATTTTCCAATACATCGGTAAACACTGTACGTTTTTCGAGCTGAATAAACATGTTACATTAAATAAAAACACTAGAAAATTATCCAGTTAGGTAGAAAAGTAACTTATCTTGCCTTTGATAACATTTATTTGTTATATATTTGTTTTTTGACAACTTTTTCGAATCTATGTATAAACGAGATTTTGATACTTATTTTGATTTTGAAAAAAAACATTTGTGGCTGTTCGCAGTAAAACATTGTTTTAATTCGCTGTTCAAAACTAATTTAAAGAATAAAAGTGCATGCAAGCTATATATCTACAAAAGTTTATTTTGTTTTTTTAACCATGTTTTTAAATTTGACGAAAAATGTGAGATTCATAATGCCGAATTGGTTGGGATTGTTGTTATTATACATTCTGAAAACCGAATAGTTCTAAACTAATGTTATTCTGATAACAAAATAGCTCTAATTAAACATAGGAACATTTATATTCATATATTTCATTATGTTTTCATTTTGTTTCATTTTGTTTTTCTTAATTATTTTCATTATGTTTCATTTTGTTTTTCTTAATTCGTTCTTGAATAAAAATTAAAGAACGCGTGTTTGTTTATACACTGTGCTATGGCTGATTCTACAGGCTGTAGCTGCTGCTGCTGCTTCTAGTAATATTAACTTCATTTGACGAGAAATAGAAACAATTTTTTTTTTCGGGTAGGTCCTTTTAAATTATCAATTACCGCGGTCCTACTCAACATAAAATAATACTTTTAATTGATAAAGATAGTAAAAAGATTGATTTACTTACTACTGGGTGTCCGAAGAATTTTTTTTTCAAAATGTTCGATACTCAGCATATTAAAGTCTTATTTTTAACACGACAAAAAAAAGCAATGGTCAAAAATATTTTCGGACACTTGACAGTATAAAGATTAAGATTCTTATTGATTCCCAAATTTCATGACGAAATTCTTCATACAATCACGGTACGGACCTTTAGAAAACAGGGGGGGTCATTACAAAACCTTACCGAAAACGCCATTTTATGACGTTCACATTTTTATCACTTTATTTGCTCAAAACTCTTAAAATATATAATGTACATTCATATTTATTAATTCATTTGAAAGTATATTCATTTCCGAACAAAGCAGTAGTAATTTGAAGACTTGAAGTGCTTTGGTTTAAAAAATATGGCTATTTTAGTAGAACTACCTTGAAATCTGTGATTATCCAAAGCGTTTTTTCGTCCGTGTGTATTACTAACATAAGCAACTATTTTTTTTATTAACTTTTTTTTTTTTTAACTTTTTTATTTAAAAATTAGTAAATTTCAATGAATAGAATAATAAATCATTTATCATTAATATGTGTTTTTGGTTTTGTGTTGAATGAAACTTTTTTTTTTTCATTACAACAATAATGAACCAATTTAAATCTTCCGGCATGCGTTTAAGGGTTACGAAATTATCAATAAATCGTTTAGTTACTAAGCCAACGTCAGTAAATAAAAAAATGTTACGTGCGCATGCATTAGCCTTGACTAGGGGGGGGGGCTAAGGGAGTGACTATTAAATAATTATGCTGGTCGCCATGGAACTCAACGCCCAAGGAGTACCTACAGTGGCACTTATGCACTTATGTTATTGTGCTATTTTTTAAAATAGTATTTTCATGCTAAATTCAAATTTTACAATATGTTTTTCTTTTATTAATTTAAGTGAAAGTACAGATGCCCCCCCCCCAAAAGGGGTACTCTGGATAATAACAAAACATTAAAATTGCCTCAGTCTCGAAAGATTTCTTCTCTACTGAACGAGGAAACAAACGGTGAAGTGTAGTTCACCTTCTGTTTCTCTCCCCCTCTCTCTTAATATCTCTCTATCCATCTCTCCCTTTCCCTCTCTCAATCTATCTTTCTCTCTATATCACCCTCTCCATCTCTCTTTGAGCCCCTTTCTCTCTCTAACTCCCTCTATCTCTCTCTCCTTTCCTCTGTCTCATCCCTCTCTGTTTCTAACTCTCCACCTCTCTCTGTTTATCTATCAATCCCTTCATCTCTCTATCTATTTCTCTATTTTCCTCTCACTTTCTCTTTTCTATCTATATATCTTCCTCTCTATCTGTCCATCTCTAATCCCTCATCCTATTTTAGTCTCCTAAATTAATTACAGTGAATAAGGCATTGTCAAAATATGGATAAATCCTATTTTAGTCACCTAATTTACTGACTGTGAGAATAGAAGTTATTTGGAAATTACTGCTACCTTGAACAGCACCAGAAGTAACTGGTAAAACCTTTCTAATTAAATTGATTTTGGCAGCCATTTGGTAACAAAATGACATAGCCTTAGCCCTTGCTGCATGAGGAATACCTGCGACCTTGCTGCCAAGTAGAAGAATTATTTATTCTACTTTAAAACATTCAATTTTTCAAAAATCTCATGTTCGACATCTCCAAAACATCCAATATGGGGGAAAATATTGCAAAAATGCAAACTTATTGTTTAGGATGAATGCACAATGGTACGCAAAAAATCACTTGAGGCTCTTGGTCGATCCTTGCAAGATTTGCATGGCAATGTCAGACCATTTGGGAATGCAGTAATATTGCTTGCAGGAGATTTCAGACAAATGTTACCTGTTATTCTTCAATCAACACCAGCAGATGAAATAAATGCTTGCCTCAAATACTCTACTTTTTTGTTCCATGTGAAGACATTAAACTTAACTCAAAATATGCTTGTACAGTTGCAGACTGTTCGATCCGCACAAAAACTTTTGCATCACTTGTGGGAAATTGGGTACGAAAAAGTGCCAGCTGGTCAGAGTTAAGGGCAAAATTCTTTGACTTCTGTAATTTCTGTAATTTTATTTCATCAAAAGAATAGTTAGTTTAAAAGGTTTTTGCAGATATTCAAATTATAAGAATTCCATTTGACTGAGTGAATGAGCTATTCTTGCAGGTCAATACAAAGATGCCCATGAACTTAACGCTATTATTCAATGTAAAATTCCAAGTGAGGTAGTCAAATACAAATCCATCGACACTGTTGTGAAAGCAGATAAAGTGGTTAATTATCCAACAGCTATATTTGCCAGGGATGCCACCGCATGTATTGCAACGGAAATTTGATGTACTAATTATCATGTTGTGAAATATAAACCAATCCAAGCTTTGCAATGGCACATAGCTTGCAGTAAAAAAAAAAAATAAAAAAAAAAAAAAAATTAACAAACAATATCATAGAAACAACAATCTTAACAGGACCTTTCACAGATGAATATATCTTCATTTCATGCATTCCTATGATTCCACCGGATACATCATTACACTTTAGGAAATTGCACTTTCCAATTTTATTGTCATTTGCAATAACCATCAACAAAGCACAGGGAACAATCTTTACAATTGTGGGCCTTATAGTTACACACTGACTGTTTTTTCACATAGACAATTTATGTTACGTATTCAAGAGTCAGCAAACCGGAAAATCTCTATATCAGCTAAGAAAATGGAACAACAAAAACTGTGTACCCATGCAAAATGGAAATTTAAACCTATAAGAAACATGCCTTTTCTCATTTTGTAACTTTTTCCATTGCGCCAATTTGAGCTACAGCAACGCGTGGCAGGGTACAGCTAGTGTGTGTGTGTGTGTGTGTGTGTGTGTGTGTATATATATATTAGTCCTCATGCGAAAGAGCAGGCCACAAAATGTTTTAAATAATAAAATAAAGACTTTCACTGGCGAGGACTACTATTGACCATAACCAGTTATACAGTCCTTTTGAAATTTTCATCTATTTTTCTTGTTATGTACTGTAACGAATGAAAGAGGTTTCATTGTTAATGAAACCTATATGAAATATGTTCCTTATTAAATTTTAAAGATTTTCTATTCTCAAAGAAGTTTAAAAAAATTTGATCTAAAAAAGTTATTTTAAAGTTTTTGTTAAAAAAAATTCAGATTCTCATTATTCAAACCTGTATTACAAAGAGGGAGTTGCAAAAAATGAGTTGTGGTCTAAGGAGAAATACATACAAACTGAAACAGAGAGAATATTCAGACCTGTAATAATACAAAGAGGGGGGTTACAAAAATGAGGTGTGGTGTGATGAGAAATACAAACTGAAATAGAGAGAAGAAGAGTTTTAAAATATAATCTTAACAAGATACAAGTTAGAAAAGCATTTCATCCAAGGCATGAAAATTGTTAAACAAAATGTTTTTACTATAGGCTTTAAAAATAAAGGCACAAGATTCAATTTAAAATTTATTTATCTTCAAAGTGCACTTTTATATATTTTACAAAGTAAGGTATAAAAATTTAAATTGAATCAAAAAATTACCTTGGATTTATTTTATGTAATGTACATTTTGTTGTAATTTAAAAACATTATCTTTCATCTAGCAATTAATGATATAGATATAAAATTTTCAATTATTTTTTTTAAAAAGTGCAACAATAAAATAAATTTAAAAAATGGTGAAGGAGTTGAAGAATTAATTTAAATTTTCAAATATGTTCATACACCGAAGAATCCTGCAGACCTACTTGAGGCATTTTCTTTTCTAGGTCTTGCCAGTCTCCCGATTTATGGGTCCATGGCCCTCATTGAGTAAGGCAGGCCAGTATTGAATGATCGACACCCCCCTTCTGTGTGTTAATCACAAAAAAAAAAAAAAAAAGAATCATCTCTTGCTTGTATACAGATGATGCCTCTACTGAAAAAGTCCAGTCTTCAGAAATTTCTAAATTTTAGTCATTACCTAGGTAATTAATGAGTTTCAGAATTCATTGATAGATTGAAGCGCTGAAAATTCAAAAAGGCTAAATTGTTGCTATTAGCAAATATGCAAAGAGAAGAATTCTCGGAGGAGCTTCAATACTGAAAAAACATACTAGCAAGAGTAGTTAATATGGGCTTGTTTTTAAATGACGAAGGTTTGATTCGATCTTAAAGTCATATTCAGAGTTTGACTGAGTCCATCCTTATCAAGTGAAATACTCAGCCCTATTGGGAAAGTGTCATCACCTGATGAACTCAAATCATTAATGAAACATATCTAAATTATTACCACATGAGCACAAACTCAACCTTAGTCAAATTAAGGTAAATGGCATTCTGGGTTTATCAAGGAAGACAGTAAAGGCTGTAATGTTCTTTACCTTTTGAGGCATCAACAGGCTCTCAGTTGCCTGTGCACAGTTAATTTTGTTTGCCCCTTTCTTGCAAGTTGGGGTAGCTTTTACTAATCATTATTGGCTAAAGATTAATGGAGAAGAAACCAAAATGTACATCTTGTTATTTACTTGTATGAGTCTCCAAGCAATGCACTTAAAGTTACTGCCCAATGAAATTGTTTTGGGACTAGAAGGTTCCAGAGAAACAATTGTTTTGTCAGGTTCACAAATTTGTTTGGTGTGCCTACATATGTTTATCCAGATAATGCCAGAATGTTCTTAGCAGCAAAAATTGTATTGTATTTGTTTCCAATGAATTTAAGAAACACTCCAAATCGACATCAATTACCCACATTACCATTCTCTCTATTCTACTTGGCACAGGGGTGTGTGGAAAAAAAATGATACAGATGGTTAAACAATATGGTTTAACAAGTTAATTGGAAAAAAAAAAAAAAAAAAAAAAATTGGAAAATTTTGATTTCTTAACTATCATTTCTGTCAATGAGAGACCACTAACTTTGATTGATTCTTCTGAAACGGGTCTAGACATTTTGATCCCCAAATCGTTTCTTGCAAACTGGTTATAACTCCCGTTTATTGATGAGAAACCAAGAGGTTGTTGACCTCTGTCCCAATCCTCACAGTAGGATTGTATTGTTGGAATTTTTACAATGAAGAGATGTGACTTTGTGGAGAAATTCTGCAAAGTCTGCCAAAATAATTATCTCCTTTCTTTGGGGGGGGGGAGAGAAAACTATGATAAATCATTCTACTGAGAAAATGTCAGTAGGCGACATCGTTTTGATAAAGTCGCCAAACCAAACCAGGCCATTCTGGAGTCTGGGTAGAGTACTTCATCTCATTCATGGGAAGGATGGACAGGTTTGTTCCAGTTGTGTATGGTTGTCAGCAGATCCATTCCCTAAAACTAGGTATCCCAAACCAAAATTTTATTTTCATTATATCTAAAAAAAAATTAACGTGGTCATATAGATTTTTGTAAACCATAAACAAAAGTACCAAATTTATTTTGGTAGCTCAATTAGCCATCAAGTTATGATCGTTCAAAGTTTGTCGGAAAGTTGAAAATTTGCTATCATGGTTTAGAAGCCAAATTTCATAGTATATAACTAAAAATGTAAGCTACTAACAAGTGAAAAATCCTTATAAAAGTAATGTCATCTTGTGGTAAATGAAAATTAATACTAATGAAAGCAATAATTATTAGATGAAACCAACCTAAACACTAGGCAAAATCCCACTACCAATGGCGAAAAAGTGCAAATATGACACGGAAATGCATCTTTGATTGTTCATATCAATTTCATTTCAATAGCTAATGTATTGAATCTTCTTAGTATGATCCATAACACAGAGATCAAGATAATTTTTCTTTTAATTATAAATTGATAAAACTACTCAATTGTGGATCATGCAAAAGCAATCGAACAGACAATTTGGTGAAAAGGCAAAAAAAAGGGTTTAAAAGAAAAGAGTCAAAATTGTCTTGTTTCTAATAAAAAAAATATTTTTACTTTGGGGGATGGGGGGGGGAGACCGACAACAATAAGATTTAGAAGTTTGTTATACTCTCCAGAAACTGCTTAAAAACATTTTTTTCCTCATCTGTAACTAGGCAGTAGATTGATTGATATAGATTGATGGTTGTAGAAAGCAGTGTATCTGAATCCTCTGAAACAACCTCAGTAAAACCCAGACTAACCAGAATACGCTACGGCAAGTCGCAAAAATTGCCTGTTTTTTTTATTTTTAAGTAATGTAAATGAACAGTCTAATAAAAAAATAATTTAACAAAATGTTAGATATATCAAAAACGCCTGACAGAACATAGAATTAAATAAGTAAACAAAAAGAGGCACAAATGAAAAAAGAAAAAAAAGGCACATTTTTTAAAATGAAAAAAAAAAAAAAAAAAATTTTCCATCACAGTCACACGCAACTAAAAATGTTTTTTTTGGTTTAAAATGTACCCAGTTTAATTTTTAAAAGATGATTTAACAATGCTGAAGCTTATATAACCGACAGAAGATAAAGCAAAGAACATAGAAGAACAAATGACATTTTTTTAAATTGTAAAAAATTTTTTTTTTGTCGCACTAAAACTATTATTTTAAACAATAACTTTCTATAACTAAAACAAAAACAAACTCACCTAAGAACTTTGATATATCCAGAGTGAAACAAGTTGTTTATGTTCTGTCGTGCAGTTCGTTCGTGCTGACAGTTGATTTTCTTGATACTTCGTACTTTGGTATCTCGGCATTAAGTTGTAAATCTCAATGTGTAGGTAACATTCACTTTTATTAGTGGAACTCCTTAATTTATGAGCGTAGTAATATGACACTAACAGATTATTAAAGAGATTTCTCTACAAAACTGTGCCATTTTCGGAATTTTTTTAATTAAATTTCTTTCATATTTTTTTTCACTGAAGATTTCAAGTTGGATTTTTTTGTGAAAAACAACTTAAAACCTTTTTTTAGGTCACTTATCAATATGGTGAGCTTTTTTTCTTTAAAATGATACTACTTTTTTTACATGTAGAGACTCACAATATCGCATGCACCAAATTTGAAAAACACCAACATTTTTTTTGTGTAAAAAATAAAGCTGCATTCACCAAAATTAGTGACATAACTTGAAGTAACCTGGAAAAAACTATTAAAGACAAAAGAAAAAGAATTATATATCTATAAAGCAAAAAGATTAAATTTTATTTAAATCAAAACTTTAACCCAAAAAATAAATGAGACATCGCAAGTTGAAGTCAAGGGAATTTTAACGTTATTTACCAGTTTTTGCATTCTAAACTAGGCTAGTTTGGGAAACCTACTAAAACATTTTTATTCCTTAGAAATTAGGGAAATCTTTTCTGTAGATTAGATCTTGTTGTTTCTTCCAATTATATCTTGTAAGGAATGCAACAGATGGTACCATATTGGTTGTGTAGAAGTTTCTGAAGAGTCTTGTGGAGATTAGCTTTGTTCAGATTGTAAGTCTCAAAGCTCTTTTCCAGCAAATGCTAATATGTAAAGCACCTGTAAATCTTTCTTGTCTCATTTAGAATAAAGATATACCTAGAAAATAATAATAATCAATTCTTAATTCTTATAGCACATTGGGTTAAAACATAATCAATTATTTGTTAAATGCTATAAAATTATACTTTTTTTTTTTAAATAAATAAAATGTTACCAATTTTCTGAACATACTATTCTTGCTCTAATTTATACTTCTTTAATTTTTTTTTTGCATTGATATTCATATATTAAAAACTTTTTTCTATTTAAAAAAAAAACAAAAAAGAAACAAACTTTTTTATATATGGATCGTGGAATTGCATTCATCTGCAAAAGATCTAGCTAATTTTACCTCCAAATATCAGAGTTTCTTTTAAATATACATTTTAATTAATTCCCTATTAGTTTTTTCGGTTTTCTTATGGGACTATCATCTTTAACTATTACATGCAATTATATTCATGCAGATATTCTACATGATTTATACTTGATAATATTTGTGTAAAACGGTTATAATAAACACAAACCTCTTTCTATATATATTTATGTATGCGTATATAAATTTGTTTAAAAAATTTGCCTACTAAACTCCTGTCAGTTTTTGATCTAGACATGAAACTTAATATATAGGGTATTCGAACCCATGCAAAAGTTTATATTTGGGCTTAGCCAGTGAAAATGGGTGCAAAAGTGGGAAAAAAAAAAAAAAAAAAAAAAAAAAAAGGAATTTTCCAGGTAACGGTCGAAAAACAGTATTACGAATATGCATGCATAATGTAATTAGCAATACACATAAAAAAATTGAAATGGCATAAAATATTTCAATATTGGTATATATAGAAAAAACTTGAGCTAAAAATGAGTCTTGTTAAATTTTTTAAATCCAATTAAAATCAAGGAAGTTATGACTATTTTTGTGACCTGCGTGTTTGGATATTTTTCCCTCTTAAAGACCATATGCGTTTTGTCACATTTTTTACACTACTTTTTCAGTAAAAATGCTATATCTTCGTTAAAACAGAATATTAAGCAATGAAATATACGATATTAGTGTATTTTTGTGCTAGGAATTAGAATATGCCACTGAAAATCTCCAGAAATTAATGGTTTCCAAATAATCTGCAGTAAATGCACATAAATATGCTGCAATTTCTTAAAAATGCCATGTATCCATTAAAAGAAAAGTTAGATAACACAAAGTCAAATTATAATGCATTTTATGTGCAAATAACTGAAATCGAAACCCGACTGTTTAAAAATATATTGCAATATTTCTTTAGTATTATTGTAGATTAATACCTTCTGTTACCCCATCTGAGCACCTCTCCAAAATATGCGATTTTACCTTTGTAAGCAATTATGTGTGAACATCTTGAAAAACTTTAATGAAAGACAAACAAATATTATTTTAGAATTTAATGTAAAATGATTTTGAGCCACTCCAGCGTTTTAGTAGCAATACACATGAAAAAATTGAAATAGCTTGAAATATTTCAATATTGGTATGCATAGAAAGAGCTTGATGAGCTAAGAAAGAATCTTTTTAAATTTTTAAAATCTGATTAAAATTAAGGAAGTTATGGCTATTTTTGTGCCTCACACGTTTGGATATTTTTCCCTCTTTAAGACCATATGCGTTTCGTCACATTTTTTACACTACTTTTTCAGTAAAAATGTCATATCTTTGTTAAAACACAAGACTAAAAAATGAAATTTACCATATAAGTGTATTTTTGTACAAGGAATCAGAATATGCAACTGAAAATCTCCCAAAGTTTATGGTTTCCAAATAATCTGCAGTAAATGTGCATAAATATGCAGCAATTCCTTAAAAATGCCATGTATCCATAAACAGAAAAGAAGTTGGAGAACTCAAAGTTGAATTGTAATGTGCTTTATGTACAAAAAACTTAAATCTAAACATAAGACCATTTAAAAATGAATATGTTGCAATATTTCTTTGGTATTATTGTAGATTAACACCTTCTGTTTAACCCCACTCAACTCCTTCTGACCACCCCTCCAAAATGTGATTCTACCTTTTTAGGAAATTATGTATAAAATGCCATGAAAAACTTTAATGAAAGATAAACAAATTATTTTAGAATTGAATGTAAAATAATTTCCTATTACAGGTCATTCTAGCATTTTAGGGCAGTTAACTGTTTTTTTTTTCTATGGGAAAATATGCATGCTTTTTTTTTTTTTTTTAAGATGATTATGTGTAGTTTTAAGAGGGTTTCTATGCAATGAGAATATGGGGAGGGTTGCCATTCGGACTTTGAATTAATTGTAGGGCTAAGGAAAATTATGTGTGAACATACTGAAAACTTGACAGAGACAAAGCTAACAAAAACAATATTAGAGGGGGGAGCGGTTAGTTTCACAAAAATTTAATGTAAAATAATTCATCATTTCCTGGCCGTTCTAGCATTTTAGGACAGTTAACCAATTTATTTTTATGTGTATTTTTCTTTAAGGAAGGATCTATTTTTTGTTTGTTTGTTTTAGATGCTTGTATGTGGCTTACAGAGGTATTTTGTTGGGGGGGGGGGCTTGCCACTCGAACTTAGTGTTATTGTTAGGGTTAAAGAGTGTTTTAGGAGGAGACTTGCCACACATAATTTGTATTAGAGGTGAAGTTAAGAGCTTTTTTTCAAAAAGAGCGTTCAAAAATTTGTTGATTTCTATTTTCGAGGTTGAAGGTGTTAATTCCATAGGCCGTTTATACTACGCTGGAGCAGGTTGTAAAAATATCTTTCGCTTAATAAGTAGAAAAAAAATAACGAAATAAAAAGCTTCCTAATTGTAGTTTGATGTGTTTTCTAACTGCTTTTAAAATTTCAAGAATATTGATATAGATTTTGAGGGTTTGTATTACTATACACATAGATTCAAAAAAGTTGTCAAAAAAACAAATATATAACAAATAAATGTTATCAAAAGCAAGTTACTTTTCTACCTAACTGGATAATTTTTTAGTGTTTTTATTTAATGTAACATGTTTATTCAGCTTGAAAACAGTGTTTACCGATGTTTTGGAAAATTTAAAATGGCGCCCGCCCGACTCTCTTGAAACGGTAAGTTTGGGGAAAAGAGTTAAAAATAAAAAAGTAAACAAAATACTGCTAGAAACTCGCTCAATATATGTTACCGTGACATAGGCTGACATATATTCGGTGAGTTTTTAACAGTATTTTGTATAGTTTTTTTTTATTTTTAACTCCTTTTCTCAAACTTACCGTGTCAAAGAGAGTCGGGCCGGGCGCCATTTTTAATTTTCTACGGTAAACACTGTATTTTTTTCGAGCTGAATAAACATGTTACATTGAATAAAAACACAAAAAATATATCCAGTTTGGTAGAAAAGTAACTTATCTTGCCTTTGATAACATTTATTTGTTATATATTTGTTTTTTGACAACTTTTTCGAATCTATGTATAAACGAGATTTTGATACTTATTTTGATTTTGAAAAAAAAACATTTGTGGCTGTTCGCAGTAAAACATTGTTTTAATTCGCTGTTCAAAACTAATTTAAAGAATAAAAGTGCATGCAAGCTATATATCTACAAAAGTTTTTGTTTTTTTAACCATGTTTTTAAATTTGACGAGATTTGTGAGAAATTGCAACAGATTTATAATGCCGAATTGGTTAGGATTGTTGTTATTATATATTCTGAAAACCGAATAGTTCTAAACTAATGTTATTCTGATAACAAAATAGCTCTAATTAAACATAAGAACATTTATATTCATATTTTCAAGTTTTTCTTAATTCGTTCTTGAATAAAAATTAAAGAACGCGTGTTTGTTTACAACTGTGCTATCGCTGATTCTACAGGCTGGAGCTGCTGCTGCTGCTTAAACTTCATTTGACCAAATTCGATAATTAGAAACAATTTTTTTTTCGGGTAGGTCCTTTTAAATTATCAATTACCGCGGTCCTACTCAACATAAAACAATACTTTTAATTGATAAAGATAGTAAAAAGATTGATTTACTTACTACTGGGTGTCCGAAGAATTTTTTTTTCAAAATGTTCAATACTCGTCATATTAAAGTCTTATTTTTAACACGACAAAAAAAGAAATGGTCAAAAATATTTCGGACACTTGACAGTATTAAGATTAACACCTCTTCTAATTGGTTCCCAAATTTCATGACGAAATTCTTCATACAATCACGGTACGGACCTTTAGAAAACAGGGGGGGTCATTACAAAACCTTACCGAAAACGCCATTTTATGACGTTCACATTTTTATCACTTTATTTGCTTAAAACTCTTAAAATATATAATGTACATTCATATTTATTAATTCATTTGAAAGTATATTCATTTCCGAACAAAACAGTAGTAATTTGAAGACTTGAAGTGCTTTGGTTTAAAAAATATGGCTATTTTAGTAGAACTACCTTGAAATCTGTGATTATCCAAAGCGTTTTTTCGTCCGTGTGTATTACTAGTTTTAGGGCAGTTAACCATTTTTTTTTCTGTAGGAGATAAATTCTGAGTGTTTTTTTTTTCTTCTCTAAAGACGATTATGTGTGGTTTTAAGACAGTTTTTGTGCAATTACGAGAGGGTGGGCAGATTGCCACTCTGAGTTAATGATAGAGCTAAGGAAAATTATGTGTGAACATCCTGAAGAGAAACAAAACAATTTTAGAATTTAGAGTGGGGGTTGGTTTTGCATAAATTTAATGCAAAATAATTCACCATTTCGAGACCATTCTAGCGTTTTAGAACAGTTGACCAATTTATTTTTTTATGGGAGATAAATCGTGCACTTTTATTTAAGGAAGGATCTGTTAATTTTCTTGTTTTTTTTTTTAGACACTTATATGTAGATACCAAGTAATTTTATTTGGTGGGGAGCTTGCCACTTGGACAGCATTATATGAAAGAAATTTTGAAAAAAAAAACAAACAAAAAAACATAAAATTTAACATTATAGAAAGTGGAGATCACTTTCCTATATAAATTTAACGTAAAATGAGCACCTACTTTTTGGCCACCCAGGGTTCAACAATTACATTAGAAACATAAAGCAACAAAAAATTTCATTAAAATTTTTTTAGAATTTATTTTTGGTAAATGTGGCCTGGTAGACCAGCACACAACCTACCTTTTAAAAACTTGTTTTTAGGATTTTCAGGTGTGCTGAAAACGAATATTGCATTTAAAATTAAGGACTGCAACTAGTTTTCATGATATTGCAAACATACTTTTCTGCATGTTTCATGTTGCAATGTAAAGTGGTGGCCATATTTGTATATGCAGCGCGCAGACATGGGGAGAGCGACATAATGAAATTACAAGATCATGTGGAGCTAATTTCTTTTTTATTATCATTGCAAATAACCGAAAAAAAAAAAAAGGAAAATAATAAAAATACAATATTGATTTTTGTTTGGTAAGCGCAAGCAAAAACCTGAAAACCCTAGAAAACAAGTTTTTAAAGGTCGGTTGTATGTTGGTCTACCAGGCCACGTTTACCAAAAATTAATTCATTTTATCGCGTTATTTTATGTTTCAGATGTAATTCTTTTACCCCCCCCCCACACATTAATTTGTCATGTGTTCGGACCAGTTTTGGTTATGAACTTGTTAGGTGAAAGTACAGAATGGTCTCATAAATAAAAAAAATTAAATTTATCGTTTTTTTTATGTTTCAAATTTACCACCACCCCCGGAAAAAAAAAAAAAAAAAAAAAAAAAAAATGAAATTGTCATGTTTACCCCCCTCCCCACCGCACCTCCTCTCTCAATCGTCAAACTTAAAAAAAATGCTAGGGATAACATGCCTTGTTGAACGCTGGCTGCTAAAACATGGGTGCCCATTTTATGTGAAATTTATATAGAAAATTGATCCCCCACTCTAAAATATTAAATTTAATGTTTTTTTTTATTTCAAAATTCTTTCTTATAAAGGCCATTTAAACATATTAGGCAAAAGAAAAGATTTTTTTTATAGGGGTTAAATGTAGGTGGGTCATGTGATAAAAATTTACCTAAGACTATTATGAATATACAAATTATTTCGT
Source organism: Euprymna scolopes (assembly GCF_053919585.1). NCBI lineage: Eukaryota > Metazoa > Mollusca > Cephalopoda > Sepiida > Sepiolidae > Euprymna > Euprymna scolopes. The sequence continues at coordinate 60,041,608 of NC_136491.1, forward strand.
GTTTTCTCTATATAGTCTGGAGATTATATTAAAGCAGTTGGCTCCCAAAATGGCTGCCAAATTCTATCAGCTAGTTTTATCTTTTTCTTCGTTATGCTATATGTGATTAGTCTTTTATAGCCCTTTTTTCATAAGGATTCTCGTATCTTTCCAACACCTGATTTTTTTAATTTGTGCCGAGACTTATCCTCTACTCAAAACCATTACATGCAGCATGCTTTAAAAAGCACACAATATCGCAGGTTCCCATTTGTATTTTTCTAATTAGGAGCACCTCTAGTGCTTATCTCCCTAACAAGTTACTCTTGCGAAAAATGTTATGAGCATCATAAAAAAAAAAAAAAATTGTCAAAGAAAATTTCTTTCTTTCGGCTTATCACATCTGAAAACTCAAAATACCCGTTTACGTAATTTATCTTGTCCCCTCTCTAAAATTCTAACTGATTTCTAAGCCAACCATTCATCTTAATTGGTTACATTTTTATTTATTATTTTTCTATTACTTGTTTCTTTTGATTTATTTAATTAAAACTTTGAATTCCGGATGTGAAATACAACACATACATTTAAGACAATTTACAATATTTGTTCAACATCATAAAAACATTTTCAAAACAAAATACATCATTAATACATTTAACTCGATTTACTAAAAACTATGATCAACAGTTATAACTTTTTTTTAAAAGTATCTATATAGAGTCAATATTTAAAATTGTCCCTTTTTCAAAAACAAAACAAATAAAACACACACAAAGCCGAAAAGTTCAACTCTGAACACAAAATTGATTTTCATTTCTGCATCTTTATTTTGTTAATAAGCGTATTTCATTCTACTTTATAATAATTTTAAAAAGTACCTTCGATTTCATATTGACACAAATTTTCTGACATTCCATACAAATTTCCAAACAATGGATGACCCCCAATCTCTCCATTTGTGTGTATGTGTGTACTGTTTTTGTTTTTTTTAAAACAAAGCAATCCATTTATCAATGAATTACGCCTTTTTTTTTCATTCATCTCTACTATTCTTTTGCGGCATATCAGCCTTTTTTTTTAAATTTGTCTTGTATACTTTTGTTCCATTGTGTGTATGTGTGTGTTCATTTTTTTTTTTTAATACTGCGTATGTGTGAGTGCTTCTCTTTTTTAGTTCTTTGTTTTATTTTGTTTTGTTTTTTCTTCTTTTTTCGCATTGTGTCTAATGGGCCCTTACGTTGTGTACCGTGGTAACGCCAAGTTGGATTTGTTTTTAATTTATTCCTGTTGAATAAAATAGGTCCGCCATCTAAATTACAAATATGTTACATTGTTCTTATTTAGATGACGACTTATATGTTGTTGTTCATGTTAGTAAGAGTATTAGAGTCTTGTGTGCAGATATATCGCGTATATATAAAGAGAGAGAGAGTCTTATATATGAGACAGGGTACAGGTTACTACAGGCTGAGCCGAGCATGTAATTCAATGAGAGGAGATTTATGAATATCTAGATAGATAGAAAGATAGTGCGTTTGGCATTTGCGTTTGACAGTTGTACATATAATATAAACACGTTACCTTTCTCGTAATGATGAACACAGAAAGACGGCAGTTATAAAAAACATGATAATCATTTATTCTTCGACCGGTCAGAAATGATTCTGTATTTCAGGGATTCAAAGTTGGTTACATGGTTACCTCTAAGGCTCCCACTTCCCAGAGGATGCCTTGACTAACGGAGAATCGGTCTGATCTCCTCTGCTTCTCTGATCTGACTGATCTGATTCTCTCCTAACTAACTTCAAACTCTTTCCTATATTGAGAAATCACACATATGTCTAGTCAATGTGACCACAACTCGCGTGTTTCAAACATGCGCGATTTGCACGTTTTGAAACCATTTCTGACAACCAGGAAATTTCCCATTCTCTTAGTTGTTATACAAAGGAATTTAACTTACTTGTCTAATTCTGTACCCAATATTTTTATTATGCATTCTTTCTAAGAATGTGAATAGTTTCCAGCCAAATTTGTATTTATTAAATATTTTAACAGAATCAACAATTTAACTAGCCATTCCATTTAAACCTATTGTTCTTTAAAACTTATCTACGGAGTTCAATCCCCACTTATTCTGATATCATTTTCATTTAACTAATTATCTATTTTTTTTTTTTTTACTTACATGAAAAGGGGACAGCCCTTATGTAACAAAAGAAAAATGAATTTCTCAAACTACCGATATTGAATTAAGCATTACTTATTTAATATTTTCACATAAAAAAATTATAATTGCAAAAAATATTTCTACTTTTTTTTTTAAATTACGGGTTTCGCATAATTTTTATATGCAAGATTTTAATAATTTCCTTGCTCGAAAGAATGTGAAACTTTCGGGATAAGATATTTTTTTGAACAATAATTAAGAAAAAAAATTAATTTAAAAATAGAAACATAGAAAAATAATTAAATTAAAAAATGCAAAAATTAATACAAACGTTCAAAAAAAGAAATGTACGGATGCGTGACTGGGAGAAAAAAAAAAAAAAGAACTTCCTCCCTTTTAATTACATGACGTCATTTTCAGTCTTTCGACTGCCTGAAATTTTGGGCCTTCATAATTTTCGTGTTTACAAAATTTTAGTTTGTTACATTTTGCGAACGCCAGAATCACTCATTTTTGAGCTAATTATGTTTTGTACAAAGGTGTTTTTTTATTTTATTTTAATTAATTCAATATCTTAGGACTTTTAATTAATTCAATATCTTAGGACTTTCTTTGAAATAGATCCAGAAAACTAATTATCTTTTAAAAGATTTTTTTTTTTTACAATGAATTTATTTAACTTCAAAATTTAGCTGAATTGGGTAGCTCACCATGAAAACATTTTCATAACATTTTTTTTTTTTTCACGTGTACAAATATTTTTTTCCTTTTGGAAATTAAGTTTAGTCCTTACAACCAAAAAGTAGTCGGAAACCTACAAAAAAAATTATGATAAATCGGCTTTCAAAACTAGGTCCCCCATTTTTGCCCGTACCTAATATTCCATGTACTTTTTAAATAAAAGAATTTTATAAGCAAAAATTCAAAACTACTGCGATTTTAAATTGTCATATCAGATGGTCAGAGTGGGTTTGTCTCCCTTCCTTCCAATTGAGAACAACGGTGGCCTAAAAGCGCTATAATTAATCCCCCCTTTCTATTTCTGACATGTGTTTGCTGTGAACAAAAGTTAGGCAATATGGGTCACCGTATTTGAAAAATGATCACATTTCACTCATCAGTTTTGGCCGTTTAAAAAAAAAAAAATTCATTCTACCAATTTTCCATATTTTTTTATTCTCTTAAAAGAAATGAGTTTTTGATTTAATATATTTTATTTCTTCTTTATGAAGTGAAATTTTTTTATTTTAATATCTAACAAAAAAAAGAAAAAAAAAAGAAAACATTGAATGAAATAGAAAAAAATTGTCATCAGCGTCCAACATTTATTTGACAATCGAACCAGAACAATAGGCTTCACTAAAAAAAAAAAAAAAAAAGTTTTCAACTTTGGATTTTACAGGTGTAATTTGCAAATAACTATTCAGTTTTTTGTTTGTTTTAAATTAGATTATTTCATTTATTGATCTTTTATCATCAATTTGTGATATATAAAACTTAGGCGAGAAAAATTATATTCATTTGAATAGACATTTCAAAATGTGGGGGGGGGTGAATTAAAAAAAAAAAACAAAAAAAAAACGTTTGTCTAGAATATTATATTCGATTTATTCGAAAGGGCATAAAATTTCACATTAAACCTGAAAATATCGTAAAAATTGAACCAATAAAATTTTTTTTGATAGATTTTAAAGTGAAAAAATTGAAAAAAAAGAATTTAACTCGTAAAATTCAATTCATTACGTAAAAACAACAAAAAAAAGAAGATGGCAGCCATCTTCTTTTTTGCATGAGCACGCGCTTTGTAAACACTTTTATTTTATTTTTTTTTTAAATAAAAAATATTTCTATTATTTTTAATAGTTTATTTTGGAAGTATATTCCATAAAGAAATTAAACAATCCACTTTAAAAAGAGAAATTACGAGTTTTTATTTTATTCGCAGCATAGAAATTGTTTCAGAACACACAAAATGATGACGTTGCTGCTATTGTGTAAAACGCTGACGTTTTACACACAGCTTTCTTTGGTGGTGCCTAGAAATCTTCATTTTTTTTTTTTTTTTTTTTTTAGGGGTTAAACGACGCTGGGTCACGTCGCAAAAAATTTATATTCTTACGTAGGGTAAAAAATTAAACTAGTGTTATATATTATATACATAACACTAGTTTAATTTTTTTTAGGTTTCGAATTAGCGGTTTTTGAAAATTTAAGATGGCACCGGCACACAACGGTGCAGCAAATTTAGAGTTAAACGGAATTAGTGAGGAGTTAGTTCCAACCCTTTTTCTGCTGATTTTTAAATTGTTCATTTCCCAAAACATTTTTAAATACACAAAAGTATTTTTAGTTAAAGTTATTTTTTAATTGCTCGTTTTATGTGATTTTTTTGTAATGCACTCATTTATTAAAGTAAAGTCACTTGGGTAATTTCAGACGAGGATTTACACCGTCTAAACTAATATCATATATAACTTTTCCGAAGGCAACTGATCAAATACACACACCCAAAAATGAACTATCAATCGTAATGGTTAATAACTGAATAAAAATGAGTAATTCTCTTTAGCCCTCTAGGTCTCCACCTATACAAAAACAAAATTCGATTTTTATTTTATCAATGATTGTCTGGGGCAAAGAGTAAAATTTGGTGCTTATGCATTTTTGTTATTGCGCTATTGTTTAGTAGTAAATTCAAGTTAAATTCAGTTTTACAATATCTTTTTATATTAAATTGTTAATTGAAAGAAGAGAATAGTCAGAAAACACCCTCCCCTCCCAATGTTAAGAATGACTTTCTAAATAATAACGTTATTTCAGCACGATAACATAAGTGGATAAGTACCTAAAATTTTATTAAACGAGCATTAAACAGTATTGAAAAATGGAAAAAAATAAAGAAGGAAAAGAAAAGTCGAGATAACAAACATGGAACATGTAAATTAAATAATGAAAATATATATATATTACTTAGTAACAAGATTTTCTTTTCGGTACTAGTGCAGAGAGTGATCCGGGCGTAAATAATATTTAAAAAGCCATTCTTAACATGGGGAGGGGAGGGTGTTTTATACTTCAACCTTACAATTGAATAAAAAAAAAAAAAAAAAAAAACTTTAATTAAACTTGGAAATACGATTTAAAAAATAGTGCGGATCACTCTCTCTGCACTAGCACCTTCTTTTCTTACCTGTTAAAACGTGTTCCGGCGAGATGGTTTTCTTTGTTTGTTTATTGCAAATTTCGTTCGCTTCCGAAGAAACTAAATGAATAAATTCCGTACAACAATTGAGGATTAATTCTCTGGAATCGTTGGCAACGCGGATGTTCGGGATCAATTCTTTGATCATTTTGTTGAGGGCCGCTCGAGGGATGCTAAGTTCATCATCATCTCTATTGTCAGCCATCATTCAGAAAAAAAGTTAACTAGAAATAAAATTTATTACATAATCGTTGGTATTAAATACATATTGATACTTTCAGCATTAAAAAAAATGGCTAACGCTTGCTATTAAAACCAAAACTCATTCATGTCAATTTCGAGTGATAAAAATTCATCTGCTAAGTTTCGTGAAAAAAAAATGTAATCGTTTTTTTCTTTTGTAAAAGGAATATTGAAATTAAGAAACAGATTTTATCTCATGAGATACAAGCGCCTGAATGAAGACGAATTCAAAAGGAAAAAGTATTAAAATATCAAAATAAAATTTTACCAGTAGAAAGCAGCAATCAGGGACAGAAAAGCCGAATTATGGGGAGATAATTCGGGAATACCGATATTTGTTTAGAATAAGAAAAAATTTCCGCAATATATCATTTCTTAATTTGTCCATTTCATTCACATAAATTGTTTTAAGTCTAAACTGGTTTCAGCATTATTCACAAACGTTTTAAATTAATTTAATACCAACATGTTCAACATCTCATAATCTTAAAAAACATTTTTTAGCGTTATTGTCTTTATGATAAAATTATCACGTCGGGAAACGATGATTATTTATTTTTACGGCGGACCTGTAGACCTGAACGAACTTTCTCCCCTACAGTAAAATTGGTGCCCGGAAAACTCGTCCCGGGAAAACTCGTCTCGGGAAAACTCGTCTCCGGAAAACTCGTCCCCTTTCGCTAGGTAGGAAAACTGGTCCCTTATTGAATAAATATCGATTAAAAACACATTTTATGATCGTTCTTGAAGGAGAAATTGTTTTTTAAAAATAGACTATAGTCCCCCCTCATAATATTAAAAAAAAATTTTTTTACTTGTTTGATGTTTTTTTTTTTTTTTTTTTTTAAATAAAATCGATTTTCTAAGTGTCCGTTTTCTACCTAACTGGCTAAGTTCTTAGTGGTTTCACTTATTTTAAAGCGTTTATTATGTTCATAAACGAGACCGCATATTTTTTTTATATTAATATAAAAAGAATTTACTTATTTACTGTTGTTATAAAAGGGTAAAATGGATTTGGGTTTGTATTACTGTACACATAGATTCGAAAAAATTGTCAAAAAACAAATATATAACAAATAAATGTTATCAAGATAAGCTACTTTCCTACCAAACTGGATATATTTTTCGTGTTTTTATTCAATGTAACATGTTTATTCAGCTCGAAAAACATACAGTGTTTACCGATGTATTGGACAATTCAAAATAGCGGCCGACTCTCTCTTAAACACAGTAAGTTCGGGAATAGGTGTTATAAATAATAAACTAGACAAAATACTATTAAAAAAAAACACCGAATATATGTCAACCTATGTCACGGTAATATATATTGAGCGAATTTCTAACAGTATTTTGTCTAGTTTATTATTTTTCGAATCTATGTGTACAGTAATACAAACCAAAATTTTAATATTTTTTGAAATATAATTTAGAGAGGGGGAGGGGTTATATCTCCCTCGGAAAAAGAAACAACAAAAAATGAAATTAAAAAGATTCTTGATAAACGAAAGCGGAGTTTTCAATAAAATTGATTAATAAATTTATTTAGTGATTACTTTTTCTCTGAATGATTGATTTTAGAATTTTGAAGTAAAAATTAAAAAAATTAAAAATGAGTTAACGAGAGATTGTTAGCACGAATTTAGGAAAACTCGTCCCGGGAAAACTCGTCTCGGGAAAACTCGTCTCCGGAAAACTCGTCTCCGGAAAACTCGTCTCGGGAAAACTCGTCCCCTTTCGCTAAGTAGGAAAACTGGTCCCGTATTGAATAAATATCGATTGAAAACACATTTTATGATCGTTCTTGAAGGAGATATTGTTTTTTAAAATAAACTATAGCCCCCCCCCAATGTTTTTTTAAAAATATTTTTACTTGTTTAATGTTTTTTTTTTTTTTTATATAAAATCGATTTTCTAAGTGTCCGTTTTCTAAGTTCTTAGTGGTTTAACTTATTTTAAAGCGTTTATTATGTTCATACAAAGTTTATTACAAGTTTTTTTTTGTTCTTATTTTAACGATGTTTTTTGGAGTCATAAAAACAATAATAAAAAACAAAACCCAAAAATTAAAAAGAGCGATTCGATTCTTCGTTACGCTTTTGGTTTTGTTTTTTAATTATGATAGTTTTTTTTGTTGTTATGTTTTTGTTTTCTCTCATACCAAATGCACTCATGCGTTATTTAAAATTATGATTTTATCAATTATCAACATTTATCCTGTCAAATTTTGCAAAAATTAACTAATAAATTAAAAGCGAAATATTTTTTTGGCGCGAGAGATGCCATGTGCTAACAATCTCTCGTTAACTCATTTTTAATTTTTTAAATTTTTTTTTAATTCTAAAATCAATCATTAAGAGAGAAAGTAATCACTAAATAAATGTATTAATCAATTTTTAGAAAACTCCGCTATCGTTTATCAAGAATCTTTTTAATTTCATTTTTTGTTGGTTGCTTTTCGAAGGGAGATATAGGTTTTATCCCCCCCCTCTCTCTCTCTAAATTATATTTTAAAAAATATTAAAATTTATTATTTTCTTTTTAAAACCAAATCTCCCTCAGTAATTTCTTTAATTTTCTATTTTTTAGCTAAGATGTGATATACCGGGCATTATTTCTCGTTCTCCCGTAACACTCGACATGTTTTTTGTTTGTTTTCTGTTTTTTTTTTTTTTCTTTACCAAATCGTTTAATTCCAAACAAATTAAATAAACGACATAGTCGGCGAGGTAGAAAAATCGATTTTACCCTTTTATAAACAACAGTATATAAGTAAATTCTTTTTATATTAATATAAAAAAATATGCGGTCTCGTTCATGAACATAATAAACGCTTTTATTAAAAACACAAAAAAAAAACATTAAACAAGTAAAAATATATTTTAAAAAATATTATGGGGGGGTATAGTTTATTTTAAAAAACAATATCTCCTTCAAGAACGATCATAAAATGTGTTTTCAATCGATATTTATTCAATACGGGACCAGTTTTCCTACCTAGCGAAAGGGGACGAGTTTTCCGGAGACGAGTTTTCCGGAGACGAGTTTTCCGGAGACGAGTTTTCCCGAGACGAGTTTTCCCGGGACGAGTTTTCCCGGCACCAGCACATGGCATCTCTCGCGCCAAAAAAATATTTCGCTTTTGATTTATTAGTTAATTTTTGCAAAATTTGACAGGACGACAATAAATGTTGATAATTGATAGAATTATAATTTTAAATAACGCATGAGTGCATTGCATTTGGTATGAGAGAAAACGAAAACATAACAACAAAAAACTATCATAATTAAAAAACCAAAACAAAAAAGTAACGCTCCCAGTTTTTAATTTTTTTGTTTGTTTTTTTTATTATTGTTTTTATGACTCCAAAAAACATCGTTAAAATAAGAACCAAAAATTTTTTTAATTAACTTTGTATGAACATAATAAACGCTTTAAAATAAGTGAAACCACTAATAACTTAGCCAGTTAGGTAGAAAAAAAAAAAAACATTAAACAAATAAAAATATTTTTAAAAAATATTATGGGGGGGGTGCTATAGTCTATTTTAAAAAGCAATATCTCCTTCAAAAACGATCATAAAATGTGTTTTCAATCGATATTTATTCAATACGGGACCAGTTTTCCTACCTAGCGAAAGGGGACGAGTTTTCCCGAGACGAGTTTTCCCGAGACGAGTTTTCCCGGGACGAGTTTTCCTAAATTCCTTGTAAACAAAAAGGGGTAGGTACCTACCTTTTATCTTTTTGAATAAAAAAAATACTTGCTCGACAAGAACACGACTGTTTTTGCTTTAATAATTATTTTTTATTCAAACGTAACAAATAAAAATTTCAATTTGGCTTGAACTTTGCAGTTTTTGGATTATTTTTTATTTTTATTATTGTTTTTTTAGCCGGATTTAACTAACAAACAAAACAAAACAAAAACAATTTTGGTGCTTATGCACTGATGTTACAGTTATTTTTTTATGGTTTTCCACAATGTTTGAAGTCTCTAATGTTTTTAATTATAACTACAATCTCTGACAAAAACTCCCCCCCCCAAAAAAAAATATCCACCAAGAAAATAAAACATAACAAAATAATCCGAAAAGCGCAAAATTCAAGCAAAAAAAAAAAGTTTTCAATTTGGTCTCATTTCGTTTTCCGGTACGCTCGACATAACTTTTTGATTACCCGTCTGGTCGGCCATATTAGATATTCATCGTTAGTTATTTAGATCAGACATACACATTTAAATCATGATTTTCTCTAGTTCAGATGGGTGCAGTAAATAAACTTTGGGTTTGTATTACTGTACACATAGATTTGAAAAAGTTGTCAAAAAACAAATATATAACAAATAAATGTTATCAAAGGCAAGACAAGTTACTTTTCTACCAAACTGGATATATTTTTCGTGTTTTTATTCAATGTAGCAATATTCAGCTCGAAAAAGATATAGTGTTTACCAATGTATTGGAACATTCAAGATGGCGTCTTATTCTCTCTTTAACACGGCAAACTTTTAACTCGAAATGACCCCTAATGTATAACATAAGGCACAGAAAAGAAATATTTATAATGCGTACACAGCTTTATTTTCTCATATAACCACAAAATGTGACCCCCCCCCCCGTTAAAAGTCAATAAATAAACTTAAAAAAAATTTCCTGCTAAGTCTGTAACCGACGATACTAATTTTACGAATTTAGGAAAACTCGTCCCGGGAAAACTCGTCTCGGGAAAACTCGTCTCCGGAAAACTCGTCTCGGGAAAACTCGTCTCCTTTCGCTAGGTAGGAAAACTGGTCCCGTATTGAATAAATATCGATTGAAAACACATTTTATGATCGTTCTTGAAGGAGATATTGCTTTTTAAAATAGACTATAGCCCCCCCCATAATATTTTTAAAAAATATTTTTATTTGTTTAATGTTTTTTTTTTTTTTTTCTACCTAACTGGCTAAGTTCTTAGTGGTTTCACTTATTTTAAAGCGTTTATTATGTTCATACAAAGTTAATTAAAAAATTTTTTGGTTCTTATTTTAACGATGTTTTTTGGAGTCATAAAAACAATAATAAAAAAAACAAAACAAAAAAATTAAAAACTGGGAGCGTTACTTTTTTGTTTTGGTTTTTTAATTATGATAGTTTTTTGTTTTATGTTTTCGTTTTCTCTCATACCAAATGCAATGCACTCATGCGTTATTTAAAATTATAATTCTATCAATTATCAACATTTATTGTCGTCCTGTCAAATTTTGCAAAAATTAACTAATAAATCAAAAGCGAAATATTTTTTTGGCGCGAGAGATGCCATGTGCTAACAATCTCTCGTTAACTCATTTTTAATTTTTTTAATTTTTACTTCAAAATTCTAAAATCAATCATTCAGAGAAAAAGTAATCACTAAATAAATTTATTAATCAATTTTATTGAAAACTCCGCTATCGTTTATCAAGAATCTTTTTAATTTCATTTTTTGTTGGTTGTTTTTCCGAGGGAGATATACCCCCCCCCCTCTCTAAATTATATTTCAAAAAATATTAAAATTTTGGTTTGTATTACTGTACACATAGATTCGAAAAATAATAAACTAGACAAAATACTGTTAGAAATTCGCTCAATATATATTACCGTGACATAGGTTGACATATATTCGGTGTTTTTTTTAATAGTATTTTGTCTAGTTTATTATTTATAACACCTATTCCCGAACTTACTGTGTTTAAGAGAGAGTCGGCCGCTATTTTGAATTTTCCAATACATCGGTAAACACTGTATGTTTTTCGAGCTGAATAAACATGTTACATTGAATAAAAACACGAAAAATATATCCAGTTTGGTAGGAAAGTAACTTATCTTGCCTTTGATAACATTTATTTGTTATATATTTGTTTTTTGACAACTTTTTCGAATCTATGTGTACAGTAATACAAACCCAAATCGATTTTACCCTTTTATAACAACAGTAAATAAGTAAATTCTTTGTATATTAATATAAAAAAAAATATGCGGTCTCGTTTATGAACATAATAAACGCTTTAAAATAAGTGAAACCACTAAGAACTTAGCCAGTTAGGTAGAAAACGGACACTTAGAAAATCGATTTTATTTAAAAAAAAAAAAAAAAAAAAACATCAAACAAGTAAAAAAATTTTTTTTTTTTAATATTATGGGGGGGGGCTATAGTCTATTTTAAAAAAAACAATTTCTCCTTCAAGAACGATCATAAAATGTGTTTTCAATCGATATTTATTCAATAAGGGACCAGTTTTCCTACCTAGCGAAAGGGGACGAGTTTTCCTGAGACGAGTTTTCCGGAGACGAGTTTTCCCGAGACGAGTTTTCCCGAGACGAGTTTTCCGGGCACCTTTAAGATCCCATGAGGTTGGTACATGTTTTTAAAAAAAACAAAAAACAAAAAAACTTCGGTTCAAATTCTTTAGACGTATTAAGAAAAAAAAACAAAAAAAAAAACCTCACAGTATTAAAACCGTTAATGATTCTTTCGGAATTTAAATGTTAATTCTAAAAGAAAATCCTGGAATGTGTTATATTGATTAATTTAGATTAATTGATAAATTTAAATTGAGATTGCTAATATTTGGTTTGTATTTGTGATGCCATGTTTTAATGTATTAATTATGTGTACATTGTTGTCATTTTGCAAATAAATGTGAATTGAAAATTTATTAAAAAAAAAAATCTCAAGGTTAATCCCCCCCCCCCCAATTGTTAGGTACTATTAGTAGCTCGGGAATTTCGAATTTGCTTATAATTATATAACTCGACTATTCGTAGAGCTTAGCCTAAATTGGGCCTTTTAATCATTGGCGGCCGTGTTCGTCAGCGTGTTTATTTGTGATTAAATAATTCTGTTTGAAATATTGGCAATTTCGCCATCTTAGTATTGCAGATAACTATATCTGTTATTTTAATAATAAAATTAGCGGGAAGGCAAGGGCGTTCCCCCCCCCCTGTAAACAAAAATGTGTAAGGAAAGTCCTTTAAAAAAAAAGAGTTACTGCGCCCTCCGTAGATGTACAAGGAAAAATTCAAGATGGCGCCCGACTCTCTCTTTAACACGGTAAGTTCAGGAAAAGATGTTATAAATATTGCAGCAATTCAATAATCTTTATACACCGGTTCTGCACGGAATCCAACAACGGTAAAATATCCTCACACGGCACGAGAAGCAACAGCCACACGATTCCCCGGCCAACTCAATCGTCGCTCACCCAACGTCTTTCTCATCACCTGCTTTTATCGTCGTTCTAGGCCGGCTAAATTTGCATATTGCGAGAATTCGTGTGACTTTGCGAGACATCATACTTTACAAAAGACGGCGGCCGCCATCTTGGTCTTTCTTTTCTATTTTTGGTCGGTAACGCTGAGCTGGTCTCGAGGTAAGTCTTTTCCCCTCATCCGTCTCTCCCACGTACCCACACAACACGCAAACACGCGGGCGCTTATCTCCTGGATGCACGTAACACTCCCCCCTGATCTGATGATCACATAGAGAGCACTGGGGGGGTGGCCTTTTAGTGCGTGTGCTTCTGCGAAGAGGTACATTCACTGTTTCAGATTCGGGCTCTGGATCAGATGAAGTATCGCTATCAGTCTCTGGAGGGGGCTCACTGAATCCGTGCATCGGCAGCTCATCACTAGACGCTTCACTGCTTTCTTCTGTAGTTGTGTGACGCACCTCGGTAGCTGGGCGAAGATCTCGCACATGTCGTGGGGTTCCATCGACCAAAACAGACTGCTGGCTAATCACTCCAGATATTTGTCCTCGCTTAAACTTGTCGGTGCACCGATTTCCTGGGGGCCGCACCCACACTGGATCTCCCACTTCATATCTGTTATATGTTCCCTTGTTGGCTGGCTGCGTAGTGTTGATTCCCTTCACTCCGAATCGGTACATGTAAATAGCATTCGCAGGTGCGGTTGAAAGGGACATCCCGTCCTTTGGCGTAATGTTGTACCAATATGTGGCTTCCGTGATAGTACATCGCTTCCTGGCAGCAATTCTCTTGATGCTGCGATGGCTTCTTTCAGCAATGCCATTTCCTGACGGCACATGCGCACATCACAACCGTAGTCGGACGCCCCACTCATCTAACAACTGCCGGACTTGCTGGCTAAAAAACGCTGCATCATTGTCAGTCAGGAGCTCTTCCGGCGCACCTCGCTCCAAAAAAATGGATGATAGGTGGCGAACAACATTTGCTGAATCCTGTCTGGTCATCTGCCGCCACACCGCAAATCTCGTAGGCCCGCAATCAATGAGAGTTAGAAAGGGCTTGCCACTGAAATGGGTAATATCCATGGCCAGCCGCTGCCACACACTCTCAACTTCCAAGCGACCCTTCTGCCATCGCTCTGGTGCAGGATCAATAGATTGGCAAGCCTCACAATTTCTGACGATCTGTCTGACATCCATCTTGGTCACTGCTGGGTATACGCGCCTCACAAAATAAAGGGTCCTCTTGATACCCGGATGTCTGCTCTGTGCATGAATTTTTTGTATTTGACATGGGTCGATTGCAACTGCACAAGATCGAGCAGTAATCTCCATTCCCATCTTCGCGGCTTCATACCATTTGTGAGGTACTCGAGTCAGTTGGTCAGCACGATTACAATGTGATGGCACCAGAGTGACGCTCAGTGATAGCCCATACTCAGATACCAGGTATTTTAGCGTGTCTAGCCTTCTCCGTATTAACATTTCGCTTGCTGCCTTGGTACGGATTCGTGTCCGTCCTGAAAGTGTGTCAGACACCCAGTGGTAGACACAGAGAGAATCTGTGTACAAGGTCAACTTCTTAGACTACCACTGCAGGGCCAGATTTACCCCCTTTACAACAGCGTCCAGCTCTGCCAGGTTGATATGCTGAGAATCTGTTACGGGCCGCAGCCAACACGCATCCTCAAACACGTTTCCTCCTTGCTCCAACGATACTCCCAACGCCAAAGAACTGGCATTAACCCACACACCTACGTTGTCTCCGTTAACACACCACCGCCCACAGGCACGGTCCTTCTTGTTCACTCTCTCCAGTGTCTCTTTAATCATCAGTTAGTAGGACATCATCGGATATGTCATCCCAACCCGTGGTTGTTAAATTTGCTCTGCGTTTAATTACACCAACAGCTGCGCGGAGCCAGCCACAGACCGGTAAGTGACCAACAAGTTTTCCACACCAAGAAAAAACGGTCCGCCTTGTAACGAGGTTGGGGATGCTTGGAATTTCACTGCCACTCCTCCATTGTAGGGTGCCATCTTCTTCGTAAACATCCAATCCCAATACACGTGCTCCTTCCCTTAAACGTTCGGGATTCTTGCATTCCAGACCAAACTGAGCCAACTTTTCTTTGACACACGACACAGACTGTACATCTTCATTGACGTATACGTCATCAATGTAAGCTGACGTTGAGTCCCTCATGGGCTTTTCTTGGGACAATACTGTGTTGACAATAGTCTTCATGATCTGTGGTGCCACATTTAGGCCAAAGCCGAGGCGTGTAAGGCAGTACCTCTACTCCTGGAAGAAAACTGTCTGGAACGGCCACAACGTCTCATCAACTCGCACCTGTAAATAGGCTTTTCGCAAATCCAATATCGAGACATTAGTGCCTTTCTGACGCCATTCCCTCAACTTGCTGGCGCATACGTCAGCATCGGCAGTGTAGGCTTCAATATGCTTGTTAAGCTCCCTATAGTCCAGCACGGGCCGTACTTTCGACTTGTTATGCTGGACTACTGCCATCAAGGGTATTAGACCCTTGGGAGGCCCAAGCTTGTCCTCAGGGTAGGGGATTAACCAGCCATCTTGGATCCACGCCTTTAGTTCCCTTTCGTATTCTGCTCGGGCCTCACTGGGTATAGGGTACTCTGCAACCCCATTCTTGAGTTTAGTCGGTGCCATTCCCTCGGTCCACTTCCAAGATGCAATCCAGACCCTCTTGCGCGAGTCGTAGTCCACTGTAAAATCCGGCCGATCGACGTGGAGCGCTGCACACACTGGGGCCTCCAAGAATCGCACCTTTCCATCCCGATGAATTGCGACTCCCCCCAGCGCCTTGATGGCATCGTATCCGAGCAACAGGTCAAACCCCAGGAGATTTCCTTGGGTCACGAGCACATTGATCTTAGTGGCTGCACCGGTGTCCGTGTAGATCTTGACAGTTCCAGCTCCACAGCATGTCTGGGTCTCGCCTCCTATCGTGGTGACTTTGATCTTCCTCTTAGTCCAACTTGGACACAGCCTGGTGCTCACTATAGTATGCGAACAGTCTGAGTCGAGAAGTGCTGAGCAGGGTATCCTGTTTACGTAGACGGTCATCACTGGTTGCGCCTTGTTCAAATTTTGCTCGGGGAGCAGGGCGGCGCTGACGTCCTCTCCCCTGATACGTTTCCCGCACAGTTTTGGGCTGGATGCCCCAAACCGCCACAATTAAAACAGCGCACACGCCCCCTGTTGGTGCAATTCCTTGCAAAATGTCCGCGGCGGCCGCAGCGAAAATATTTCCCATTGCTTGCAGGGTTTTGATTCGGAATCTCCCGAGCGCCAATCTGGCCTGTCTGTGTCGCCATCACAACTGGTTCCCCCAGGTCCTCCTCATCTTTGATGATGGCTCGAGCACATTCCATCAAGTGTTCCATGGTCGTTGTTGAGGCTCTCAGTAGCTGCTTCACCCGAGTGGGAAGGCCCACCACAAACGCGTACGCGAGCGTCCGCTCCGACACCCCTCCACCGAACAGAACTGCGAAGAAAACGTCCACGCTTTTCTCCGGTAGAAGTTTTTGGGAAGCAAATTTTTCATAGGCCGTACAAGGATCCATGGCAAATGCCTTGTACAGCGCAGCTTTAATTGCGGTGACATCTCCCTTTTCGGCAGCACTGAGTTGCTGATATACACTCAAGGCACCCCCAGCCAATCTCAGGGGAATCAGTGTGTACCCTTTTCACCTCACAAAGGTCGCACGTCAGCTCGACCCTTTCAACCCAGTCGACGATAGACGTGGACCCGTCAAACTCGGATATGAGCTTTAAGTCGAATTTCGACTTGGTCATAATCCTAGAGGCCAAATTGCTGAAATAGCTTGTAAACAAAAATGTGTAAGGAAAGTCCTTTAAAAAAAAAAGAATTACTGCGCCCTCTGTAGATGTACAAGGAAAAATTCAAGATGGCGCCCGACTCTCTCTTTAGCACGGTAAGTTCAGGAAAAGATGTTATAAATGTTACAGCAATTCAATAACCATTATACACCGGTTCTGCACGGAATCCAACAATGGTAAAATATCCTCACACGGCACGAGAAGCAACAGCCACACGATTCCCCGGCCAACTCAATCATCACTCACCCAACGTCTTTCTCATCACCCGCTTTTATCGTCGTTCTAGGCCGGCTAAATTTGCATATTGCGAGAATTCGTGTGACTTTGCGAGACATCATACTTTACAAAAGACGGCGGCCGCCATCTTGGTCTTTCTTTTCTATTTTTGGTCGGTAACGCTGAGCTGGTCTCGAGGTAAGTCTTTTCCCCTCGTCCGTCTCTCCCACGTACCCACACAACACGCAAACACGCGGGCGCTTATCTCCTGGATGCACGTTACACGCCCCCGTTTTATACATAAGTCCGTTTGGAATAATATTGGCAGTTGGCCACATTAATATTGCAGATAATTACATCTGTTTTTTTATTAACTGTGCTCGAGGCATGAAAGATGGCCCTAAAGAGATAATGTTTAAATGTGAGGTTTCGCATTCGTGAGATGAAGTGGTTGGAAATTAATGACCCTTCGCCAGAATTTTTCAAATCCCGAGAAGCGGTAATTAGAGGATGGTTAAGTGACCTAGATGAATTGATAGACCAGATTCTACTCAAAACTCCAGAAGAGGAAAAACTTCAGCTTTGCGAGGTTTCAGTGAGATTTTCTTCAGAAATAGAAGAAAAATTGCTTTCATTAAAATTGAAATTAAATACGCCTCAAGTTATGCAAGCTTCAACTGTCAAAATGCAATTTGATTGCCCGAAATTTTCCGGCATGTCCACAGATGATAAATTTTTGTTCAGAACATTTCTGAACAAATTCGAATTTTGCACTGAGAGTTTATTTGTGTTGAAATCGAAACTAGATGGTTATGCGTTTGACATAATCTCCAGTCTTGAGAAAACTTTAAAATTTTAGCATTTTTAAGCTGTAGGCAACAAACAAGTCCATCTATTGCTTCTCTGTAGTGGAATAATATGAATATATAAATCGCTTAAATAATTAAATAATTTGTGCAAAAGAGGAACAAGAAATTTATTTTAAAGACAAAAAAAAAAAATTTACACAAAATAAATGTACAAAATTTAACAATGCATACTTGTCCATATGCGATTTTCAAAAAAACTTCTTTTTAACACACAAAAGGAAAAAAATATATTACTCACAGTTTGAGTTTTCACGCCTTTTTTATAATAAGCAGACGACATTTTCTTTCTTTGACAGCATAAGACTTTCTTTGCTTTTAAAGCAAATAAGCTCTACAATAATGCAAGAAACAATTTCTTTCATGGAGAGTTCTTTTTTTTTTTTTCTTAAAATTTGTAGAAAAGTCTATAGAAAAAAGTTCATTGGTTTCTTTTTCTTTTATTCTTCTTTTGAAATCTTGCCAGACGGCGGCAATTTTATGAAAAAACAAATTCAGAGGCGTCTTTTTCTCGGGAAAAATTTGGTTATGAACCTGAAAAGGAAATAGCTGAAAAAAACCCTAAATAGGAGAATGTAGCTTTTAATATTCTTTTTTACTATATTTAAAAATTAAAATTCTTTCAAACTCAAGAAAACCTCCGTAACTTTCTTTTTTAGAGAATATTCTGAAACAATCCTTGTTTCAATTCTCTTAAATTCTTTTTAATTTATTATTTATTTCTTCGGTAAATAATTAATATTTCTTCTTTTTAAATCTAGTCACTCTGACTTCAAAATATATATATCGGATCTCTATCCGAAAAATATTTCGCTCAGGGAAAAATAATAAATTTCTCTTTTTTCAATTTAGTCATTTTAGACTACAAAATATATATATCGGATATTTTATCCGAAAAATAAAATAAAATTCCTCTGGAATCTTCCCGGAGAGCAGAAAAAAAATCCGAACCGATCAGTTCAGAAATATTTTTCAATCTGATAAAATTTGTTGATTTAGCTTAAAACGAAAACTCTGTTTTTCTTTTGTTTACATCACGTGACACAAAACAGCCAATGAGAAAGCTCAAAAAGGTCGTCTGCTGAATTCAAATAAACCGCTCAAATTCACAAATATTGGAAAAAATCTTAAATCCGTTTTAAAATAAATTGCAATTGTTTCTTTTTTACTGAGCCTTTCTGTTTTACTTATTTATTTTTTATTTAAAAATAAAATTCTCAAACTCTCCTGTCAAAAAAAGAAAGGAAAAAGAAAAATTCCTCTTATTCAATTTCTTCAAAATTTTATAAGTGACCATTTTTTTTATGGCAATACAAAATACACCCTATATCAATACCAAAGATAGTCATCTTTGGATTTTCAAATTCTTGAGATTTTTCTTTTAGGTTTAGTATTAATTTCCGTAGTAGAACTGCTGGTAGCGGTTGCATTATCACTGTCTACTTCCGTAATTTCCTCAAGGGGAGTTTCTATTTGGTGAGAATAAGTTATCGACAGCTCTAAAGGAAACAAATGTTTGAGAGAATGTAACTGAATATTGCCACCTGGTTTCTTAATATAGGCAGACCTCACACAATTGTCGCTGCCAACTATAACCTCGACAACTCTACCTAATGGCCAATAAGGTCTGGACTTGGCTGGATTTTTGATAATCACCACATCATCCGTTTTAACAATATTTTTAAAGTCAATTTGGTAAAGGTCACGAGATTGTTCTCTCAAACTAAGTAAATATTCTTGATGACACAAGTTGTGGAATTTCTTAAGTAAGGAATCTCTTTTTTCCAAAATATCTATTAGATCAGATCTTTGAGGTAATTCATTTTCAAAAAAATTATTGTCAGCATTTAAAAATACAGAATTTTTATAATGAGGATAAATGAAATCATTAGGAGAAATGATATCCAAACTAGAATCTCCAGAACATCTATATGTAAGGGGGCGTGAATTAACAGAATTCTGAACATTAGATAATATAGTAAGCAACTCAAAATAATGTAATCTTTTCGTTCCCACCAATTTATACAAACAATATTTTACTGTCTTAATAAGACGTTCCCATACACTTCCAAACCAAGCTGAATACATTGGAATGGTAAGATGCTTAATGTTATAAGAACTGAATTTTCCCTCAAATTCAGCAGACACAAACACTTCTTTAATCATATTACCACTAGATATAAAGGAGCGAGCATTGCCAGAATAAATATAGGTAGGAATGCCGTATAAATTAAAAAATCTTACAAAGGCAAGAATCACGGCATGGGTAGATATATCGTTAACCAACTCCATATGGAGTGCTCTCACATTGAAACATGTAAATATCAAAATATACATTTTCTTCATTGTGTCTTGTTCTTCTACCCACAAATGGCCAGTAAAATCTATACCGGTATGCAGGAAAGGTCTAACAAAATTTATTCTATGTTTGGGTAAGTTAGTAACTTTAGGATAATTAAATGACATAGAATTATATTTTTTACATAAATAACATGAGGAAATAACAGATTTAACTACCTGTCTGGACTTATTAATCCAAAAACCAGACAAGCATGGTTTCTGGAGGGTGGCAGCGATACCCAAATGTTTGCACTTCACATGATCATCCACTATTACTAAATCAGTGAAATGACAGCATCGTGGTAATGAGATCGGACAAACCACTTCAAATGGATAGGCATCAGATTTCTCAATTCTACCTCTAGATCTAATTAATCCTGGACTATCCAAAAAAAGATTCAAATTAAAAACAAGAAAAGGAATATCAGTTGAGGAAGGGTTTAACAAGAAAAACTTCTCTTTAGAGAGAAAGGAAGATTGAATCCATCTAACCAGATATGTCTTGGCGGCTGCGACAGGGTCAAAATCAGTTTTCCTTTTTAAAGCATAAACAAACTTAAAAACAAAGGTAAAAACTCAGAACACTTTAGACAAAGAAGAAAACCTTTCCAAATCCAATACTGCAGTCACATCAGAAATGTTCGGCCTTTCTGAAGTTGCATTCGTCCAAACCATTCTTTGATTGTCAGTGCTAAGACATTTCAAATCGCTAGAGGGCCATTGCACGCTCTCACCAGACAACCACAGTGGTCCGTGCAACCAGAACTGTAATGCCGTCCAAAATTTCCGAATGGAAACACCTCTTGTTATCAAATCAGCCGGGTTTTCAGCTGAAGGTATATATTTAAATAGGAGTTCAAAACCATGACCCCTCAATTGATTCATGGATTCATGAATATTCTTCAGCCTATTTCTGATAAATATATTTTTTGTATTTATATCCTCGGGCAACACCCAAGATAGAACTACTTGAGCATCAACTGCTAAAATGATTCGCTTTATTAACACAGAGGGAAGAATTTTCAACAACTTGGGAATACATTTGAAGGCTAAAAATACAGACATCAATTCCAAGGAAGGTAAAGTTCTCTTATTTGAGGGAGCCACCTTGGCTTTGGCAAATAATAAATTAGCTGCTCCCCTTTGGAAGACATAAACAGTAAACCCAAATGCCTTTAGTGAGGCATCACAAAATATAATTAAATCTAAATTAATAGACGTATCCATTACGAATCTGGGAAACCTCAAAGTGTTCAAAGAGAGCATCTCCTTAAATATCCTGCGCCAAGCATCCTGGACATAAATGGGCAAGGGTTGATCCCAATGCACTTTCTTTTTCCACAAAAGACTGAGGAGTAATCTCCCTTTGATAGTAACAGGCAGGCAAAGAGGCAAGGGATCATAAACACTAGAATTTTGCGACAATATTCCTCTTTTAGTAATTGCAGCCTTTTCCTCCAACTCGAGTGAAAGAAATAACCCAATACTTTCTCATAAGGGGAATCATGGGAAATATAGCTAGCATCTTTTTTCATCCTAGATTTCAATATTTCACTGTTAGAATTACATGATCTCAGGTGAAAATTCCCTTCTGACATAACCTGCCTGGCATCATTATATAAATTCAACAAGGTTTCCGGGGAATTATGAGTTTTAATGAGGTTGTCCACATAAAAATTATTGAGCAGCATTTCTTTCAATGGGGCATCCGGATATTTCTCCACATGATGCTTAATTATTAAGGATAAACGGGGTTGCCACAAAACCAAAATAAGTGTCTTGTAACGGAAACATACAATTTTGTCATCGAGCTTGAGAAAGAAACAAAATCGATTCTGGTCTTTCTCGGTCTTCAACTTAATCATTAAAAAGGCCTTGCGCACATTAGCCAATAAAACATGGTGATCTGTCCTAAACTTCAAAAGAAGATCGAACATGTCTGTGAACCGCTTCCACTGCATGCCCCTAAATCACTTTGAGGAGTGTAACTATTCATTAGATATATAAACTTTACAAGCTAACCCTGTAACATTAACTAACCACGCGGGGTCGCAGAAATACCTGGAGTAGGACCCAGGCGCGGAGCAAACCCTCTCAGGGCTGATGGACCCAGTAGATCTTCCCAGATCACCGTCTAGGAGAAGGAAAACTTTGAAACTAAACCAAAGGAGAGGGAGGCCTCTCCAGTCTTGGACGACAACCTTCCTAGAGCTGGTGACTCAAACAAATTGCCGGTCTGCAAACCTAAATTGCTTAAGGAGTAGATAGGCTCCATCTATCGCCGGCTTTCATACTCCTTCTTTGCCTATTAGTCAGGCGCAGAGACACTATCACAGGTGAATCGACAAAACACTTCGTGGTAGATCTTGTTTCTTGTTTAGGGCATTGAATGCCGTTCCCCCACTCTCGACACATCCCACCCCTCATAACTGGGCACTTGGGAGTGCTTGAGTACCACGCATGCCTGTGCAATTAGATTGGGTGATCTTCTTCTGATGGGCTGAAGGTACTGGATTGACAGTTCCTGGCTGCTGTTTCCGACTGTAAATAATGGCAATCAACAATTCCCCCACTAACCAACAATCACGAAGTTGTTTGCTCAGCAACCGACAAGGCTAATATGCTTGCCAGCCGGTTTGCCTCGAACTCCACACTGGACCCTTCCAACCACTCCCTGCCTGACTTTCCTTTGCGGACAGACACCACGCTAGACGATCTAAAAATCACCCCTGCTCAGGTACATGCTATCATAAAAATCTTGACACTTCAAAAGCATATGGACCTGATCTCATCCCAGCTGTTCTATTAAAAAAGTGCTCAGCCGAAGTAGCTCCAGTTCTCTCCAAACTCTACAACAAATGCCTTAATGAAGCATGCTTTCCAGGCTGTTGGAAAACCGCTTCTGTGGTACTAATATTTAAGAATTCTGGCGAAAGAACTGACCCATCAAATTATCGCCCCATTAGCCTCCTCCCACTTTTTGCCAAAATATTTGAGACCATAATTAACCATGCTCTAGTCCGGCACCTTACAGATGCTAAACTTCTGACTGACCAACAATATGGATTTAGACAAGCCCGTTCCACAGCTGACATCCTCACTGTAATCTCTGAACGTATATATCATTCACTGGACAAAGCGGGGGAGGGCAGAGCGGTAGCTCTAGATATATCTAAGGCTTTTGACAGGGTATGGCACAAGAGTGTCCTCAGGAAAATTAAATCATACGGTATCACTGGTAGAATACTTAGCATAATTAAATCCTTCTTAGATAAGAGAAAAATCCAGGTTGTCCTCGACGGTCGAACATCTAAACAGTGTGATATAAATGCGGGAGTGCCTCAGGGGTCTATTCTTGGACCTCTATTGTTCCTGATATTTATTAATGACCTCCCCGACAAAATTGCCTCTGAGATGGTTATATATGCTGATGACACTACACTCTATAACAGGCATGACAGGAAAACAAATGAACACATATCTAAAGAAATGGCAAAAACACTAGAGGATGACTTCCAATCTGTAGTGGAATGGGGACATAAATGGATGGTCACATTCAATGCTGCCAAGACCAAACTGGTTTCATTCAATAACTACAAGAAACCTCCTCTGCCACCAATAGCAATGGCCAGTAACTTCCTGTCTGAGAGTACATCTTTCAAACTGCTTAGCCTAACGTTCACAGGGAACATGAGCTGGAACAATTATATTGAAAACATTGCCAGGGCCGCTGCGAAGAAGGTAGGCTCTCTCTACCGTGCTAGAAAACTACTGACACCTGAAAGTATCTTGTATCTCTATAAGGCCACCATTCGCCCATGTATGGAGTATTGTTGTCACATCTGGGCTGGTGCGTCTACTACTAGTCTCTCGCTCCTAGACAAGGTTCAAAAAAGAGTCGCCAACCTGATAGGCCCTGAACTGGCATCTAAGCTTCAGCCTCTGTCCTATCGACGAAACGTTGCATCCCTCTGCTTGTTCTACAAGTATTTTAATGGTGAATGCTCTGACGAACTGCAGACACTTGTGCTCCCACAACGCAGACACCCTCGACAAACCCGACAGGCAGCTAAATCCAACCCCACACAGTAGAGATCCCTAGATGTAAAAGATCTTTCTACTCCAGTAGTTTCTTCCCCAGAACCGCTAGACTCTGGAATTCCATTCCAGGATCCTGCTTCCCTAACTGTACTGACATGCAGAAGTTCAAGTGAAACGTGAACCGACATCTTGCTGCCCAAATCCCTACATAGTGCCCCAGTAGTTGCTGACCCTGATAGTAGCCCCCTACACCTGAGTGGCAATGTGTCTTGTTTGGGGTGAAAATGTAATAAAAAAATAAAAAAAAAATTACCCCGGGTAAACACAATCATTAATAGAAGGATGTCCACCCATGCGCAATTACAGAAGAAGAACAATTAAACACTGGCCTTATCTTAGTTGTACTCTGATTATCTTCTTTTATTACTGGCCTGTGAGGGATCCATGTAAATTCATGAAAATTTTCTGGTCTGACATTCACTCTCTCAATTATCCCCTCCAATTCTTGTTCTAAAAGTACATTGACATATTCTCTGTATAAGTTCTGTTTACTTAATCTGTCAACTACTCTATTAAGTACATTGAGGGCTACTCTATAATTAGAAGGAACAGATGCCAACTTATCCTCATCCCATGGTAAGTCCACATAATAACTCCCATCCTGATAATTTATGGAGTTCCGAAAGTCCTCCAGCTTATTAGTATCAAAATTGCTGACTGAATCTTCTTGTAATGTACGTAGGTACACAGGGGACGATAACAGGGGAAACACCGGCAAACGGGCGGTGCAGAAAGGGACAGCATGTAGATACTTGCGGTGGGCTCTCGGCTGAATAAAGTCTTAAAACAAACTCGGTGTTTGCATTCTCAGTGAGAAACACCGCATGGCGACGAGGATGAAATCATTTCTCATAAAGGGGAAAGTTATTTAAACTTTTTCTCTGAAAAACATTGCGTTTATAGAAATTAAATAGCGACATATTTCTACCTGCACACACGCATTTTAAAAACATGACATCTTATGGTAAAATCGACAAATTCTCGCCGAGTGGAGGTGATTGGGACACATACTCAGAAAGATTAGAGTATTATTTCGAGGCTAACGGAATACAAGATCCAGAAAAGAAAAAGGCTGTCCTTCTTTCTGTTTGTGGTGGTGAAACATTTTCTCTGCTGAAAGATCTCGGTGTGCTGCACAGCTTAAGAGACAAAAGTTATGAGGAACTCTCGCTCTCGTTAAAAGAGCACTGCAACCCAACACCGTCCGTAATTTTTTAGCGATTCAACTTTTACATGTGCCACCAATAACAAGGTCAGTCCATTTCAGATTTTATTGCTCATTTAAAAAAAATTACAAAGTTTTGTGAGTTTGGAAATACGATAGAAGAGATGTTGAGAGATTTGCTCGTCGTTGGATTGATGGATGACCGAATCCGTCGGCGACTGCTTTCCGAGAGGAAACTAACATTTCCTTATGCCCAACAGATAGCTCTTGCCATGGAAAGTGCAGACAGGAATGTTAGTGACATGGCAGCCTGTTCAACGTCCAATTTTACAATACAGACGAAAGTCCACCAGGTTGAACAGCCTACTCCACTACGGAGACAAAAACAAAGACCATGTTTCCGATGTAACGGAAAACATTACTCCGACTCCTGTCGTTTCAAAGAGGCAACGTGTAATTTTTGTCACAAAACCGGTCACATTTCGACAGCCTGTTTGACCCGGAAGTACAACGACAGAGCTGGAAATCGTAAAACCCACAAGGTCACCAGTGAAGAACCAGTAGATGAAGATACAGGCAGCGACTGCGCCTCGGTGCATAGGCTGTTTAACCTGCCAGCAAATAGCAAAACCAAGCCCCTGATGGTGTTGGTGGGCATAAATGGCCGCAATGGCGAGATGGAGATCGACACCGGAGCTGCTGTTTCATTGATCAGCCGCAATGCATTTGAAAAACTATGGTGTGAACCTGATAAGCCGGTACTTAAGCCTATGTCACAGAAACTAGCAACCTACACGGGAGAAAGTATCACGCCGTGTGGTACGTGTCAAGTGTCGGTAGACTATGATGGCCGACAGTTTCGTCTGCCATTAGTGATTGATGATTTGTATGCAAAATTGGTGCAGGGAAAGAAATTCACCAAGCTTGACTTGAGATCAGCATTCCTGCAGGTTCCGTTAGAGGAAAACTCAAAGCAGTACCTTACAATCAATACACCACGGGGTCTCTACAGTTTCAACCGCCTCAGTTTTGGAGTAAAATCAGCTCCTGGTATCTATCAATGCTGTATGGACAATTTGTTGGCAAATGAACCACATGTCGTATGCTATCAGGACGACATACTAATTACAGGATCATCAGACGCAGAACACGTGAGCACCCTTGACCGAGTGTTAGGGAAACTATCAGAATCTGGTCTCTGCGTTTGTCTGGACAAGTGCAAGTTCATGGCACCCGCCGTAACCTACTTAGGTCATTCGATTGACTCCGAAGGCCTTCACCCTACAGCAGAAAAGATCTGTGCCATCCGGGATGCACCAGCCCCACGCAATGTGACCGAACTTAAGGCTTTCTTGGGCTTATTCCAGTTCTACGCTAGGTACGTCCCCAACGTTGCAGATAAGTTGGGCCCCCTCTATTATCTACTGCGGAAAGGTGTCTCTTGGACGTGGGGCACCCCCCAATTAACAGCTTTTCAGCGAGCCAAAGATGCATTGCAGACCACAAATGTCCTGGTTCACTATGACCTGAAGAAGGAACTGGTACTGACCTGTGACGCCAGTCAATATGGTGTCGGAGCTGTTTTGTCGCACATCTTTGCCGACGGTTCAGAGAAACCTGCTGCTTTTGCTTCGAGAACAATGTCACCGGCTGAGAAAAATTATAGTCAGTTGGACAAGGAGGGACTGAGTATTATCTTTGGGGTTAAAAAGTTTCATCACTACTTATTTGGACGTGCATTCCATATCATTACGGATCATAAGCAAATTATCAGCCTCTTTAGCCCAACAAAGCCAACATTGGACACCCTGCCACCAAGAATAATACGTTGGTCACTGTTGATGAGTGCTTACGATTACACGATAGAATATAGGCCTGGTTCACACATCATCACTGCCGACGCAATGAGTCGTCTCCCCCTGCAGGAAGCATTAGATGTCCCAACACCAGGCTGCATTATACATCTCATGGATCACCTGGACAATTCCACTGTTGACTTGACTGACATTTGTGCTCATACACGCAAAGACCCCATCCTCTCTAAGGTTGTTCAAGCCACACAACATGGAGGGTGCAATCTCCCACATGATGCTCCGTATTTACCATTTCACGCTCATAAAAACGAACTAAGTATTGAAAGGGGGTGCCTGCTGTGGGGTTCACGAGTGGTAATTCCCTACCATCTCAGGCAGAGAGTGTTGGACGAGCTTCACCAATGCCACCCTGGCATAGTCAAGATGAAGGCCCTTGCCCGGACCTATGTATGGTGGCCTGGGATAGATGCTGACATCGAAAAAAAGGTGAACAACTGTTACCCTTGTCAGTGCTCCAGAAGCCTACCTGTTAAGGCACCACTACACCCCTGGGAATGGCCAGCTGAACCTTGGCAGCGGGTTCACGTTGATTATGCCGATTACAATGGCCAATACCTGCTTGTCATTACGGATGCACACTCAAAATGGGTTAATGTCTATACCACAAGTGCAGCTACTTCAGCCACTACAATTGAAAGGTTGAGGCGCTGTTTTGCTACTCATGGTCTCCCGCACATTGTTGTCAGTGATAATGGCCCATGCTTCACCAGTTCAGAATTTCAGAGTTCATGAAACGGAATGGTATCAGACACAAATTTGTCAGTCCACATCATCAGGCATCAAATGGTCTAGCTGAACGCTCAGTTGGGCTGGTTAAAAACGGTATTAAAAAAATGTCGGGAGGAACTCTGGAAACAAAGATATCCTGTTTTCTGCTGACATACCGGACAATGCCTCACACAACAACAGGATCTACCCCGGCAGAGTTGTTGATGAAGCGAAGATTGCACACCAATCTGGATCGTATGAAGCCCGCCACCTCAAGTGTTGTATATAACAACCAAGAATGTCAAAAGTTTCACCATGACAAATCTGCCCAGATGCGTTCATTTGATGAAGACCAAGCAGTATTTGCACAGAACTTTGGTTTCGGATCCCTGTGGTTGGCTGGTCACATTCTGGAAAGAGTATCTCCTTTATCCTTTCTAATCAGATTGCAGGATGGCCGGTTGGTTCGTCGTCATCAGGATCACATCAGGTCCACATCAGGTCTCGCCGTTGTATCACTGAGCCAGCACCTCAATCCCCAAGTGAAAACAATCCAGAACGCATTTTTACGGAACTAAACATGCCTCCAGATATGGCAACAGAAAATAACACACATCCACAGACCCCATTGACACATGAGAATTCGCCCGACTATGAGCAGCCAGATAGAGAAGTGAGTGAGCATACCCCACTAGCCCTGCCACGACGATCGGGCCGTACAATAAGACCACCGAATCGTTTTAGTCCAGATTGACTAAAGATTGAACAATTACCTTTTATTTTTTCTTAACTTTAAAAAAAAAAAAAAGAAAAAAAAAGGGGGGGGGATTTCAATGGTCACATACTGAGGCAGAATAATCCTCGACCACAAAAAGGTCACAAGGGCAGTCTACCCTGACCTTTTTCCATGATAAATGGACCTTTCTTTTTTGGGGGGAGATGTAATGTACGTAGGTACACAGGGGACGATAACAGGGGGAACACCGGCAAACGGGCGGTGCAGAAAGGGACAGCATGTAGGTACTTGCGGTGGGCTCTCGGCTGAATAAAGTCTTAAAACAAACTCGGCGTTTGCGTTCTCAGTGAGAAACACCACACTTCTGAAATTCCTAAGTCTTCCAGGCTGAACATTCTCTCCAACTTTCTATCAACTGAAGATTCAACAAAACTTTCGAAGGGATCAAAAAAATTTGACTTGGGTTCCAAAACATAGTCAAAGGACACTCCGAATAGCTGGAAATTATTTGGCTATAATTACAACCACAAGCTTCATTAGCCGAGGAGACATAATCTAACCTGAAATTTGAGATACTGCCAAAAGGAACTAGTCCCTCTGACAACCTTAAGGCATTCCCCTCCATAAATTCTGCTAACTCCACAGGTCCCAACACTTTTAGTGCATCAACTCCCCATGTACCTTCACAGTATCATTGAGAATGTCTGGAATATTAATGGATAATTTATGCCCATTTCTAGTCAAACTGTCAAAACAATCCCTCAAACCCGGCAAATGGAAATCCAAATCTAAATCATTATCAACAAGGAAAGGAACTTCAATTTCACTTTCGGAATATTTGACAAACAAATTCATCTTATCCAAACGTTTTTGAGAAGAACCTAAAGAGGTTTTAATCAAAAAATCCTTACTATTAGAATAATCATGTTCGAATTTAAACATTCTACACATCTCGCCGGACAGATACGAATGCTGGCTACCAGTGTCAATCAAACAATTAAAATTTAATTTAATATTATTCTTAGTAGCTGATATTTCCAGCAGGGGCAAAATAAATTGGCCTTCTGCCTGCAAGCAAGGATTAGAGTTTACGGGCGCTAGATCTAAATTGGGACACAAAAAACCTGCATGATCCTTTTACCACACTTCCAACAAGACCTAAATAAATTTTGATTTCCTTTACACTTCTCGGTGGAATGATTAGGACTTGAACATTTTTTACACAACTTGAGGAAAGTGCATTGAGACAATCTGTCCTGTAAAGTAGGATAAACTCTTTACAAAGGAAACCTGCATGACTATCAGTCTTACAAAAATTACATTTAAAGTATGTACCAGAAGATTTAGCATGAAAATTCTTCAGAGTAGAAATCTAATCCTGTGATTTATCCAGAACATTTGTTTTACAAAGAGAATGATTTCTAAGAGGCACATTAACCAAGGAAGCATTTTTAAAAGGAAATCTTTTCGGAGATCTATTCGTTTCTGAAGAAGTCTTATGGGGAAGTCTAACTATTTCTAAAGTCCTGATAATTTCGGTATAATTATCAAATATGTTGTTAAGGGAAGGATAATTCCCAACTATTCTAATTAATTCTCTTTTCAAAATAGTAGGGAGCTTGTTAAAAATAATGTAACTAATCAATTTGTTCCCTGGGGTGTTTTCTATCAAAAAATCTAATTGGAAAGAATTTCGTAATTCATAAATTTGAGATTTAATCTCTGTAATAAATATTTTAACCGAGCTGATATCATAGTCATTAATCAGTTTTGTCTCGGAGATAGAGTTGAATAAACTATTAATAATGTATTCTTTATCTAAAAATTCTTTGTTCAATATTTCCAATGCAATATCATAATTTGCATCGGAAACAGATAAGTGGCTAATAATTTTTTGGGCATAGCCATGCAAATGATTTTTTAATAAAATCAATTTCAGAGCTTTATTTTTAATACTAATTATACAATTAGTAAACTCTTTTAAAAAATTCAAATAAGCTAGTTTATCTTTAGCTAGGACTTCTGGGTCGAAAATGGGGCATTTTAATTTAGGTGCCACATTATAATGAGAATCAAAATGGGGCATTTTAATTTAGGTGCCACATTATAATGAGAATCAAGTAATTTAGAATTATCTGTGGCAAAGGGAGGAGCATTCTCCTGCTCAAATTTTTCCAACATATTACCTATGAAGGCGGCTATGTTGGCCTGAAATAAGGTTTCATTCCTATTTTGATCAAGTATAAAATCGTTGTCCGTTCCAGACTCGAAATATCCATTAATTATTTGTTCATTGAGAACATTAATAGTAGCAAAAATTTCATTAATTTTTTCTTTTTGTAAGGTAAATCCATTTTTAGAAATATCAGTAGAATTTTTAATAAATTCTACTATAGTCCCACATCACTCTTCAAAAGGTCACGTCTTTTTATGAGTAAATTTATTGTAGGGGAATCCATAATGACAAAACAATCTCAATAAACTTTAAGTCAAAAGGCTCAGTTTACAATCTTCGCTATGGAATTCTGTATGCAATGCTAAAGAAAAAAAATATAAAACAAATTTCAAAGTTCAACGATGCACGAACTAAATAATAATAATGTCGAATTTTCCTTCGACACTATTCGTAAATTACGCTTTTAATAATTCATGCGCAAAATACTTTAACAAAGTATGCATAATGAGAAAACTTTAAAAGTTTAGCATTTTTAAGCTGTAGGCAACAAACAAGTCCATCTATTGCTTCTCTGTAGTGGAATAATATGAATATATAAATCGCTTAAATAATTAAATAATTCGTGCAAAAGAGGAACAAGAAATTTATTTTAAAGACAAAAAAAAAAAAAAATTTACACAAAATAAATGTACAAAATTTAACAATGCATACTTGTCCATATGCGATTTTCAAAAAAACTTCTTTTTAACACACAAAAGGAAAAAAATATATTACTCACAGTTTGAGTTTTCACGCCTTTTTTATAATAAGCAGACGACATTTTCTTTTTTTAACAGCATAAGACTTTCTTTGCTTTTAAAGCAAATAAGCTCTACAATAATGCAAGAAACAATTTCTTTCATGGAGAGTGCTTTTTTTTTATTAAAATTTGTAGAAAAGTCTATAGAAAAAAGTTCATTGGTTTCTTTTTCTTTTATTCTTCTTCTTTGAAATCTTGCCAGACAGCGGCAATTTTATGAAAAAAAAAATTCAGAGGCGTCTTTTTCTCGGGAAAAATTTGGTTATGAACCTGAAAAGGAAATAGCTGAAAAAGAGCCTAAATAGGAGAATGTAGCTTTTAATATTCTTTTTTATTATATTTAAAAATTAAAATTCTTTCGAACTCAAGAAAACCTCCGTAACTAAAAGAATTTTTAGAGAATATTCTGAAACAATCCTTGTTTCAATTCTCTTAAATTCTTTTAAATTTTTTATTTATCTCTTCGATAAATAATTAATATTTCTTCTTTTTAAATCTAGTCACTCTGACTTCAAAATATATATATCGGATCTCTATCCGAAAAATATTTCGCTCAGGGAAAAATAATAAATTTCGGGTTTGTATTACTGTACACATAGATTCGAAAAAGTTGTCAAAAAACAAATATAGAACAAATAAATGTTATCAAAGGCAAGATAAGTTACTTTTCTACCTAACTAGATATATTTTTTGTGTTTTTATTTCTCTTTTTTCAATTTAGTCATTTTAGACTACAAAATATATATATCGGATATTTTATCCGAAAAATAAAATAAAATTCCTCTGGAATCTTATTTCAAAATTCACTGAAATATTTTGGATTTCTCCCAAAATATTTTAAAACAAATTTTTAATATTTTGACTCTGTCAAAATATTTAATTTTTTTTACGGAGAATTCTAGATTCAAAATTCAATCAATTATTTGAGAACAATTTGTCTCGGCCCTTCGCTACATTTCTAGAAAGATTTTAACGAAGAAAACATTTTAAAAGGGTATCGATATTTTCTCCGAAGAGCAGAAAAATAATCCAAACCGATCAGTTCAGAAATATTTTTCAATCTGATAAAATTTGTTGATTTAGCTTAAAACGAAAACTCTGTTTTTCTTTTGTTTACATCACGTGACACAAAACAGCCAATGAGAAAGCTCAAAAAGGTCGTCTGCTGAATTCAAATAAACCGCTCAAATTCACAAATATTGGAAAAAATCTTAAATCTGTTTTAAAATAAATTTTAAAATTGTTCTTTTTGTTTTACTTATTTATTTTTTTATTTAAAAATAAAATTCTCAAAGTCTAGATGTAATCTCAGATAATTATGATGTAACCCTAAAATTGTCAAGGGAAAAATATTTCAACCCTGATTTGATTAAAAATCAGGTTTTTGAGGAAATTATTCCTCCTTCGTCTGTTATAACGGATTTTAAAATTTGAAGTTGTGTCTCAAAAAAGTTAAGAGAAATTTGACTGAGCACGACAAGTCCTATGGGACTGATTTTTTTGCTGAGGGTGGCACCTCAGGGGTAGTGATAGCTCACATAATATTTGCTAAGTGTCCTAATGCCATTTAGAAGAGAGTTGATGAATACAAGTGGAGGAAGATACCCCTTCACTAAATAATATTATGTTGAATGTATTTGAAGTAATGAAATACCTATTAGCTGTCCCGCTCGATGTTTGGTGGGAAATTTGCGCGCCAAAAATGCCGCCTTTTTCACCCAAGATAAAAGCCAAGATGGCGTCTTCTTCCCCAAGTGAAGGGGGGGGCACTTTATCTACAAGCTACAGATCATTCAATCAAGAACTGTAGTAAGTTTCACACCTTCGAAGCAAAGTGTCGAAGGGCTAATCAGTTAGATTTATGTACTCAGTGTTTGGGTGAGAACGCAGAGGCATCTTGTGGTAGGAAGGGTTTTCCTTACCCATGTGCGATATGTGGGTTGAGAACCCATTTTACCGTCATGTGTCCCAAAGGAAATAAATCCTTTGTGGGCTGAACAACATATTCTGAATCACAGAATAGTATTTTTCCCATCATCAGAATATCTATGAAAGCACATGGACGACTAGTATATTTCTTCTGTTTAATAGATACTGGGTCACAACATTCATTTTTCGCCCAGGAAATTCTCAATAAATTGTGTTCTGATGAACCCATAAAACACAAGAAGGTTAATATGGCGGAAAGTGCCCCCCCTCCCTAGGATAACTGCCTTAGGATTATTCCTTGATAAAGATAGGTTAATTAGAACCAGAGGTAGGATACAGACTTCTGATATTCTATCCTTCAAGGTCAAGCTTCCCCTTTTGTTGGGAAAATATCATTATTTATCAAAACTAGCGATTAAGGAAGCTCATCTTAACTGTTGACACATGGGAGTTAATTCAACCCTCAGTAAGTTAAGGCTGTCTGGAGTTTGGATCCCTCAGGAGAGACAAGCCGTAAATGCCTTTGTGCGTACTTGCACTGTATGTAAAAAAAAAATAAATGCTCTGCCTTGTAAGGCACCTGCGGGGTCGATATTACCTACTCATAGGGTGAACTTTATCCACTCATTCAAACAAGCCGGTGTGGATTTCACCGGTCAATTTTCTATTAAGATTGGAAGGGTAGAAGTTAAAATGTACATATTACTCTTTACATGCATGAGTTTGCGTGCAATTCACTTAGAATTATTGCCGGATACGAGCACCCGCTCTTTTATGCTGGCCTTTGTGGGGTTTACCAATTGTTTTGGTATCCTTACACGTGTATATTCTGATAATGCGAAATCCTTTGTTGTGTCCGGAATATTATTATTGAACGTGCTCGAATGGGACAAGTTGAAGGAACAATTTAAATCCATACACATCGTCCATCAAACAATTCCCCTTTACTCTGCCTGGCAGGGGGGAGCCTGGGAGAGACTTATTAAAACTGTTAAACAATGTTTGAGGAAGCTGTTGGGCAGAAAAAAGTTGGATTATTTTGAATTTCTGACTGCACTTTCTGATGTGATGCAAAAGGCAACAAATGACAGACCCCTCACTTATATTGTTTCTGCCGACAAAGACTTTAGTATTTTAACTTCGAATCATTTTCTTCAAACAGGATATCAACTCGTTTGCTTATTAATAATTATGATGCTGAATATGTCCTGACCATCCAAATAGGACTGCCTTATTACATTCCCTCGAAATGAGAAATAAATTTGTTGAAAAATTCAATCCTATCTGGCATAATGATTACCTCTTGTCATTAAGAGAAGTTGATGCCAAAATCGGGAGCAATTGTGCCCCCAAGTTATCTGTTGGAGAGATAGTACTTATTAAGACTCCCAACAAAACCAGACAATTCTGGATTCTTGGTAAAATAATCAAATTAATTACGGGAAACAACAATAATGTTCGTTACGCAGTTGTTCTTAAGGATGGGTGCAAACAGGTTCATTCCTTAAAAAACCTTGTGCCCTTGGAAATTAAGGGTAATGATGATATTGCATCAACTGAGTTTATAGAAGAAGGAGGTCCCTTTTTCTGACCAACCTGTTCTGTTCCTAATGATGGAACATCGCCAATGGTGTACTGCGATTATTGTGACAGCTGGTACCTTTTTAGCTGCAATCATCAAGATATCTGGTTTTGTTCTAATTGTAAGGATGGAGCTTCTCAGGTCGCTCCATATAGTGGAAATTAGCTAATGGCTGAATGCATGAAAAGTTGAAGTTTATACGGAAGATTGACACACATATTAATATATGTGTGTCAATCTTCAGTATAAACTTTCAACTTTTAAAAAATTTATTGAATTAAAATTGTGATTAACTTGTATTGTGAAAAAAGTAATGATCATCCATTACTTTTTCTTCTCCTCCTTGGCAGTGTAATATTAAGAAAATTTACTTACTATAAGTTATAATTTTGAATCTCAATTTGAATTGTCAACAATAACCATATTAAGTTAATAAATTTAACTGAACTAAATATATTGAAATTATAAAATTGTCTAAGTTAAGACTTATGTTTACTGGATTAACTTGTTGTCGTTTATCCGACCATTAATTAACTTGTACTAGGAAAAAAGTAATGATTATCTATTACTTTTTCCTCTCCTCCTTGGCAGTGTGTGAGAAATTTTCCATGTACAACCGCCACATTGTTTTTGACCGCCTACATGCTTTGTAAGCCGGTCTGTCATTGGTTTAATTTGAATGCGACAAATCTTGTCTTAGCGCCAATTTGTATTCACGTATTATTTTTTCAGTCTGAGAATGAACACGGGAACCAGCAGACTCACAACAGCAGCGCTCTGTCTAGAGTGCCAGGATTTTACCTTCTTGGACACCAAACAGTGGGTGAACGAAGAACATTTCTCTAAATACAGAGACAACATAACTGCTGAACTTATTCTACCAATGAGGATATTCTGTGTTCGGCATGATATATTTGATTATAGGAATTTATTCTTATTTCTTCCAGAGACCAAGAGGTCCCAAATATGCCGTATTGAACCACGAGGTCCCAAAATATGCCGTATTGAACCACGAGGTCCCAAAATATGCCGTATTGAACCACGAGGTCCCAAAATATGCCGTATTGAACCACGAGGTCCCAAAATATGCCGTATTGGGCGCCAACATTCACACCATGTTCACCATGTACAACATGGATCCTTCTAAAAGTAAACCCGAACTAACATTCCCACAGAGGAATCAAACTAAAGGCTCCATGCGTATTGATAGCAAATTCAGCCAGTGTTTTTGCAAAGGACTTACCGTGACCAAAGAACTTTCATTTCTGATACATTGTGAATAAAATTTGAGTTTTAAAGGTATGGCTTTGTTTGTGGAATTTCATTTGTTATCTGCAAGGAGGAAATTGGGCGTGTGGGAAAGAGATTTCTTACAATATATATATATATATATATATAAAAGTGAACGTGTCTGTCTGTCTGTCTGTGTGTGTGTGTCTGTGTACATTTTCCTTCGCAATAACTCTGGTTATTTTCAGTCTACAGACTCGAAATTTGATATACAGGGTACTGAGAGTTGGGAAAATCTACGTGATCGGTTTTCGGCCAGAAATTTGGCTGTTAAGGGGTCAAAGTTAAGGGGTCAACGATTTGACCTTTGAGAACTCTACCAAACTCCTCCGACAATTTTGGGTCTAAAAACTTGAAATTTTAGATATACGTTCCTTGGACATGGATCCAACTTAATAACTCAATTTGACCCCAAAACAATAAATTTTAAGGGATCATAACAGGGGTCAAAGTTACAAAAATTGACCGTTTTTTTTTTTTTTTTTTTTTTTGTTTTTTTCTCAGCATACACCTCCAAACATCCGGGCAACGCCGGGCACCCATGCTAGTATATCTATAAAAGTGAATGTGTCTGTGTACATTTCCCTACGCAATAACTATTCTGTACTTTCACCTAACAATTTAATAAACAACAAAAAAATGTATTGTAAAACTTGAATTTAACTTGAAAATACTATTTAAAAAAAGAGCACGGTAACAAAAGTGCATGTGGCGACAATAGTACGGTTGCATATAGACCGACACCTTCAACATTTCATTGCCAAATTTTATAATGTAAATTAACTAAATACATGTTTCTTTTTGTTGTTTGTTTCTGTTGATAAATTGTTCGTTGGAAAATAATTTTAATGCTGGTTCTTTCTTTGAACTGAGTACATTCGAATTTAAAATGTTTTCTGTTGAAAAAATTTAACTCACTTCTTGTTCCTTTTGGTTTGTCTTATTTGAATTGAATTTATATATTGCAAAGAAGTAAACAAACGAACAAAAGTGTCAATAAATAAATAAATAAATAAATAAATAAATAAAAAAATAAAAATAAAACATTTTTTACTTATTTTTTTAGAAATAATTACACAACACTTTAAATTTAAATCAATTTATTCAAACGGGGCTTTGGAAGAGAAATATGTAAAATAAAGGGTGCAAGTCCATAAATGGTCCACAAGTAATCTTTTTTACTATAAAAAGCTGAAAAACAGCTTTATAATGTACGTACTTGTCACTGCATGAAAATGTCATATTCCAAAAATCACGTAAATCGATCAAGTAGTTTTTTTTTTATTTAAGAAAATCAAATATAATGAGATATTTTATCGAAGAAAAACTTAACGCCATCTTGTTTTTGAATGATACACTGCTAGCGACACCTATTGGGAGTGTTTGGAATATAAAATCGGCAAGAGGCAAACAATCGACTTTCCACACTATAGAAAAAAAAAAAAAACTTGGGAAATTAAGACATTTATAAGTTTTTAAGGAATTTGAAAACGAAAATAACGTTTAAAATTCCAGCAAACGAGTAGTTTCCAATATATGAAGAATTTTACGTAAATTGAGCACCCACACATTGACGCTCCTCTAACAAAAATTCGGCAAATATGTATTTCAGCAGCGAAAATTCAAGTTTTACATTAGTGGTGGCTATAAAGTGGGTGATCATTATAATTTAAATTATTATAATTATTATAGAAAAGTGATCCCCCACTATCTTTAAACTAACATTTCTTCAAAGGTTAAAGGATATTTTGTTTTGTAAGAAAGAAATAATAAAATCAGTGTTTATTAAAAATTAGTAGGACCCGTTAACTAGCGTAGCCACGTGGTAGCATGCCTCCCCCCCCACACACTGCGTATAAAATTAAAGTACGTTATTATTACCCAAACCCCAACCTACTCATGTTAAGAAGGGCTTCCGGAATGGACTCCCCAACCTCCCAATGTTAAGAGCGGCTGTCGTAATAGACACCCCATTTTGTGATTGGGTGTGGGGTTGAAAAGAAAATTGCCCAAAATACAACTTTGATAATCGCTGTCAGGTTGTGAACGTGCAAATGCTATGAACGAATAAAAAAATTTAGTGGTTGCAGTGTCGGTCGGTTCATGCATACTAATCTGGCAGGCAGGATTTAAATAAGCAGGTCAATGCTATTTTCGGACAACAACTTTATTAATCCAAAATGATGGAGGTCTGAAATATACAATGACATTATGGTGAGATGAGTATGACATAATAATTCAACTATCTGTTGGATTAATTTAAGATGTGCTAATGATTAGATTATGATGATGTAATGCACTATCCTCTATCCCCCCCCCCCCTCCGAGTCATTTGACAGTGTTCTGAATGACTGATTTAATGTTTGTTGCTGGTAAGGATTGTGGATAGGATGATGTTATTTGCAAAGCATATTAATAGATGATAGGTGTACTGCTTGTACATAAAATAAAGAAACGGTTGTGAATCATCATTGGGTAGACTGCCCTCCGGTTCGGGGATTATTCTGTCCCATGTAATGTTCATAATCCCTGAGCCACTTTGGTTCTTGTCGTGGCCGATTGGAGCGTCTCGGAAGCTGGTCAAAGGAAAGTTGGTTTTGTCTTACTTCAGGTGTCACATTCCTTCTCGGTGTGGTTGGTACCATGGGTGAAGACGTTGGAGCCTGCGGTGTGGGAGGTGGCCTGGTAGATGTAGGCGTGGGATGTTGACTGTCATCCACTACTGGTGGTGGTCTGACCTGTGGTGGCTGAGTGAAATGAGGTGGTCTACCCTGCTCATCTGGTGTAATGCAGACAGGAGGTGAAGCTGGTGCAAGCCCATTGTTGTTCTGTAGTTTTGAGTTTGTGACAGTCTGAGATGGAACAGCTGGGGTTATTAGTGTCCCACTCACTGGTGTAGGTGGGTTGAGATTTCCTCCTTTGAAGTGGTATCTCAGGTCATGGTTGATGGTGTGTTTTTCAGGAGGGGAATACACCGGCATGTACTTTCGTAGGAACTTCCTGTTGCGGAGTGTCACTTTACCTGATCCGTCCATGCGTACAACATACTGGTCATATTGGTGAACTTCAATGACAGTTCCAGTTTTGTCCCATTTTCTTGGATAAGGGCCAGTTTGGTTTTGGATCCTGACCTGGTCTCCCACTCTGAGGGGTGGTAGCCGCTTTGTATGTTCTGTTAAGCGTTCGGCAATTTTCATGTGTCGGTTGCGTAACGCTTCCTCTCTCAGAGTAAGTGTGTCACTCCATGTCTCATGAGGTTTGTAGCGGCCAGGCAGGATCGGGATGAAGTCTCGGATCGCCCGCCCAAAGACGCACATTGCTGGAGATAATTTTGTGTCTCTGTCAGGAGTGTTTCGATACTGCAACATGGCACGCTGAAAAGCACAGGTGTCTAGTTCACCATTTGGTCCGGTGTTGTCTGCAATCATGCGTTTCACGGTCTTCACTCCAACCTCTGCTCTACAGTTGCTATGTGGAAAGGCTACAGATGAGAGTCTATGATTCACACCCCAGGTCTTCAGGAAATCTCTGGTTGCTGAAGCTGTAAACTCTGGGCCGCCATCTGAAGATAACTCATCTGCTATTCCAAATGTGATGAATGTGCGTCGTAAGCAGTCGATGAGGCGAGAGGCACCATTGTGTGCCCTTTCAACGATGGGTCAGTTTGAGTATCTATCAACAATCACCAGGTAATTACCACCTTTGTAGTGGAAGAAGTCCACACATACACACTGAAATGGATACAAGAGGTAGACGGGTGGTGTTGGTGGTGCACTTGGTTGAGATGGAGCATTTCGGTTGCAATGATTGCAAGAGTTTCTGAGTTTGGTGATGTCATTGCTTATACGAGGCCAAAACACAGAGGTTTCTGCTCTTGACATCATGGATGAAATACCTTGATGTGCAGAGTGCAACGCTGTAAGCACATCTTTTCTCAGTAACGGTGGAACCACTATCCTGTCTTTGTATATAATGACACCATTGACGGTGGAAAGGTGGTTGCGGAATTGATGATATTCTCTCAAGGAGGGTGGTAGATAATTTCGGATGTCTGACATTCCACTTTCAATTTTCTGTACTAGCTTGAACATGTCCTCGTCGCTGGCTGTTGCAGTTCTAATCTTGTCCCAGGAGATGCACTGCAATGATGTGACTGAAGACAAGGCGGATGAATTAAATATGGCTTCACCACATGGAGGGGCAGTGTCTGGCTCTCTGGTCATGACACCCGAAGCTTTGTGCTGCAGTGTTGGGATGGTTTGTGGCACCTCACTCCGGCTGTAGCCATCAACAGAGGCTATGTCATCAATGAGAACCATACTGTCAGGCCTTCCAACTGGGTGGCGAGATACGGTGTCGGCAACACGGTGTTTGGCACCAGGCACGTGTAGCATCGTGAACTTGTACCTTAGGGTCTTTTCCTTCAGGTTACGAAGTCTTGAATTGGGGATGTCCTCCAGTGATCTGTCCCCAAGGAGCTTGATCAGGGGCTTGTGGTCTACTGCGATGATCAACTTGTCACATCCCAGAACAAAGTATCTTGCTTTTTCCAAGGCGTCAGCAACTGCAAGGGCTTCACCTTTGACAGGTGCGTACCTGGATTCTGTGGGGCTGGTGAATCTGCTGCCAACAAGGGTTATCTTCCACCCGTCTCGGCAACAGAAGGGCACAGTTTTGAAGCATGTGCAATGTTTTGGGAACAGCCAGAATCCAATGCCATTCTTCGACCAGTCTGTAACTAGGCAAGTTGGTTTGTTTTTGTCTGGACACCATGTTCAATTTCACTGATGATGACTGCTTTTGACTCCTGAAAGAGGCGTTCCAGTGTGTCGTCCCAGTTGAATGGGGTTCCAGGTTTCAACAGTTGTCTGAATGCTTGCATCCTGTCAGTCATGCTGAAGGCGTATGATACCTGGTTTACAAGACCAAACCATGATCTCATGTCCGTGATGTTCTTCAGTGAAGGAAAGTCTAAGATTGCTTCAAGATAGCGACTACATGGTCGCACGCTGTCTGGGGTAATTTCAAAGCCAGCAAACTCTACAGTGTCTTGAGCAAAGATGAATTTCTCCGGGTTTAAGATGATACCGTTCTTTCCACAAGTTTCCAGCCAGTTACAGGATTGAAGGAAACTGTTCTGTATACTGTTTGACCAAAGAAGGGCGTCGTCAATACACTTTGTTTTGTCAGGGATGTCGGCGACGATTTCATCGAAGCGGCGGGTATAGCCATCCCCAGAGGCTATGTATCCTTGAGGTGCAGTTTTGTATCTGTACCTGCCCCACGGTGTGATGAAGGTGGTGAGATGTTTGTCCTCTTCTCTAATGGGTACACTGTGATATCCATTCCAGGCATCAAAGACAATCTTTTTTGTGTTGCGTGGGACGGAGCGAGCCTGATGAAATGGGGACTGTGTGTGGTGGGTCTCCCTCACTACATGAGCATTGAGTGTTTGGAAGTCTACGGTTCGACGCGGAGTGCCATTCTTCTTTGCGCAGACCACCATGCGATGGCACCAAGTGACCGGTTCTCCAACTGGGACAGGCTCGATGACGCCAAGTTGAACATCCTGATCTAGGCCTGCTTTCACTTTATCCTGCCAATGTAGTGGTACTGGGACAGGTGTGTGATGTGCAACAGGTGTAGCTTGGGGGTCGACCATGAGCTGCATCGGTGGGCCTACCATGTGAGGAAGTGGTTGATGTTGACATGTATTGAAGGTACTAGATTTGTACCTGTCTAATAGGTACTGTCGAAGTTTCTCTCGGTTAGCTTCAGTTGCAGGAAATGGCAGAGCCGATGGTGGAGGGGGTGGTTGTTTCACGTTTGGGGCATTTACACTTGTCACTCTCCTTGCATGAGGTAGACATAGTGTCTTGAGGAGATGTTGATTGTAGCTGGATTTGTGGTGCTGGATTGTTATTATCTTCCTGTGGACATGGGGGAACCACACATTGGCTGATAGTGTTCATTGCTGCTTGACTGTTGCTCTGTGATTCAACGATGGTTGGGAAGTTATATGTAAT
Source organism: Euprymna scolopes (assembly GCF_053919585.1). Classification (NCBI taxonomy): domain Eukaryota; kingdom Metazoa; phylum Mollusca; class Cephalopoda; order Sepiida; family Sepiolidae; genus Euprymna; species Euprymna scolopes. Next base: position 60,084,126 of record NC_136491.1, read on the forward strand.
CATGCCAAGTGCTGCACATGCTTCTCTGCTTAGAAACATTTTGTCGGATTTGTCAGTCATGTACACAACTTGGGGCGTTTCATAGATTACCCCTCTGGTTCCTTTGCCGGAGATGCGGAGAATGGCTGCTCCAAGAATTCTTATGCCGACATTGTTAGCTGCATGCATCTTCATTGTCACGGGAATTAAGTGTTTCTCTGAGATACCGAGTCGATGAAGCACTTTGATATCGGCTAGGCAACTTTGGCAGTCTGTGTCAGCCATAGCAGTGATGATAGTTGTCTTTGGCTTTGGTGTGATCTTTGGGTTTATGCCGAAGTGGTCGTAGTCTTTGGGATCAATACTAACAGTCGTTCGAATGAAAAGTTGAGGCTGTGATGACTGGCGCACCCAGGTGTCTGATAGCTGATTGTATAGGTGATGGTCTAGATGAACAACATGTCTGTCATAGTTTTTATCGTGTCTAGTTGCAGCACAGAGGGGGTCAAATACAGCACCTTCGTGTTCAGTCTTGGTGTCCGTCACTTTCTGTTTGCCTCTGCACACAGCCTCAAAGTGGTTCATTCTTCCGCAGTTGTTGCAGGTCTGACCGTATGCGGGACACTCTTTCTTGCGAAGTTGGAAGGTTGCTCTGGCACCGTGACCTATCTTTCCACAATAAGTGCATGCCGTTTCTTGTTGTACTGTTTTCTTGGTTACAACACGTGCAGCATTTCTGTTGCGACGATATGTGCTGCTAGCTGCTTCGACCCCTTGGGAATGAAGTAGTTTGGATGCAGAGCGTTTTCCAGATTCCTTGGCTTCAACGAACTGAAAAGTGTCTTCAAGGGTCATGCTCTGACTTCTGACCCCAAGGAGGTCTAGCTGAATGTCAGGGTCATTGAGTTCATGAATAAGCACATCACGCAGGATTGCATCTGTATAGTTGACTTCATGGCTGCAGCTGGGGCATGGTATTAGGAATTTGCATACTCCTGCTTGTCCACGGAGACGAGCACCAAATGAGCGCACGGTTTCTTTGCGGTCTTGTGTCATATTGTTCAGCATAAACCGAGCCACCATTGTGTTTTCCTCACGCACTGCCAGGGCTCTCATGGCTGTTAGAACATCTTCTTGAGATTTTTCTGTCAGGGAGCCACCAGTTGATCTTGTAAGGTCTCTGCGCAAAGTTTCATCACACCACTCTAAGAGTTCTTTGTCCTTGATTTTGGTGGCTTCAACATAGTCTTTCCATCGTGATAGGAAGTATGACCAGTCCTCACTTGTACCAGCTGATGAGATTGTAGGTTGTTTGACTTTTTCTACCTTGTTGCAGCTTGCAGTACTTGCGGGAGTTGTGGTGTGTACTAGCGCATGAGTTGTCAGGAGTGCTGCCACAATTGCTGCGTCAAGATCAGCTGTCTCAAAGTCGCAGTCGGGAATCGGGCATTTTACCACTGGCATCCTGCTGGTGATGATGTTGGTCTAGTGGTCTCCCAGTTGGTGGAATCCGTCCGTTATAGGCATTACTGTACCTCCATCATAAATAAGCAGGTCAATGCTATTTTCGGAAAACAACTTTATTAATCCAAAATGATGGAGGTGTGAAATATACAATGACATATTGGTGAGATGAGTATGACATAATAATTCAACTATCTGTTGGATTAATTTAAGATGTGCTAATGGTTAGATTATGATGATGTAATGCACTATCCTCTAGGGTTGGTTAGGATATTTTGTTGGCCATACTGGAGTTTAGGTAGCAAAATACTATTCAACTCTCTATCACTTAAAAAGAACTACATTTCTGTAGTAACCTGAACGTTACCATGTAAACATGTAAACAGTATTTCAGAAAAGGGAAGTTTTAAATGAGCCTAACAAAAAGAAACGACACGTAAACATTTTAAAATTTTCATGTAGATTTTTTTTTATCTTCTTGTGCTCCAACAACCAGTTTCCTGAAGCCCATTACATCCAGCTTCCTGTTTCAGTGCCAATTAATTATACCTGTTTCAATGACAACTGACATCCAGCTATTGTTTCAATGCCAATTGATAATACCTGTTCAAATAATCACTGACATCCAGCTACCTGTAACAGTGCCAAATAATGATACCTGTTCCAATGATCACTTACATCCAGCTACCTGTACTAGTGCCAATTGATGATACCTGTTCCAATTGTATAATTAAGAGGGAAGGACTTCACTCATAAGGGAAAGACAGCAAGACACAGTAGTTAGCCTCGATAAGCAACATACATGTGTACCTTTATTGGGTCCGCCATGACTGTCTCCTTTTCTCTCTCCTTCCTGGAGAGCTCGGGTTAAGGGTACATAACTCAGTGTAATGTTTACATGTTATTTTTATTTATTTATTTTTTTTTTTTTTTAATTTTTTTTTTTTTATTTGAAGTCTTTTTTTTTTATTATTATTATCATTATTATTATTACCACTATTATTATTATTATTATTATTATTATTATTATTATCATCCAAGCTGGAAGTCCTTAAATCTAGACGGTAATCGTCTGTTACGGATAGGTCTAGACCTAGCTTCAGATCTTTCATTCTGCCCTGTATCTGTCATTTTCAGGGGTTCATTCTTTATTTGAGTACCTGGTGTGGAAGGTGGGGTTGGTGTTATTTGTATTTGAGGGTGTTGTTGGCTGTCTGGGCGTACTGGGTTTGAGTTTGTAGGTGACTGTGGGGAATGGATCCTGATTCTGTTTGGTAGGTCATCTGGTAGGGTATCATCATGAGCCAGGTTGAGGCTATCCGTGCTTATTTTGCGAAGGTAACGGCGGTTTCGGAGTGTGGTTCTTCTGCTGCCATCAACTAATACACGGTATTGTCTGTGGGGAGAGTTTCAACAATCGTGCCGGTGTTATCCCAGCGCAGTGGTTTGTGTCCATGTTGGTTTTGAATTGACACATGTTCCCCAATTCTTAGTGGATTGAGTTGTTGCCTGTTTTCAGGGTGTTTCATGTTGTTGAGGAAACGCTGGTTAATGGCCCTCTCGCGCATGTCGGTGAGTTCCAACCATTCACGGCGAAATTTTGTGGGGTTTGGTAAGTAGTCATTCAGGGGACGAGCGAATAGAAGTTCTGATGGTGACGCACCTATGTCAGGTGGTGGTGTGTTGCGATGGAGTAGCAGTGCTTTTGCCACTTCATCTGTATCTAGTGAACCGTTGGGGCTAACATTTGTTGTTAATATCCTCTTCATATGTTTGACAGCTGCCTCAGCTCTGCCATTGCTTTGTGGATAATATGCCGACGAGACTCGGAGGGATATGCCCCATCTTTTGAGAAATGTCCTCCACTCATCAGAGTTGTATGGCGGTCCACCGTCACAAGCAATTTCCTCCGGCACACCATAATTCACAAAATACCTGCGTAAGATGTTGCATACTGTGGAGATCCTGGCGTCTTGTTGCATTGAAGATACCTCTGTCCAACCTGAATATCTGTCAGCATATATCATATATTTCCGTCTCGCCATGTTGAAAATATCTGTTACTGTCGACTGGAAAGGGTATTCTGGGTGGACAGGCTCCATTGCAGGTTCTTTATGGTTTGATGGGCAATTTCGTTACAGCGCTTGCACTGATTGCGCTTTTCCTGCAATTGTGCTCCCATACCAGGTCAAAAAAAACGTTGTCTGGCGTTGCTTCTCATACTGTTGACCCCCTGGTGGCCAACATGGAGTTAGTCGATGAGTTCGTGACGTAGGTTTTTTGGAATTAATATGCGGCCTTCCTTGAATACTAGAGACTGAACTGTGTATAGGTCGCTTCGCATATTCCAAAACTCTTTAATATTTGGCTGTAGAAGATCCTTGTGTTCAGGGAATCCTTGTTCTATTGTTTCCACGAGGTTCATGTATTGGTGATCCATCGCGGCTTCTTGCTGTATGCGCACCATCTTGATAGGAGATGTTTCCTGGTTGTATCGGGATTCTATTCCAGCTTGCAACGCTTCTTCCCTGCTATCCAATTCTGCTGCTGCGACCTTGGTGGTATGTGTAGGGATACGGGACATGGCATTTGCTCCACCATTGGCGTCGCCTGGTATTGATATGGCCCTGAACTGGTACATCAGGTTCGGCTCTCTGATATCTAAAATCCTGGGATTTTTTTATTTCGTCCAAGCTACGATCATTGAATATCGGCACAAGGGGTTTGTGATCAATAGCAAGTATCAGGTGGGGGCAGCCTAAAACAAACATTTTGCAGCTTTCCAATCCAAACTTTATAGCTAAAGCTTCCCCTTCAATTGGTGCATACCGGTTCTCAGCAGGTCTAGTGAATCGGGAGCCAGCATATACAACTTTCCAATGTCCTGGCCCACAACGGTGGTCCATTGTGGACGGGCATGCACAATGTTTTTGGAGTAGGGTAAATCCTATTCCTGTTCGACTCCAGTCTGTAGTCAGACATGTTGGGCGATTTATTTCGAATGTTCGAACGCCATCCCGGATGTTTTCTAGGATTGTTTCCTTGGATTGCTGGAAGAGTTGTTCCAATGTATCGTCCCAGTAAAACCTGCTGTTATGTTTCAGTAGTTCTCTGAAGGGTGACATGATGGATGCTTGGGCAAACGCATATGAAACTTGGTTAATCAAACCAAAGAAAGATCTAACTTCTGTAATGTTTGTCGGTGATGGGAAGTTTCTGATGCCCTCAAGTAATTTTTGAGATGGTTTGTACCCTGTCAAGCTGATGTCGAAGCCAGCAAACTCTACATTGTCTTTTGCGAATTGGAATTTTTCTGGGTTAAATACTATTCCATTTTCAGCACATAGTATGATGTATCTAACGGTGTGCCAAAAGGATAGTGCCATATCATCATCCCACAAGATAGAGTCGTCCACACAGCGAGCAACACGAGGGAAAACTTCTGTAATGGTGTCGAATCTCTTTGTGTAACCATCATTGGACGCTTGGAAACCTTGGGGGGCTCGCAAATACCTGTATCTGCCCCATTCTGTTATGAAAGTGGTGGCATCCCGTGCCTTTACAGCCAGAGGAACACTGTGATATCCGTTCCAGGCATCCAGAATAGTTTTCTTTTTTCCTGGGGGTATCGTATTGACAAGATTGAATGGGGAGGGTGTGTGGTGTGTTTCTCGTCTTGTCATTGCGTTTAAATTTTGGAGGTCGACCGTTCTACGTGGGCTGCCATCTTTTTTGGGCACGGTGATCATTCTCGAACACCATGTCGTTGGTGTCCCTGCTGGCACTGGTTCAATGATGTTCAGTGCTACGTCTGCATCAAGCTGGGATTTGACAGCTTCTTTCCAGTGGTGAGGGACAGGGATTGGTTTGTGAACAGCCTTAGGTTGGTGGTTGTCGAGGAATGTGATAGTAAGCGGTTCTCCGGTCATGGTCTGCAATTTCTGGTGTGTACATGTATTAAATGCACTGCTGGCAAAATAGCATTTGATCCAGCTCTCTATCTCTCCTCGATATTCCGGTGTGGCAGGAAACGGGAGCTTGTCTGGCAGTGGTGGGCATGGTGATCTGTATGGGCATCCGCATGGGGCTAACATTCGGTCAGTTGGTTTGTGGTCCATCTTCGTTGTAGCTACCAGAATATTAATTTGTGCTGGAAAGTCGTCGTTGATAATTTTGAGTTTTTTCAGGGCCGTTTGTGATATATACAGGCCCTTAACCCTTGGGCTGATGTATATCACCTCCGAACATGTTGCCTTACCGAGTGACATCGTGGCAATTAAGGCCCCCTTAATGGGCAGGTTATCATCATTAACGGCACGTAACCGATGTCTGGTGCGCAGCAGATGTTCAGAAGTGCGCCCCAGATTGTTCAATAAGTCCACACCAGCTGTACTTGTCTGAGCTCCTGTGTCTGCCAAAGCGAGCAATTGGACGGGTTGGTGTTTCATATTTATATGTCTGAATCGTCCGAGATGTTGGTGGGCCTTTGTATCTAATGTGATAGTAACATTGAAAAATGGAGGTGGCTCTGGTCGGCTTGGTGTGAACTTGTTGTTGTTCCATGACCCATGCGGGATCCCCTCTTCTTCCGTCATTTAGGTTGCACAGTCATTGTCGATATGAACGAAGAATCTTCATCTTGGCTGTCATTTGGGTAGTCTCCCATTATGGCATTTGACGATGCTGTGCCATGGCATGTGGTTGAGAAGTGGTTCTCTTTGCCACATTTGTGGCATGATTTGCCCCAAGCGGGGCATTGTCTTCGTCCTTTTGGGTGTGCCTTGTGTCCACAACCTTTGCATTTGCCATTATCATTTTTGGTCTTGTCTGGTGGTGGAAACTTTCTTGATGACGCAGATTTAAATTGGGCCACTTGTGTGACCTCTGCTGGTCGGAAGTGATTTGATGCTCTGGCGGTAGATTCTAGAGTCAAGAGACGTCTAGTTAAGTCATTTAGAGTTGGCAGGGACGTAATCTCTGCTAAAATTTTGCTCTGGTGGGAGGTGTCCCGTAATCCGGCAATGATTTGAGATTTGATCATGTCTTCGGAAAATGACATTGTACATTGCTGGTTGCCACAATTGAAAGCGCAGAGCATCGCTTGTGATTTCAACCGGGAAATAAAGGATGTGATAGTCTCCCCATCACTTTGCCTCATTACAAAGAACTGCTGACGGTATGCCTCAGGATGGACGATTTTCACGGCAACGGATTTAATATATTCCAGCAGCTGCTCCTCTGTAGCATTATGCAGGGCATCCGGACCAATAAAATTGAATAACATCTCATTGACAGATGAATTGCATGCAGATCGTAAATCATTCCGGATTTCTGTGGGGTCGTTAAGTTGTGTCATCTCCTTATAACGAAGCCATGCATCCTTAAAAATGATCCATTTATTGTCTGACGAGTCAGGTTCTATTACTGGTCGCTCGGGCTTCACCCGTGAATGGCGCGACAATGGGGTGCGGGCGTGTTGCCCGGTGAACAGAAGGCGTGCCATGAGGTTCGTCATCTGTTCTTGCATGGTGAGTTGTTGTTGTTGCATTTGTAACATGAAAGAAATTGGGTCGATTTCGACATGTTTTGGTGAAGCTTCATTTGGGTTACCCATATTTGTGTTTAACTAGAGTGTCAAAAAGTATTGAATATGTATACTGACTGGATATTAAAAACAAAACAAACACAAAAAAGAAAAAAGTTTACAAATGGTGAGGGTGCGTCCTTCATCGTTCATACGTATTTTAATGTTTTATTTTTAGGATGACTCGTTGTATTTTTCCGTTGTTTCGTTATTTTTGTTTTTATCCGACTCCTGACACCATATATAATTAAGAGGGAAGGACTTAACTCATAAGGGAAAGACAACAAGACACAGTAGTTAGCCTCGATAAGCAACGTACACGTGTACCTTTGTTGGGTCCGCCATGACTGTCTCCTTTTATCTGTCCTTCCTGGAGAGCTCGGGTTAAGGGTACATAACTCAGTGTTATGTTTACACCAATGACCACTGACATCAAGCAACCAGTACCAGTGCCAATTAATGACAACTGTTCCAATGACCACTTACATCCACCTACCCGTACAAGTGCCGATTGATGATGTCTGTTGAAATTACCACTGAGATCAACCTACCCGTACAAGTGCCAATTGTTGATGTCTTTTCCAATGACCACTGACATCAACCTACCTGTACAAGTGCCAATTGATGATATCTGTTCCAATGACCACTGAGATCCACCTACCCGTACAAGTGCCAATTGATGATACCTGTTTCAATGACCACTGACATTAACCTACCCGTTAAAGTGCCGATTGATAATGTCTGTTTAAATGACCACTGACATCCACCTACCAGTACAAGTGCCAATTGATGATGTCTCTTCCAATGACGACTGACATCAACCTACCTGTACAAGTGCCGATTGATGATGTCTGTTCAAATGACCACTGACATCCACCTACCCGTACAAGTGCCAATTGATGATGTCTGTTCCAATGACCACTGACATCCACCTACCCGTACAAGTGCCGATTGATAATGTCTGTTTAAATGACCACTGACATCCACCTACCTGTACAAGTGCCGATTAATGATGTCTGTTCAAATAACCACTGAGATCCACCTACCCGTACAAGTGCCAATTGATGATGTTTTTCCAATGACCACTGACATCCACCTACCTGTACAAGTGCCGATTAATGATGTCTGTTCAAATTACCACTGAGATCCACCTACCCGTTAAAGTGCCAATTGATGATGTCTTTTCCAATGACCACTGACATCCACCTACCTGTACAAGTGCCGATTGATGATGTCTGTTCAAATGACCACTGACATCCACCTACCCGTACATGTGCCAATTGATGATGTCTGTTCCAATGATCACTGACATCAACCTACCCGTACAAGTGCCAATTGATGGTGTCTGTTCCAATGACCACTGAGATCCACCTACCCGTACAAGTGCCAATTGATGATGTCTGTTCCAATGATCACTGAGATCCACCTACCCGTACAAGTGCCAATTGATGATGTCTGTTCCAATGACCACTGAGATCCACCTACCCGTACAAGTGCCAATTGATGATGTCTGTTCCAATGATCACTGACATCAACCTACCCGTACAAGTGCCAATTGATGATGTCTGTTCCAATGACCACTGAGATCCACCTACCCGTACAAGTGCCAATTGATGATGTCTGTTCCAATGACCACTGAGATCCACCTACCCGTACAAGTGCCAATTGATGATGTCTGTTCCAATGACCACTGACATCCACCTATCCGTACATGTGCCAATTGATGATGTCTGTTCCAATGATCACTGACATCCACCTACCTGTACAAGTGCCGATTAATAATGTCTGTTCAAATGACCACTGACATCCACCTACCCATACAAGTGCCAATTGATGATGTCTGTTCCAATGACCACTGACATCCACCTACCCGTACAAGTGCCAATTGATGATGTCTGTTCCAATGATCACTGACATCAACCTACCCGTACAAGTGCCAATTGATGATGTCTGTTCCAATGACCACTGAGATCCACCTACCCGTACAAGTGCCAATTAATGATACCTGTTTCAATGACCACTGACATTAACCTACCCGTTAAAGTGCCGATTGATGATGTCTGTTCCAATGACCACTGACATCACCCTAACCGTACATGTGCCAATTGATGATGTCTGTTCCAATGACCACTTACATCATCCTACCCGTACAAGTGCCAATTGATGATGTCTGTTCCAATGACCACTGACATCAACCTACCCGTTAAAGTGCCGATTGATGATACCTGTTCCAATGACCACTGACATCAACCTACCCGTACAAGTGCCAATTGATGATACCTGTCCCAATGACAACTGACATCCACCTACCCGTAAATTCGCAACTTGATGATGTCTGTTCCAATGACCACTGACATCAACCTACCTGTACAAGTGCCAATTGTTGATGTCTGTTCCAATGACCACTGATATCGAACAACCCGTACAAGTGCCAATTGATGATGTCTGTTCCAATGACCACTGACATCCACCTACCTGTACAAGTGCCAAATGATGATACCTGTTCCAATGACCACTGACATCAACCTACCCGTTAAAGTGCCGATTGATGATGTCTGTTCAAATGACCACTGACATCAACCTACCCGTAAAATTGCCAATTGATGATGTCTGTTCCAATGACCACTGACATCAACCTACCCGTTAAAGTGCCGATTGATTATGTCTGTTCCAATGACCACTGAAATCAACCTACCCGTTAAAGTGCCGATTGATGATGTCTGTTCCAATGACCACTGACATCAACCTACCCGTTAAAGTGGCGATTGATGATGTCTGTTCCAATGACCACTGACATCAACCTACCCGTACAAGTGCCAATTGATGATGTCTGTTCAAATGACCACTGACATCCATCTACCCGTACAAGTGCCAATTGATGATACCTGTTCCAATGACCACTGACATCAACCTACCCGTTAAAGTGCCGATTGATGATGTCTGTTCCAATGACCACTGACATCAACCTACCCGGAAAAGTGCCAATTAATGATGTCTGTTCCAATGACCACTGACATAAACCTACCCATAAAATTGCTAATTGATGATGTCTGTTCCAATGACCACTGACATCAACCTACCCGTAAAAGTGCCAATTGATGGTGTCTGTTCCAATGACCACTGACATCAACCTACCCATAAAATTGCTAATTGATGATGTCTGTTCCAATGACCACTGACATCAACCTACCCATAAAAGTGCCAATTGATGATGTCTGTTCCAATGACCACTGACATCAACCTACCCATAAAATTGCTAATTGATGATGTCTGTTCCAATGACCACTGACATCAACCTACCCGTAAAAGTGCCAATTGATGATGTCTGTTCCAATGACCACTGACATCAACCTACCCGTAAAAGTGCCAATTGATGATGTCTGTTCCAATGACCACTGACATCAACCTACCCGTACAAGTGCCAATTGATGATACCTGTTCCAATGACCACTGACATCAACCTACCCGTTAAAGTGCCGATTGATGATGTCTGTTCCAATGACCACTGACATCAACCTACCCGTTAAAGTGCCGATTGATGATGTCTGTTCCAATGACCACTGACATCAACCTACCCGTTAAAGTGCCGATTGATGATGTCTGTTCCAATGACCACTGACATCAACCTACCCGTTAAAGTGCCGATTGATGATGTCTGTTCCAATGACCACTGACATCAACCTACCCGTTAAAGTGCCGATTGATGATGTCTGTTCCAATGACCACTGACATCAACCTACCCGTTAAAGTGCCGATTGATGATGTCTGTTCCAATGACCACTGACATCAACCTACCCATAAAATTGCCAATTGATGATGTCTGTTCCAATGACCACTGACATCAACCTACCCGTATAAGTGCCAATTGATGATACCTGTTCCAATAACAACTGACATCAACCTACCCGTTAAAGTGGCGATTGATGATGTCTGTTCCAATGACCACTGACATCAACCTACCCGTACAAGTGCCAATTGATGATGTCTGTTCAAATGACCACTGACATCCATCTACCCGTACAAGTGCCAATTGATGATACCTGTTCCAATGACCACTGACATCAACCTACCCGTTAAAGTGCCGATTGATGATGTCTGTTCCAATGACCACTGACATCAACCTACCAATAAAATTGCCAATTGATGATGTCTGTTCCAATGACCACTGACATCAACCTACTCGTACAAGTGCCAATTGATGATGTCTGTTCCAATGACCACTGACATCAACCTACCCGTTAAAGTGCCGATTGATTATGTCTGTTCCAATGACCACTGACATCAACCTACCCGTTAAAGTGCCAATTGATGATGTCTGTTCCAATGACCACTGACATCAACCTACCCGTACAAGTGCCAATTGATGATACCTGTTCCAATGACCACTGACATCAACCTACCCGTTAAAGTGCCGATTGATGATGTCTGTTCCAATGACCACTGACATCAACCTACCCGTACAAGTGCCAATTGATAATACCTGTTCCAATGACCACTGACATCAACCTACCCGTACAAGTGCCAATTGATGATACCTGTTCCAATGACCACTGACATCAACCTACCCGTACAAGTGCCACTTGATGATACCTGTTCCAATGACCACTGACATCAACCTACCCGTACAAGTGCCAATTGATGATACCTGTTCCAATGACCACTGACATCAACCTACCCGTAGAAGTGCCAGTTGTTGATACCTTTTCCAATGACCACTGATATCAACCTACCCGTACAAGTGCCAATTGATGATACCTGTTCCAATGACCACTGACATCAACCTACCCATTAAATTGCCAATTGATGATGTCTGTTCCAATGACCACTGACATCCACCTACTCGTACAAGTGCCAATTGATGATACCTGTTCCAATGACCACTGACATAACCCTACCCGTACAAGTGCCGATTAATGATACCTGTTCCCATGACCACTGACATCCACCTACCTTTTAAAGTGCCAATTGATGATATCTGTAACAATGACCACTGACATCCAGCTACTTGTTTCAGTGTTTATTGATGATACCTGTTCCAATTACCACTACCCGTAAAATTGCCAATTGATGATGTCTGTTCCAATGACAACTGATATCCACCTACCCGTACAAGTGCCAATTGATGATGTGTGTTTCAATGATCCCTGACATCCACCTACCCCTACGAGTCCCAATTGATGATGTCTCTTCCAATGACCACTGACATCAACCTACCCGTACAAGTGCCAAGTGATGACGTCTGTTCCCATCACCACTGACATCCACCTACCCGTACAAGTGCCAATTGAGGATACCTGTTCCAATGACCGCTGAAATCCAGCTACTTCTTTCAGTGCCAATTGATGATACCTGTTCCAATGACAACTTACATCCAGCTACTGTACCCGTGCCAATTGATGACACCTGATCCAATGACCACTGACATCAACCTACACTTACATGTGCCAATTGATGGTACCTGTTCCAATGACCACTGATATCAACCTACCCGTACAAGTGTACATTGAGGATGTCTGTTCCAATGACCACTGACATCCACCTACCCGTACAAGTGCCAATTGATGATACCTGTTTCAATGACCCCTGACATACCCCTACCCATACAAGTTCCAATTGATGATACCTGTTCCAATGACCACTGGCATCTACTACCCATTAACGTGCTAATTGATGATACCTGTTTCAATGACCTGTGACATCAACGTACCTTTACAAGTGCCAATTGATTATGTCTTTTCCAATGACCACTGACATCCACCTACCCGTACAAGTGCCAATTGATAATGTCTGTTCCAATCACCACTAATATCCACCTACCCGTACAAGTGCCAATTGATGATACCTATTCCAATGACAAGTTAAATCCAGCTACCTGTACCAGTGCCTATTGATGATACCTGTTCTAATGACCACTGCCATAAATCAACCTTTACAAGTGCCAATTGATGATGTCTGTTCCAATGACCACTGACATCCGCCTACTCGTAATAGTGCCAATTGATGATGTCCGTTCCAATGACCACTGACATCCACCTACCGTACAAGTGCCAATTGATGATTCCTGTTCCAATGACAACTGGCATCCAGCTACTTGTTTCAGTGCCAATTGATGATACCTGATCCAATGACAACTTACATCCAGCTACCCGTACAAGTGCCAATTGATGATACCTGTTCCAATGATCACTTAGATCCACCAACCCGTACAAGTGCCAATTTATGATACCTGTTCCAATGACCACTGACATGAACCTACTCGTTAAAGAGCCAATTTATGATACCTGTTCCAATGACCACTGACATCAACCAACCCGTACAAGTGCCAATTGATGATGTGTGTTTCAATGATCCCTGACATCCACCTACCCCTACGAGTCCCAATTGATGATGTCTCTTCCAATGACCACTGACATCAACCTACCCGTACAAGTGCCAAGTGATGACGTCTGTTCCCATCACCACTGACATCCACCTACCCGTACAAGTGCCAATTGAGGATACCTGTTCCAATGACCGCTGAAATCCAGCTACTTCTTTCAGTGCCAATTGATGATACCTGTTCCAATGACAACTTACATCCAGCTACTGTACCCGTGCCAATTGATGACACCTGATCCAATGACCACTGACATCAACCTACACTTACATGTGCCAATTGATGGTACCTGTTCCAATGACCACTGATATCAACCTACCCGTACAAGTGTACATTGAGGATGTCTGTTCCAATGACCACTGACATCCACCTACCCGTACAAGTGCCAATTGATGATACCTGTTTCAATGACCCCTGACATACCCCTACCCATACAAGTTCCAATTGATGATACCTGTTCCAATGACCACTGGCATCTACTACCCATTAACGTGCTAATTGATGATACCTGTTTCAATGACCTGTGACATCAACGTACCTTTACAAGTGCCAATTGATTATGTCTTTTCCAATGACCACTGACATCCACCTACCCGTACAAGTGCCAATTGATAATGTCTGTTCCAATCACCACTAATATCCACCTACCCGTACAAGTGCCAATTGATGATACCTATTCCAATGACAAGTTAAATCCAGCTACCTGTACCAGTGCCTATTGATGATACCTGTTCTAATGACCACTGCCATAAATCAACCTTTACAAGTGCCAATTGATGATGTCTGTTCCAATGACCACTGAAATCCGCCTACTCGTAATAGTGCCAATTGATGATGTCCGTTCCAATGACCACTGACATCCACCTACCGTACAAGTGCCAATTGATGATTCCTGTTCCAATGACAACTGGCATCCAGCTACTTGTTTCAGTGCCAATTGATGATACCTGATCCAATGACAACTTACATCCAGCTACCCGTACAAGTGCCAATTGATGATACCTGTTCCAATGATCACTTACATCCACCAACCCGTACAAGTGCCAATTTATGATACCTGTTCCAATGACCACTGACATGAACCTACTCGTTAAAGAGCCAATTTATGATACCTGTTCCAATGACCACTGACATCAACCAACCCGTACAAGTGCCAATTTATGATATCTGTTCTAATGACCACTTACATCAACCTACCCGTACAAGAGCCAATTTAAGATACCTGTTTATTTTCATCGTTGGTATTCTTGATTTCTTTCATCATTTTCATTTTTGATTTATTTAATCATTGGTATTCTTGATTTATTTTCATCATTGGTATTCTTGATTTTATTCCATCATTGGTATTGTTGATTTATTTTCATCATTGGTGTTCTTGATTTATTTTCATCATTGGTATTTTTTGATTTATTTCCATCATTGGTATTCTTGATTTGTTTCATCATTGGTATTCTTCATTTATTTTCATCATTGGTATTCTTGATTTATTTCATCATTTTTATTCTTGATTTATTTAATCATTGGTATTCTTGATTTATTTTATCATTGGTATTGTTGATTTATTTTCATCATTGGTATTCTTGATTTATTTTCATCATTGGTATTTTTTGATTTATTTCCATCATTGGTATTCTTGATTTGTTTCATCATTGGTATTCTTGATTTATTTTCATCATTGGTATACTTGATTTATTTCATCATTTTTATTCTTGATTTATTTCCATCATTGGTATTCTTGATTTATTTCATCATTTTTATTCTTGATTTATTTTCATCAATGGTGTTCTTGATTTATTTTCATCATTGGTATTCTTGATTTTATTCCATCATTGGTATTCATGATTTATTTCATCATTGGTATTCTTGATTTATTTTCATCATTGGTATTCTTGATTTATTTCATCATTGGTATTCTTGATTTATTTTCATCATTGGTATTCTTGATTTATTTCATCATTGGTATTCTTGATTTATTTTCATCATTGGTATTCTTGATTTTATTCCATAATTGGTATTCATGATATATTTCATCATTGGTATTCTTGATTTATTTCATCATTGGTATTCTTGATTTATTTCATCTTTGGTATTCTTGATTTTATTCCATCATTGGTATTCTTGATTTATTTTCATCATTGGTATTCTTGATTTATTTTCATCATTTGTATTCTCGATTTATTTCATCATTGGTATTCTTGATTTATTTTCATCATTGGTATTCTTGATTTATTTAATCATTGGTATTCTTGATTTATTTCATCATTGGTATTCTTGATTTATTTCATCATTCGTATTCTTGATTTATTTCATCTTTGGTATTCTTGATTTTATTCCATCATTGGTATTCTTGATTTATTTCCATCATTGGTATTCTTGATTTATTTCATCATTTTTATTCTTGATTTATTTCATCATTGGTATTCTTGATTTATTTCATCATTGGTATTCTTGATTTATTTAATCATTGGTATTCTTGATTTATTTCATCATTGGTATTCTTGATTTATTTCATCATTGGTATTCTTGATTTATTTAATCATTGGTATTCTTGATTTATTCCATCATTGGTATTCTTGATTTATTTCATCATTGGTATTCTTGATTTATTTAATCATTGGTATTCTTGATTTATTTCATCATTGGTATTCTTGATTTATTTTCATCATTGGTAATCTTGATTTATTTCATCATTTTTATTCTTGATTTATTTTCATCATTGGTAATCTTGATTTATTTCATCATTTTTATTCTTGATTTATTTTCATCATTGGTATTCTTGATTTATTTCATCATTGGTATTCTGTATTTATTTCCATCATTGGTATTCTTGATTTATTTCCATCATTGGTATTCTTGATTTATTTCATCATTGGTATTCTTGATTTATTTTCATCATTATATTCTGGATTTTTTTCATCATTTTTATTCTTGATTTATTTTCATCATTGGGTTTCTTGATTTATTTCATCATTGGTATTCTTGATTTATTTCATCATTTTTATTCTTGATTTATTTCATCATTGGTATTCTTGATTTATTTTAATCATTGGTATTCTTGATTTATTTCATCATTTGTATTCTTGATTTATTTTCATCATTTTGTATTCTTGATTTATTTCATCATTGGTATTCTTGATTTATTTCATCATTGGTATTCTTGATTTATTTCCATCATTGGTATTCTTGATTTATTTTCATCATTGGTATTCTTGATTTATTTTCATCATTTGTATTCTTGATTTATTTCATCATTGGTATTCTTGATTTATTTTCATCATTGGTATTCTTGATTCGTTTTCATCATTGGTATTCTTGATTTATTTCATCATTTTTATTCTTGATTTTTTTCATCATTGGCATTCTTGATTATTTTCATCATTGGTATTATTGATTTATTTCCATCATTGGTATTCTTGATTTATGTTCATCATTGGTATTCTTGATTTATTTAAATCATTGGTAATCTTGATTTATTTCATCATTGGTATTCTTGATTTATTTCCATCATTGGTATTCTTGATTTATTTTAATCATTAGTATTCTTGATTTATTTTCATCATTGGTATTCTTGATTTATTTCATCTTTGGTATTCTTGATTTTATTCCATCATTGGTATTCTTGATTTATTTCCATCATTGGTATTCTTGATTTATTTTCATCATTGGTATTCTTGATTTATTTCATCATTGGTATTCTTGATTTATTTCATCATTTTTATTCTTGATTTATTTCATCATTGGTATTCTTGATTTATTTCATCATTGGTATTCTTGATTTATTTAATCATTGGTATTCTTTATTTATTTCATCATTGGTATTCTTGATTTATTTCATCATTGGTATTCTTGATTTATTTAATCATTGGTATTCTTGATTTATTCCATCATTGGTATTCTTGATTTATTTCATCATTGGTATTCTTGATTTATTTAATCATTGGTATTCTTGATTTATTTCATCATTGGTATTCTTGATTTATTTTCATCATTGGTAATCTTGATTTATTTCATCATTTTTATTCTTGATTTATTTTCATCATTGGTAATCTTGATTTATTTCATCATTTTTATTCTTGATTTATTTTCATCATTGGTATTCTTGATTTATTTCATCATTGGTATTCTGTATTTATTTCCATCATTGGTATTCTTGATTTATTTCCATCATTGGTATTCTTGATTTATTTCATCATTGGTATTCTTGATTTATTTTCATCATTATATTCTGGATTTTTTTCATCATTTTTATTCTTGATTTATTTTCATCATTGGGTTTCTTGATTTATTTCATCATTGGTATTCTTGATTTATTTCATCATTTTTATTCTTGATTTATTTCATCATTGGTATTCTTGATTTATTTTAATCATTGGTATTCTTGATTTATTTCATCATTTGTATTCTTGATTTATTTTCATCATTTTGTATTCTTGATTTATTTCATCATTGGTATTCTTGATTTATTTCATCATTGGTATTCTTGATTTATTTCCATCATTGGTATTCTTGATTTATTTTCATCATTGGTATTCTTGATTTATTTTCATCATTTGTATTCTTGATTTATTTCATCATTGGTATTCTTGATTTATTTTCATCATTGGTATTCTTGATTCGTTTTCATCATTGGTATTCTTGATTTATTTCATCATTTTTATTCTTGATTTTTTTCATCATTGGCATTCTTGATTATTTTCATCATTGGTATTATTGATTTATTTCCATCATTGGTATTCTTGATTTATGTTCATCATTGGTATTCTTGATTTATTTAAATCATTGGTAATCTTGATTTATTTCATCATTGGTATTCTTGATTTATTTCCATCATTGGTATTCTTGATTTATTTTAATCATTAGTATTCTTGATTTATTTTCATCATTGGTATTCTTGATTTATTTCCATCATTGGTAATCTTGATTTATTTCATCATTGGTATTCTTGATTTATTTTCATCATTGGTACTCTTGATTTATTTCATCATTGGTATTCTTGATTTATTTCCATCATTGGTATTCTTGATTTATTTTATCATTCTTATTCTTGATTTATTTCATCATTGGTAATCTTGATTTATTTCCATCATTGGTAATCTTGATTTATTTCATCATTGGTAATCTTGATTTATTTCATCATTGGTATTCTTGATTTATTTCCATCATTTGTAATCTTGATTTATTTCATCATTGGTATTCTTGATTTATTTTCATCATTGGTATTCTTGATTTATTTCATCATTGGTATTCTTGATTTATTTCCATCATTATTATTCTTGATTTATTTTATCATTGGTATTCTTGATTTATTTCATCATTGGTATTCTTGATTTATTTCATCATTTTTATTCTTGATTTATTTTCATCATTGGTATTCTTGATTTATTTCCATCATTGGTATTCTTGATTTATTTTTATCCTTGGTATTCTTGATTAATTTCATCATTGGTATTCTTAATTTATTTTCATCATTGGTATTCTTGATTTATTTCATCATTGGTATTCTTGATTTATTTTCATCATTGGTATTCTTGATTTATTTTCATCATTGGTATTCTTGATTTATTTTCATCATTGGTATTCTTAATTTATTTTCATCATTGGTATTCTTGATTTATTTCATCATTGGTATTCTTGATTTATTTCATCATTGGTATTCTTGATTTATTTTCATCATTGGTATTCTTGATTTATTTCATCATTGGTATTCTTAATTTATTTCCATCATTGGTATTCTTGATTTATTTTCATCGTTGGTATTCTTGATTTATTTCATCATTGGTATTCTTGATTTATTTAATCATTGGTATTCTTGATTTATTTTCATCATTATATTCTTGATTTATTTTACCATTCTTATTCTTGATTTATTTTATCATTGGTAATCTTGATTTATTTTCATCATTGGTAATCTTTATTTATTTCATCATGTGTATTCTTGATTTATTTCATCATTCTTATTCTTGATTTATTTTATCATTCTTATTCTTGATTTTTTTTATCATTGGTAATCTTGATTTATTTTCATCATTGGTAATCTTGATTTATTTTCATCATTGGTATTCTTGATTTATTTCATCATTGGTATTCTTGATTTATTTCATCATTGGTAATCTTGATTTATTTCATCATTGGTATTCTTGATTTATTTCATCATTTTTATTCTTGATTTATTTCATCATTGGTAATCCTGATTTATTTCATCATTGGTATTCTTGATTTATTTCATCATTTTTATTCTTGATTTATTTTTATAATTGGTAATCTTGATTTATTTCATCATTGGTATTCTTGATTTATTTTAATCACTGGTATTCTTGATTTATTTTCATCATTGGTATTCTTGATTTATTTCATCATTGGTATTCTTGATTTATTTCATCATTGGTATTCTTGATTTATTTCATCATTTTTATTCTTGATATGTTTTCATCATTGGTATTCTTGATTTATTTTCATCATTTGTATTCTTGGTTTATTTCATCATTGGTATTCTTGATTTATTTTCATCAGTGGTATTCTTGATTTATTTTCATCATTGGTATTCTTGATTTATTTTCATCATTTGTATTCTTGATTTATTTTCATCATTGGTATTCTTGATTTTTTTTGCATCATTGGTATTCTTTATTTATTTTCATCATTGGTATTCTTGATTTATTTTCATCATTTGTATTCTTGATTTATTTCATCATTGGTATTCTTGATTTATTTTCATCATTTGTATTCTTGATTTATTTCATCATTGGTATTCTTGATTTATTTTCATCATTAGTATTCTTGATTTTTTTCATCATTGGTATACTTGATTTATTTTAATCATTGGTATTCTTGATTTGTTTCATCATTGTTATTGTTGATTTATTTTCATCATTGGTATTCTTGATTTATTTTCATCATTTGTATTCTTGATTTATCTAATCATTGGTATTCTTGATTTATTTTTATCATTGGTATTCTTGATTTATTTTCATCATTGGTATTCTTGATTTATTTTCATCATTTGTATTCTTGATTTATTTCTATCATTGGTATTCTTGATTTATTTCCATCATTTGTATTCTTGATTTATTTCCATCATTTTTATTCTTTATTTATTTTCATCATTGGTATTCTTGATTTATTTCCATCATTGGTATTATTGATTTATTTCCATCATTGGTATTCTTGATTTATGTTCATCATTGGTATTCTTGATTAATTTCCATCATTGGTATTCTTGATTTCTTTTAATCATTGGTATTCTTGATTTATTTTCATCATTGGTATTCTTGATTTCTTTTAATCATTGGTATTCTTGATTTATTTCCATCATTGGTATTCTTGATTTATTTCTATCATTGGTATTCTTGATTTATTTTGATATTTGGAATTCTTGATTTATTGTCATCATTGGTAGTCTTGATGTATTTTTATCATTTGTATTCTTGATTTATTTTCATCATTGGTACTCTTGATTTATTTTCATCATTGGTATTCTTGATTTTTTTTCATCATTGGTATTCTTTATTTATTATGATCATTGGTATTCTTCATATAATTTCATCATTGCCATTCTTGATTTATTTTCATCATTGTTATTCTTGATTTATTTTCATCATTGGTATTCTGGATTTATTTCCATCATTGGTATTCTTGATTTATTTTCATCATTGGTAGTCTTGATTTATTTAAATCATTCGTATTCTTGATTTATTTCCATCATTGGTATTCTTGATTTAGTTTCATCATTGGTATCCTTGATTTATTTCATCATAGGTATTCTTGATTTATTTTCATCATTGGTATTCTTGATTTATTTCATTATTGGTATTGTTTATTTATTTTCATCATTGGTATTCTTGATTTATTTTCATCATTGGTATTCTTGATTTACTTCAATCTTTGGTATTCTTGATTTATTTAATCAGAGGTATTCTTGATTTATTTCATCATTGGTATTCTTGATTTAGTTCAATCATTGGTATTCTTGATTTACTTCCGTCATTGGTATTCTTTATATATTTTCATCATTGGTATTCTTGATTTATTTTCCTCATTGTTATTCTTGATTTATATACATCATTGGTATTCTTGATTTATTTCCATCATTGGTATTCTTGATTTATTTCATCATTGGTATTCTTGATTTATTTTCATCATTGGTATTGTTGATTTATTTTCATCATTGGTATTGTTGATGTATTTCCATCATTAGTATTCTTGATTTATTTTCATCGTTTGTATTCTTGATTTATGTCCATCATTGGTATTCTTTATTTTTTTGCTCATTGGTATTCTTGATTTATTTCATCATTGGTATTCTTGATTTATTTTCATCATCGGTATTCTTGATTTATTTTCATCATTTCTTTTCGTATTAATTTCCATCATTGGTAGTCTTTATTTATTTTCATCATTGGTATTCTTGATTTATTTTCATCATTGGTATTCTTGATTTATTTTCATCATTGGTATCTTGAGTTATTTCATCATTGGTATTCTTGATTTATTTTCATCATTGGTATTCTTGATTTTTTATCATCATTGGTATTCTTGATTTGTTTCTATCATTGGTATTCTTGATTTATTTCATCATTGGTATTGTTGATTTATTTTCATCATTGGTATTCTTGATTTATTTTCATCATTGGTATTTTTGATTTATTTCCATCATTGGTATTCTTGATTTATTTTCATCATTGTTATTCTTGATTTATTTTCATCATTGTTATTCTTGATTTATTTTCATCATCGGTATTCTTGATTTATTTTCATCATTGCTTTTCGTATTAATTTCCATCATTGGTAGTCTTTATTTATTTTCATCATTGGTATTCTTGATTTATTTTCATCATTGGTATTCTTGATTTATTTTCACCATTGTTATTCTTGATTTATTTTCATCATTGGTATTCTTGATTTATTGCCATCATTGATATTCTTGATTTATTTTCATCATTGTTATTCTTGATTTATTTTCATCATTGTTATTCTTGATTTATTTTAATCATTGGTATTCTTGATTTATTTTCATCATTGTTATTCTTGATTTATTTTCATCATTGGTATTCTTGATTTATTTCAATCATTGGTATTCTTGATTTATTTTCATCATTGGTATTCTTGATTTATTTCCATCATTGGTATTCTTGATTTATTTTCATCATTGGTATTCTTGATTTATTTCCATCATTGGTAATCTTGATTTATTTAAATCATTCTTATTCTTGATTTATTTCCATCATTGGTATTCTTGATTTATTTTCATCATTGGTATTCTTGATTTATTTCATCATTGGTATTCTTGATTTAGTTCAATCATTGGTATTCTTGATTTACTTCCATCATTGGTATTCTTTATTTATTTTCATCATTGGTATTTTGATTTATTTTCATCATTGGTATTCTTGTTTTTTTTTCATCAGTGGTATTCTTGATTTATTTTCCTCATTGTTATTCTTGATTTATATTCATCATTGGTATTCTTGATTTATTTCCATCATTGGTATTCTTGATTTATTTCATCATTGGTATTCTTGATTTATTTTCATCATTGGTATTGTTTATTTATTTCCATCATTGGTATTGTTGATGTATTTCCATCATTAGTATTCTTGATTTATTTTCATCGTTTGTATTCTTGATTTATTTCCATCATTGGTATTCTTGATTTATTTCATCATGTGTATTCTTGATTTATTTTCATCATTGGTATTCTTGATTTATCTCATCATTGGTATTGTTGATTTATTTTTATCATTGGTATTCTTGATTTATTTAATCATTTGTATTGTTGATTTATTTTCATCATTTGTATTCTTGATTTATGTCATCGTTGGTATTCTTGATTTATTTTCATCAGTATTATTCTTGATTATGGCCATCATTGGTATTCTTGATTTATTTCATAATTGGTATTCTTGATTTATGTTCATCATTATTATTCTTGATTATGGCCATCATTGGTATTCTTGATTTATTTCATCATTGGTATTCTTGATTTATTTCATCATTTTTATTCTTGATTTATTTTTATAATTGGTAATCTTGATTTATTTAATCATTGGTATTCTTGATTTATTTTTATCATTGGTATTCTTGATTTATTTTCATCATTGGTATTCTTGATTTATTTCATCATTGGTATTCTTGATTTATTTCATCATTGGTATTCTTGATTTATTTCATCATTTTTATTCTTGATATGTTTTCATCATTGGTATTCTTGATTTATTTTCATCATTTGTATTCTTGGTTTATTTCATCATTGGTATTCTTGATTTATTTTCATCAGTGGTATTCTTGATTTATTTTCATCATTGGTATTCTTGATTTATTTTCATCATTTGTATTCTTGATTTATTTTCATCATTGGTATTCTTGATTTTTTTTCATCATTGGTATTCTTTATTTATTTTCATCATTGGTATTCTTGATTTATTTTCATCATTTGTATTCTTGATTTATTTCATCATTGGTATTCTTGATTTATTTTCATCATTTGTATTCTTGATTTATTTCATCATTGGTATTCTTGATTTATTTTCATCATTGGTATTCTTGATTTTTTTCATCATTGGTATACTTGATTTATTTTCATCATTGGTATTCTTGATTTGTTTCATCATTGGTATTCTTGATTTATATTCATCATTGCTATTCTTGATTTCTTTCAATCATTGGTATTCTTGATTTATTTTCATCATTGGTATTCTTGATTTCTTTTAATCATTGGTATTCTTGATTTATTTCCATCATTTGTATTCTTGATTTATTTCTATCATTGGTAGTCTTGATTTATCTTGATATTTGGAATTCTTGATTTATTGTCATCATTGGTAGTCTTGATGTATTTTCATCATTTGTATTCTTGATTTATTTTCATCATTGGTATTCTTGATTTGTTTCAATCATTGGTATTCTTGATTTATTTTCAGATTTGGTATTCTTGATTTATTTTCATCATTGGTATTCTTGATTTATTTTCATCATTGGTATTCTTGATTCGTTTCATCATTGGTATTCTTGATTTTTTTTCATCATTGGTATTCTTTATTTATTATGATCATTGGTATTCTTCATATAATTTCATCATTGCCATTCTTGATTTATTTTCATCATTGTTATTCTTGATTTATTTTCATCATTGGTATTCTTGATTTATTTCCATCATTGGTATTCTTGATTTATTTTCATCATTGGTAGTCTTGATTTATTTAAATCATTCGTATTCTTGATTTATTTCCATCATTGGTATTCTTGATTTAGTTTCATCATTGGTATCCTTGATTTATTTCATCATAGGTATTCTTGATTTATTTTCATCATTGGTATTCTTGATTTATTTCATTATTGGTATTGTTTATTTATTTTCATCATTGGTATTCTTGATTTATTTTCATCATTGGTATTCTTGATTTAGTTCAATCTTTGGTATTCTTGATTTATTTAATCATTGGTATTCTTGATTTATTTCATCATTGGTATTCTTGATTTTGTTCAATCATTGGTATTCTTGATTTACTTCCGTCATTGGTATTCTTTATATATTTTCATCATTGGTATTCTTGATTTATTTTCCTCATTGTTATTCTTGATTTATATATATAATTGGTATTCTTGATTTATTTCCATCATTGGTATTCTTGATTTATTTCATCATTGGTATTCTTGATTTATTTTCATCATTGGTATTGTTGATTTATTTTCATCATTGGTATTGTTGATGTATTTCCATCATTAGTATTCTTGATTTATTTCTATCGTTTGTATTCTTGATTTATGTCCATCATTGGTATTCTTTATTTTTTTGCTCATTGGTATTCTTGATTTATTTCATCATTGGAATTCTTGATTTATTTTCATCATCGGTATTCTTGATTTATTTTCATCATTGCTTTTCGTATAATTTCCATCATTGGTAGTCTTTATTTATTTTCATCATTGGTATTCTTGATTTATTTTCATCATTGGTATTCTTGATTTTTTTTCATCATTGGTATTCTTGATTTGTTTCTATCATTGGTATTCTTGATTTATTTCATCATTGGTATTTTTGATTTATTTTTATCATTGGTATTCTTGATTTATTTTCATCATTGGTATTTTTGATTTATTTCCATCATTGGTATTCTTGATTTATTTTAATCATTGGTATTCTTGATTTATTTTATCATTTGTGTTCTTGATTTATGTTCATCATTGGTATCCTTGATTTATTTTCATCATTGGTATTCTTTATTTATTTTCATCATTGGTATTGTTTATTTATTTCCATCATTGGTATTCTTGATTTATTTCATCATTGGTATTCATGATTTATTTCATCATTGGTATTCTTGATTTATTTTCATCATTGGTATTCTTGATTTATTTTCATCATTGGTATTGGTGATTCATTTTTATCATTGGTATTCTTGATTTATTTTTATCATTGGTATTCTTGATTTATTTCCATTATTGGTATTCTTGATTTATTTTCATCATTAGTATTCTTGATTTTTTTTCATCATTGGTATTCTTGATTTATTTCATCATTGGTATTCTTGATTTATTTTCATCATTTGTATTCTGTATTTTTTATCATCATTGGTATTCTTGATTTGTTTCTATCATTGGTATTCTTGATTTATTTCATCATTGGTATTCTTGATTTATTTTTATCATTGGTATTGTTGATTTATTTTCATCATTGGTATTCTTGATTTATTTTCATCATTGGTATTTTAGATTTATTTCCATCATTGGTATTCTTGATTTATTTTAATCATTGGTATTCTTGATTTATTTCATCATTGGTGTTCTTGATTTATGTTCATCATTGGTATCCTTGATTTATTTTCATCATTGGTATTCTTTATTTATTTTCATCCTTGGTATTGTTTATTTATTTCCATCATTGGTATTCTTGATTTATTTCATCATTGGTATTTATGATTTATTTCATCATTGGTATTCTTTATTTCATCATTTGTAATGTTGATTTCTTTCATCATTGGTACTCTTGATTTATTTCATCATTGGTATTCTTGATTTATTTTCATCATTGGTATTCTGTATTGATATTCATCATTGGTATTCTTGATTTATTTCATCATTGGTATTGTTGATTTATGTTTATAATTGGTATTCTTGATTTATTTCATCGTTGGTATTCTTAATTTATTTTCATCAGTATTATTCTTGATTATGTCCATCATTGGTATTCTTGATTTATTTCATCATTGGTATTCTTGATTTATTTTCGTCATTATTATTCTTGATTTGTTTCCATCATTAGTATTCGTGATTTATTTAATCATTGGTATTCTTGATTTGTTTCCATCATTGGAATTGTTGATTTATTTTCATCATTGGTATTGTTGATTTATTTTCATCATTGGTATTCTTGATTTATTTTCATTATTGGTATTGGTGATTTATTTTTATCATTGGTATTCTTGATTTATTTTTATCATTGGTATTCTTGATTTATTTCCATCATTGGTATTGCTGATTTATTTTATCATTGGTATTCTTGATTTATTTTCATCAGTGGTATTCTTGATTTATTTGATGATTGGTATTCTTGATTTTTTTCATCATTGGTATTCTTGATTTGTTTTCATCATTGGTACTCTTGATTTATTTTCATCATTGGTATTCTTGATTTATTTCCATCATTGGTATTCTTGATTTATTTTCATCATTGGTATTCGTGATGTCTTTTAAGTATTTGTATTCTTGATTTATTTCCATCATTGGTAATCTTTATTTATTTTAATCATTGGTATTCTTGATTTCTTTTAATCATTGGTATTCTTGATTTATTGTCATCAATGGTATTCTTGATTTGTTTTCATCATTGGTATTTTTGATATATTTCCATCATTGGTATTCTTGATTTATTCCCATCATTGGTATTCTTGATTTATTTCTATCATTGGTATTCTTGATTTATTCCCATCATTGGTATTCTTGATTTATTTCCATCATTGGTATTCTTGATTTATTTTCATCATTGGTATTCTTGATTTATTTCCATCATTGGTATTCTTGATTTATTTCATCAATGGTATTCTTGATTTATTTTCATCATTGGTATTCTTGATTTCTTTTAATCATTGGTATTCTTGATTTGTTTTCATCATTGGTATTCTTGATTTATTTTTATCATTGGTATTCTTGATTTCTTTTAATCATTGGTATTCTTGATTTATTTTCATCATTGGTATTCTTGATTTATTTCCATCATTGGTATTCTTGATTTATTCCCATCATTGGTATTCTTGATTTATTTCCATCATTGGTATTCTTGATTTATTTCCATCATTGGTATTCTTGATTTATTTTCATCATTGGTATTCTTGATTTATTTTCATCATTGGTAGTCTTGATTTATTTTCATCATTTGTATTCTTGATTTATTTTCATCATTGGTATTCTTGATTTGTTTCAATCATTTGTATTCTTGATTTATTTTCATATTTAGTATTCTTGATTTATTTTCATCATTGGTATTCTTGATTTATTTTCATCATTGGTATTCTTGATTCATTTCATCATTGGTATTCTTGATTTATTTTCATCATTGGTATTCTTTATTTATTATCATCATTGGTATTCTTGATATAATTTCATCATTGCCATTCTTGATTTATTTTCATCATTGTTATTCTTGATTTATTTTCATCATTGGTATTCTTGATTTATTTCCATCATTGGTATTCTTGATTTATTTTCATCATTGGTATTCTTGATTTATTTCCATCATTGGTATTCTTGATTTATTTTCATCATTGGTATTGTTGATTTATTTTCATCATTGGTATTCTTGATTTATTTTCATCATTGGTATTCTTGATTTATTTTAATCATTGGTATTCTTGATTTATTTTCATCATTGGTATTCTTGATTTATTTTCATAATTGGTATTCTTGATAGATTTTCATCATTGTTATTCTCGATTTATTTTCATCATAGGTATTCTTGATTTATTTCCATCATTGGTATTCTTGATTTGTTTTCATTATTGGTATTCTTGATTTATTTTCAGCATTGGTATTCTTGATTTATTTTCATCATTGGTATTCTGGATTTATTTTCATCATTGGTATTCTTGATTTATTTTAATCATTGGTATTCTTGATTTATTTTCATAATTGGTATTCTTGATTGATTTTCATCATTGGTATTCTTGATTTATTTTCACCATTGGTATTCTTGATTTATTTTCATCATTGGTATTCTCGATTTATTTTCATCATTGGTATTCTTGATTTATTTCCATCATTTGTATTCTTGATTTATTTTCATCATTAGTAGTCTTGATTTATGTTCATCATTGGTATTCTTGATTTATTTTCATCATTGGTATTCTTGATTGATTTTCATCATTGGTATTCTTGATTTATTTCCATCATTGGTATTCTTGATTTATTTTCATAATTAAAATTCTGGATTGATTTTCATCATTGGTATTCTTGATTTATTTCATCATAGGTATTGTTGATTTATTTTCATCATTGGTATTCTTGATTTATTTCATCATTGTTATTGCTGATTTATTTTAATCATTTGTATTCTTGATTTATTTCATCATTGGTATTGTTGATTTATTTTTATCATTGGTATTCTTTATTTATTTCATCGTTGGTATTCTTGATTTATTTTCATCAGTATTAATCTTGATTATGGCCATCATTGGTACTCTTGATTTATTTCATAATTGGTATTCTTGATTTATGTTCATCATTATTATTCTTGATTTATTTCCATCATTGGTCTTTTTGATTTATTTCATAATTGGTATTCTTGATTTATTTCCATCATCGCTATTGTTAAGTTTTTTTCATCATTAGTAGTTTTTATTTATTTTCATCATTGGTATTCTTGATTCATTTTAATCATTGGAATTCTTGATTTATTTTGATCATTGGTATATTTGATTTATATTCATCATTGGTATTCTTGATTTATTTTCATCATTGGTATTCTTGATTTATTTTCATCATTGGTATTCTTTATTTAGTTTCATAATTGGTATTCTTGATTGATTTTAATCATTGGTATTCTTGATTTATTTTCATCATTGGTATTCTTGATTTATGTTCATCATTGGAATTCTTGATTTATTTTCATCATTAGTAGTCTTGATTTATGTTCATCATTGGTATACTTGATTTATTTTCATAATTGGTATTCTTGATTGATTTTCATCATTGGTATGCTTGATTTATTTTCATCATTGGTATTCTTGATTTATTTCATCATTGGTATTCTCGATTTATTTTCATCATTGGTATTCTTGATTGATTTTCATCATTGGTATTCTTGATTTATTTTCATCATTGGTATTCTTGATTTATTTTCATCATTGGTATTCTGGATTTATTTCATAATATGTATTCTTTATTTATTTTCATCAATGGTATTCTTGATTTATTTTCATAATTGGTATTCATATTTATTTTCATCATTGGTATTCTTGATTTATTTTCATCATTGGTATTCTTGATTTATTTTCATCATTGGTAATCTTTATTTATTTCATCATTTGTATCCTTGATTTTTTTCATCATTGGTATTCTTTATTTATTTTCAACATTGGTATTCTGGATTTATTTACATCATTGGTATTCTTGATTTATTTTCATCATTGCTATCCTTGATTTATTTCCATCATTGGTATTGTTGATTTATTTCCATCATTGGTATTCTTGATTTATTTTCGTCATTGGTATTGTTTATGTATTTCCATCATTGGTATTCTTGATTGATTTTCATCATTGGTATTCTTGATTTTTTTCCATCATTGGTATTTTGGATTTATTTCCATTATTGGTATTGTGGATTTATTTCCATCATTCGTGTTCTTGATTTATTTCAATCATTGGTATTCTTGATTCATTTTCATCATTGGTATTCTTGATTTATTTTCATCATTGGTATTTTTGTTTTATTTCCATCATTTGTATTCTTGACTTATTTTCATCATTGGTATTGTTGATTTATTTTAATCATTGGTATTCTTGATTTATTTCCATCATTGGTATTCTTGATTTGTTTTGATCATAGGTTTTCTTGATTAACTTTCATCATTTGTATTCTTAATTTATTTTCATCATTGGTATTCTGGATTCATTTCATCATAGGTATTCTTGATTTATTTTCATCAATGGTATTCTTGATTTATTTTCATCATTGGTAGTCTTGATTTATTTCCATCATTGCTATTCTTTATTTATTATCATCATTGGTATTCTTGATTTATTTTCATCATTGGTAATCTTTATTTATTTCATCATTTGTATTCTTGATTTTTTTCATCATTGGTATTCTTTATTTATTTTCATCATTGGTATTCTTGATTTATTTTCATCATTGGTATTCTTGATTTATTTCATCATTGGTATTGTCGATTTATTTCAACCATTGGTATTCTTGGTTTTTTTCATCATTGGTAGTCTAATTTATTTCATAATTGGTATTCTTGATTTATTTTCATAATTATTATTCTTGATTTATTTCATCATTGGTATTCTTGATTTATTTCATCGTTGGTATTCTTGATTTATTTCCATCATTGGTATTCTTGATTTATTTCATCATTGGTATTCTTGATTTATTTCATCGTTGGTATTCTTGATTTGTTTCCATCATTGGTATTCTTGATTTATTTTCATCATTGGTATTCTTGATTTATTTCCATCATTGGTATTCTTATTTATTTCATCATCTGTATTCTTGATTTATTTCCATCATTGCTATTCTTGATTTATTTCCATCATTGGTATTGTTGATTTATTTCCATCATTGGTATTCTTGATTTATTTCCATCATTGGTATTCTTATTTATTTCATCATTGGTATTCTTGTTTTTTTTCATCATTATTATTCTTGATTTTTCCATCATTGGTATTCTTGATTTATTTCATCATTGGTATTCTTGATGTATTTCATCGTTGGTATTCTTGATTTGTTTCCATCATTGGTATTCTTGATTTATTTCATCATTGTTATTGTTGATTTGTTTTCATCATTGGTATTCTTGATTTATTTCATCATTGGTATTCTTGATTTATTTTCATCATTATTATTCTTGATTTATTTCCATCATTGGTATTCTTGATTTATTACATCATTGGTATACTTGATTATATTCGATCATTGGTATTGTTGATTTATTTTAATCATTGGTATTTTTGATTTATTTTCATCATTGGTATTCTTGATTCAATTTAATCATTGGTATTCTTGATTTATTTTAATCATTGGTATTCTTGATTTATTTTCATCATTGGTATTGTTGATTTATTTTCATCATTGGTAGTCTTGATTTGTTTCTATCATTGGTGTTCTTGATTTATTTCAATCATTGGTATTCTTAATTTATTTTCATCATTGGTATTCTTGATTTATTATCATCATTACTATTCCTGATTTATTTTCATCATTGGTATTGTTGATTTATTGTCATCATTGGTATGCTTTATTTATTTTAATCATTGGTAATCTTGATTTATTTCCATCATTCGTATTCTTCATTTATTTTCATCATTGGTATTGTCGATTTATTTCCATCATTGGTATTGTTGATGTATTTCCATTATTGGTATTCTTACGTTTTTTCATCATTGGTAATCTTGATTTATTTCCATCATTAGTATTGTTGATTTATTTCCATCATTGGTATTCTTGATTTATTTATATCATTAGGATTATTGATTTGTTTTCATAATTGGTATTCTTGATTTATTTTGATCATTGGTATTCTTGATTTATTTCCATCATTGGTATTGTTGATTTTTTTCCATCATTGGTATTCTTTATTTATTTTCATCATTGGTATTGTTGATTTAGTTTCATCATTGGTATTCTTGATTTATTTTCATCATTGGTAGTCTTGATTTATTTTCATCATTGGTATTCTTGATTTATTTTCATCATTGGTATTCTTGATGTATTGTCATCATTGGTATTCTTGACTTATTTTCATCATTGGTATTCTTGATTTATTTTAATCATTGGTATTCTTGATTTATTTCCATCATTGGTATTCTTGATTTGTTTTCATCATAGGTTTTCTTGATTTATAGTCATCATTTGTATTCTTGATTTATTTTCATCATTGGTATTCTGGATTTATTTCATCATATGTATTCTTGATTTATTTTCATCAATGGTATTCTTGATTTATTTTCATCATTGGTATTCATATTTATTTTCATCATTGGTATTCTTGATTTATTTTCATCATTGGTATTCTTGATTTATTTTCATCATTGGTAATCTTTATTTATTTCATCATTTGTATCCTTGATTTTTTTCATCATTGGTATTCTTTATTTATTTTCAACATTTATATTCTGGATTTATTTACATCATTGCTATTCTTGATTTATTTCCATCATTGCTATCCTTGATTTATTTCCATCATTGGTATTGTTGATTTATTTCCATCATTGGTATTCTTGATTTATTTCCATCATTGGTAGTCTTGATTTATTTCATCATTGGTATTCTAATTTATTTTCATCATTGGTATTCTTGATTTATTTTCATCATTATTATTCTTGATTTTTTTCCATCATTGGTATTCTTGATTTATTTCATCATTGGTATTGTTAATTTATTTTCATCATTGGTATTCTTGATTTATTTCATCATTGGTATTCTTGATTTATTTTCATCATTATTATTCTTGATTTATTTCCATCATTGGTATTCTTTATTTATTTCATCATTTGTATTCTTGGTTTTATTCCATCATTGGTAATTTTTATTTATTTTCATCATTGGTATTTTTGATTTTTTTTTCATCATTGCTATTCTTGATTTATTTCCATCATTGCTATCCTTGATTTATTTCCATCATTGGTATTGTTGATTTATTTCCATCATTGGTATTCTTGATTTATTTCCATCATTGGTAGTCTTGATTTATTTCATCATTGGTATTCTAATTTATTTTCATCATTGGTATTCTTGATTTATTTTCATCATTATTATTCTTGATTTTTTTCCATCATTGGTATTCTTGATTTATTTCATCATTGGTATTGTTAATTTATTTTCATCATTGGTATTCTTGATTTATTTCCATCATTGGTATTCTTGATTTATTTTCATCATTGGTATTGTTGATTTATTTTCATCATTGGTATTATAATTTTATTTTTATCATTGGTATCCTTGATTTATTTCCATCATTGGTATTCGTAATTTATTTTCATCATTGGTATTCTTGATTTATTTAAATCATTCGTATTCCTCCTATATATTCATCTTGGGTATTGTTGATTTATTTTCATCATTTGTATTCTTGATGTATTTTCATCATTGGTATTCTTTATTTGTTCCAATCATTGGTATAATTGATTTATTTTCATCATTGGTATTCTTGATTTTATTCCATCATTGGTATTGTTGATTTATTTTCATCATTGGTGTTCTTGATTTATTTTCATCATTGGTATTTTTTGATTTATTTCCATCATTGGTATTCTTGATTTGTTTCATCATTGGTATTCTTCATTTATTTTCATCATTGGTATTCTTGATTTATTTCATCATTTTTATTCTTGATTTATTTAATCATTGGTATTCTTGATTTATTTTATCATTGGTATTGTTGATTTATTTTCATCATTGGTATTCTTGATTTATTTTCATCATTGGTATTTTTTGATTTATTTCCATCATTGGTATTCTTGATTTGTTTCATCATTGGTATTCTTGATTTATTTTCATCATTGGTATACTTGATTTATTTCATCATTTTTATTCTTGATTTATTTCCATCATTGGTATTCTTGATTTATTTCATCATTTTTATTCTTGATTTATTTTCATCAATGGTGTTCTTGATTTATTTTCATCATTGGTATTCTTGATTTTATTCCATCATTGGTATTCATGATTTATTTCATCATTGGTATTCTTGATTTATTTTCATCATTGGTATTCTTGATTTATTTCATCATTGGTATTCTTGATTTATTTTCATCATTGGTATTCTTGATTTATTTCATCATTGGTATTCTTGATTTATTTTCATCATTGGTATTCTTGATTTTATTCCATCATTGGTATTCATGATTTATTTCATCATTGGTATTCTTCATTTATTTCATCATTGGTATTCTTGATTTATTTCATCTTTGGTATTCTTGATTTTATTCCATCATTGGTATTCTTGATTTATTTTCATCATTGGTATTCTTGATTTATTTTCATCATTTGTATTCTCGATTTATTTCATCATTGGTATTCTTGATTTATTTTCATCATTGGTATTCTTGATTTATTTAATCATTGGTATTCTTGATTTATTTCATCATTGGTATTCTTGATTTATTTCATCTTTGGTATTCTTGATTTTATTCCATCATTGGTATTCTTGATTTATTTCCATCATTGGTATTCTTGATTTATTTTCATCATTGGTATTCTTGATTTATTTCATCATTGGTATTCTTGATTTATTTCATCATTTTTATTCTTGATTTATTTCATCATTGGTATTCTTGATTTATTTCATCATTGGTATTCTTGATTTATTTAATCATTGGTATTCTTGATTTATTTCATCATTGGTATTCTTGATTTATTTCATCATTGGTATTCTTGATTTATTTAATCATTGGTATTCTTGATTTATTCCATCATTGGTATTCTTGATTTATTTCATCATTGGTATTCTTGATTTATTTAATCATTGGTATTCTTGATTTATTTCATCATTGGAATTCTTGATTTATTTTCATCATTGGTAATCTTGATTTATTTCATCATTTTTATTCTTGATTAATTTTACATTGGTAATCTTGATTTATTTCATCATTTTTATTCTTGATTTATTTTCATCATTGGTATTCTTGATTTATTTCATCATTAGTATTCTGTATTTATTTCCATCATTGGTATTCTTGATTTATTTCCATCATTGGTATTCTTGATTTATTTCATCATTGGTATTCTTGATTTATTTTCATCATTATATTCTGGATTTATTTCATCATTTTTATTCTTGATTTATTTTCATCATTGGGTTTCTTGATTTATTTCATCATTGGTATTCTTGATTTATTTCATCATTTTTATTCTTGATTTATTTCATCATTGGTATTCTTGATTTATTTTAATCATTGGTATTCTTGATTTATTTCATCATTGGTATTCTTGATTTATTTTCATCATTTTGTATTCTTGATTTATTTCATCATTGGTATTCTTGATTTATTTCATCATTGGTATTCTTGATTTATTTCCATCATTGGTATTCTTGATTTATTTTCATCATTGGTATTCTTGATTTTTTTTCATCATTTGTATTCTTGATTTATTTCATCATTGGTATTCTTGATTTATTTTCATCATTGGTATTCTTGATTCGTTTTCATCATTGGTATTCTTGATTTATTTCATCATTTTTATTCTTGATTTATTTCATCATTGGCATTCTTGATTATTTTCATCATTGGTATTATTGATTTTTTTCCATCATTGGTATTCTTGATTTATGTTCATCATTGGTATTCTTGATTTATTTAAATCATTGGTAATCTTGATTTATTTCATCATTCGTATTCTTGATTTATTTCCATCATTGGTATTCTTGATTTATTTTAATCATTAGTATTCTTGATTTATTTTCATCATTGGTATTCTTGATTTATTTCCATCATTGGTAATCTTGATTTATTTCATCATTGGTATTCTTGATTTATTTTCATCATTGGTATTCTTGATTTATTTCATCATTGGTATTCTTGATTTATTTCCATCATTGGTATTCTTGATTTATTTTATCATTCTTATTCTTGATTTATTTCATCATTGGTAATCTTGATTTATTTCCATCATTGGTATTCATGATTTATTTCATCATTGGTATTCTTGATTTATTTTCATCATTGGTATTCTTGATTTATTTCCATCATTTGTAATCTTGATTTATTTCATCATTGGTATTCTTGATTTATTTTCATCATTGGTATTCTTGATTTATTTCATCATTGGTATTCTTGATTTATTTCCATCATTATTATTCTTGATATATTTTATAATTGGTATTCTTGATTTATTTCATCATTGGTATTCTTGATTTATTTCATCATTTTTATTCTTGATTTATTTTCATCATTGGTATTCTTGATTTATTTCCATCATTGGTATTCTTGATTTATTTTCATCATTGGTATTCTTGATTAATTTCATCATTGGTATTCTTAATTTATTTTCATCATTGGTATTCTTGATTTATTTCATCATTGGTATTCTTGATTTATTTTCATCATTGGTATTCTTGATTTATTTTCATCATTGGTATTCTTGATTTATTTTCATCATTGGTATTCTTAATTTATTTTCATCATTGGTATTCTTAATTTATTTCATCATTGGTATTCTTGATTTATTTCATCATTGGTATTCTTGATTTATTTTCATCATTGGTACTCTTGATTTATTTCATCATTGGTATTCTTAATTTATTTCCATCATTGGTATTCTTGATTTATTTTCATCGTTGGTATTCTTGATTTATTTCATCATTGGTATTCTTGATTTATTTAATCATTGGTATTCTTGATTTATTTTCATCATTATATTCTTGATTTATTTTACCATTCTTATTCTTGATTTATTTTATCATTGGTAATCTTGATTTATTTTCATCATTGGTAATCTTGATTTATTTCATCATGTGTATTCTTGATTTATTTCATCATTCTTATTCTTGATTTATTTTATCATTCTTATTCTTGATTTTTTTTATCATTGGTAATCTTGATTTATTTTCATCATTGGTAATCTTGATTTATTTTCATCATTGGTATTCTTGATTTATTTCATCATTGGTATTCTTGATTTATTTCATCATTGGTAATCTTGATTTATTTCATCATTGGTATTCTTGATTTATTTCATCATTTTTATTCTTGATTTATTTCATCATTGGTAATCCTGATTTATTTCATCATTGGTATTCTTGATTTATTTCATCATTTTTATTCTTGATTTATTTTTATAATTGGTAATCTTGATTTATTTCATCATTGGTATTCTTTATTTATTTTAATCACTGGTATTCTTGATTTATTTTCATCATTGGTATTCTTGATTTATTTCATCATTGGTATTCTTGATTTATTTCATCATTGGTATTCTTGATTTATTTCATCATTTTTATTCTTGATATGTTTTCATCATTGGTATTCTTGATTTATTTTCATCATTTGTATTCTTGGTTTATTTCATCATTGGTATTCTTGATTTATTTTCATCAGTGGTATTCTTGATTTATTTTCATCATTGGTATTCTTGATTTATTTTCATCATTTGTATTCTTGATTTATTTTCATCATTGGTATTCTTGATTTTTTTTTCATCATTGGTATTCTTTATTTATTTTCATCATTGGTATTCTTGATTTATTTTCATCATTTGTATTCTTGATTTATTTCATCATTGGTATTCTTGATTTATTTTCATCATTTGTATTCTTGATTTATTTCATCATTGGTATTCTTGATTTATTTTCATCATTGGTATTCTTGATTTTTTTCATCATTTGTATACTTGATTTATTTTCATCATTGGTATTCTTGATTTGTTTCATCATTGTTATTGTTGATTTATTTTCATCATTGGTATTCTTGATTTATTTTCATCATTTGTATTCTTGATTTATCTAATCATTGGTATTCTTGATTTATTTTTATCATTGGTATTCTTGATTTATGTTCATCATTGGTATTCTTGATTTATTTTCATCATTTGTATTCTTGATTTATTTCTATCATTGGTATTCTTGATTTATTTCCATCATTTGTATTCTTGATTTATTTCCATCATTTTTATTCTTGATTTATTTTCATCATTTGTATTCTTGATTTATTTCCATCATTTGTATTATTGATTTATTTCCATCATTGGTATTCTTGATTTATGTTCATCATTGGTATACTTGATTAATTTCCATCATTGGTATTCTTGATTTCTTTTAATCATTGGTATTCTTGATTTATTTTCATCATTGGTATTCTTGATTTCTTTTAATCATTGGTATTCTTGATTTATTTCCATCATTGGTATTCTTGATTTATTTTTATCATTGGTATTCTTGATTTATTTTGATATTTGGAATTCTTGATTTATTGTCATCATTGGTAGTCTTGATGTATTTTTATCATTTGTATTCTTGATTTATTTTCATCATTGGTATTCTTGATTTGTTTCAATCATTGGTATTCTTGATTTATTTTCATATTTGGTATTCTTGATTTATTTTCATCATTGGTATTCTTGATTTATTTTCATCATTGGTATTCTTGATTTTTTTTCATCATTGGTATTCTTTATTTATTATGATCATTGGTATTCTTCATATAATTTCATCATTGCCATTCTTGATTTATTTTCATCATTGTTATTCTTGATTTATTTTCATCATTGGTATTCTGGATTTATTTCCATCATTGGTATTCTTGATTTATTTTCATCATTGGTAGTCTTGATTTATTTAAATCATTCGTATTCTTCATTTATTTCCATCATTGGTATTCTTGATTTAGTTTCATCATTGGTATCCTTGATTTATTTCATCATAGGTATTCTTGATTTATTTTCATCATTGGTATTCTTGATTTATTTCATTATTGGTATTGTTTATTTATTTTCATCATTGGTATTCTTGATTTATTTTCATCATTGGTATTCTTGATTTACTTCAATGTTTGGTATTCTTGATTTATTTAATCATTGGTATTCTTGATTTATTTCATCATTGGTATTCTTGATTTAGTTCAATCATTGGTATTCTTGATTTACTTCCGTTATTGGTATTCTTTATATATTTTCATCATTGGTATTCTTGATTTATTTTCCTCATTGTTATTCTTGATTTATATACATCATTGGTATTCTTGATTTATTTCCATCATTGGTATTCTTGATTTATTTCATCATTGGT
This sequence comes from Euprymna scolopes, assembly GCF_053919585.1. NCBI lineage: Eukaryota > Metazoa > Mollusca > Cephalopoda > Sepiida > Sepiolidae > Euprymna > Euprymna scolopes. Next base: position 60,123,463 of record NC_136491.1, read on the forward strand.
ATTCTTGATTTATTTTAGTCATTGGTATTGTTGATTTATTTTCATCATTGGTATTGTTGATGTATTTCCATCATTAGTATTCTTGATTTATTTTCATCGTTTGTATTCTTGATTTATGTCCATCATTGGTATTCTTTATTTTTTTGCTCATTGGTATTCTTGATTTATTTCATCATTGGTATTCTTGATTTATTTTCATCATCGGTATTCTTGATTTATTTTCATCATTGCTTTTCGTATTAATTTCCATCATTGTTAGTCTTTATTTATTTTCCTCATTGGTATTCTTGATTTATTTTCATCATTGGTATTCTTGATTTATTTTCATCATTGGTATCTTGAGTTATTTCATCATTGGTATTCTTGATTTATTTTCATCATTGGTATTCTTGATTTTTTATCATCATTGGTATTCTTGATTTGTTTCTATCATTGGTATTCTTGATTTATTTCATCATTGGTATTGTTGATTTATTTTCATCATTGGTATTCTTGATTTATTTTCATCATTGTTATTCTTGATTTATTTTCATCATTGTTATTCTTGATTTATTTTCATCATCGGTATTCTTGATTTATTTTCATCATTGCTTTTCGTATTATTTTCCATCATTGGTAGTCTTTATTTATTTTCATCATTGGTATTCTTGATTTATTTTCATCATTGGTATTCTTGATTTATTTTCACCATTGTTATTCTTGATTTATTTTCATCATTGGTATTCTTGATTTATTGCCATCATTGGTATTCTTGATTTATTTTAATCATTGTTATTCTTGATTTATTTTCATCATTGTTATTCTTGATTTATTTTAATCATTGGTATTCTTGATTTATTTTCATCATTGTTATTCTTGATTTATTTTCATCATTGGTATTCTTGATTTATTTTAATCATTGGTATTCTTGATTTATTTTCATCATTGGTATTCTTGATTTATTTCCATCATTGGTATTCTTGATTTATTTTCATCATTGGTATTCTTGATTTATTTCCATCATTGGTATTCTTGATTTATTTAAATCATTCTTATTGATTTATTTCCATCATTGGTATTCTTGATTTATTTTCATCATTGGTATTCTTGATTTATTTCATCATTGGTATTCTTGATTTAGTTCAATCATTGGTATTCTTGATTTACTTCCATCATTGGTATTCTTTATTTATTTTCATCATTGGTATTTTGATTTATTTTCATCATTGGTATTCTTGTTTTTTTTTCATCAGTGGTATTCTTGATTTATTTTCCTCATTGTTATTCTTGATTTATATTCATCATTGGTATTCTTGATTTATTTCCATCATTGGTATTCTTGATTTATTTCATCATTGGTATTCTTGATTTATTTTCATCATTGGTATTGTTTATTTTTTTCCATCATTGGTATTGTTGATGTATTTCCATCATTAGTATTCTTGATTTATTTTCATCGTTTGTATTCTTGATTTATTTCCATCATTGGTATTCTTGATTTATTTCATCATGTGTATTCTTGATTTATTTTCATCATTGGTATTCTTGATTTATCTCATCATTGGTATTGTTGATTTATTTTTATCATTGGTATTCTTGATTTATTTAATCATTTGTATTGTTGATTTATTTTCATCATTTGTATTCTTGATTTATGTCATCGTTGGTATTCTTGATTTATTTTCATCAGTATTATTCTTGATTATGGCCATCATTGGTATTCTTGATTTATTTCATAATTGGTATTCTTGATTTATGTTCATCATTATTATTCTTGATTATGGCCATCATTGGTATTCTTGATTTATTTCATCATTGGTATTCTTGATTTATTTCATCATTTTTATTCTTGATTTATTTTTATAATTGGTAATCTTTATTTATTTCATCATTGGTATTCTTGATTTATTTTTATCATTGGTATTCTTGATTTATTTTCATCATTGGTATTCTTGATTTATTTCATCATTGGTATTCTTGATTTATTTAATCATTGGTATTCTTGATTTATTTCATCATTTTTATTCTTGATATGTTTTCATTATTGGTATTCTTGATTTATTTTCATCATTTGTATTCTTGGTTTATTTCATCATTGGTATTCTTGATTTATTTTCATCAGTGGTATTCTTGATTTATTTTCATCATTGGTATTCTTGATTTATTTTCATCATTTGTATTCTTGATTTATTTTCATCATTGGTATTCTTGATTTTTTTTCATCATTGGTATTCTTTATTTATTTTCATCATTGGTATTCTTGATTTATTTTCATCATTTGTATTCTTGATTTATTTCATCATTGGTATTCTTGATTTATTTTCATCATTTGTATTCTTGATTTATTTCATCATTGGTATTCTTGATTTATTTTCATCATTGGTATTCTTGATTTTTTTCATCATTGGTATACTTGATTTATTTTCATCATTGGTATTCTTGATTTGTTTCATCATTGGTATTGTTGATTTATTTTCATCATTGGTATTCTTGATTTATTTTCATCATTTGTATTCTTGATTTATTTAATCATTCGTATTCTTGATTTATTTTCATCATTGGTATTCTTGATTTATTTTCATCATTGGTATTCTTGATTTATTTTCATCATTTGTATTCTTGATTTATTTTATCATTGGTATTCTTGATTTATTTTCATCATTTGTATTCTTGATTTATTTCCATCATTGGTATTATTGATTTATTTCCATCATTGGTATTCTTGATTTATGTTCATCATTGGTATTATTGATTTATTTCCATCATTGGTATTCTTGATTTATTTTCATCATTGGTATTCGTGATTTCTTTCAATCATTGGTATTCTTGATTTATTTTCATCATTGGTATTCTTGATTTCTTTTAATCATTGGTATTCTTGATTTATTTCCATCATTGGTATTCTTGATTTATTTCTATCATTGGTATTCTTGATTTACTTTGATATTTGGAATTCTTGATTTATTGTCATCATTGGTAGTCTTGATGTATTTTCATCATTTGTATTCTTGATTTATTTTCATCATTGGTATTCTTGATTTGTTTCAATCATTGGTATTCTTGATTTATTTTCATCATTGGTATTCTTGATTTATTTTCATCATTGGTATTCTTGATTTATTTTCATCATTGGTATTCTTGATTCGTTTCATCATTGGTATTCTTGATTTTATTTCATCATTGGTATTCTTTATTTATTATGATCATTGGTATTCTTCATATAATTTCATCATTGCCATTCTTGATTTATTTTCATCATTGTTATTCTTGATTTATTTTCATCATTGGTATTCTTGATTTATTTCCATCATTGGTATTCTTGATTTATTTTCATCATTGGTAGTCTTGATTTATTTAAATCATTCGTATTCTTGATTTATTTCCATCATTGGTATTCTTGATTTAGTTTCATCATTGGTATCCTTGATTTATTTCATCATAGGTATTCTTGATTTATTTTCATCATTGGTATTCTTGATTTATTTCATTATTGGTATTGTTTATTTATTTTCATCATTGGTATTCTTGATTTATTTTCATCATTGGTATTCTTGATTTAGTTCAATCTTTGGTATTCTTGATTTATTTAATCATTGGTATTCTTGATTTATTTCATCATTGGTATTCTTGATTTTGTTCAATCATTGGTATTCTTGATTTACTTCCGTCATTGGTATTCTTTATATATTTTCATCATTGGTATTCTTGATTTATTTTCCTCATTGTTATTCTTGATTTATATATATAATTGGTATTCTTGATTTATTTCCATCATTGGTATTCTTGATTTATTTCATCATTGGTATTCTTAATTTATTTTCATCATTGGTATTGTTGATTTATTTTCATCATTGGTATTGTTGATGTATTTCCATCATTAGTATTCTTGATTTATTTCTATCGTTTGTATTCTTGATTTATGTCCATCATTGGTATTCTTTATTTTTTTGCTCATTGGTATTCTTGATTTATTTCATCATTGGAATTCTTGATTTATTTTCATCATCGGTATTCTTGATTTATTTTCATCATTGCTTTTCGTATAATTTCCATCATTGGTAGTCTTTATTTATTTTCATCATTGGTATTCTTGATTTATTTTCATCATTGGTATTGTTGATTTTTTTTCATCATTGGTATTCTTGATTTGTTTCTATCATTGGTATTCTTGATTTATTTCATCATTGGTATTGTTGATTTATTTTCATCATTGGTATTCTTGATTTATTTTCATCATTGGTATTTTTGATTTATTTCCATCATTGGTATTCTTGATTTATTTTAATCATTGGTATTCTTGATTTATTTTATCATTTGTGTTCTTGATTTATGTTCATCATTGGTATCCTTGATTTATTTTCATCATTGGTATTCTTTATTTATTTTCATCATTGGTATTGTTTATTTATTTCCATCATTGGTATTCTTGATTTATTTAATCATTGGTATTCATGATTTATTTCATCATTGGTATTCTTGATTTATTTTCATCATTGGTATTCTTGATTTATTTTCATCATTGGTATTTTAGATTTATTTCCATCATTGGTATTCTTGATTTATTTTAATCATTGGTATTCTTGATTTATTTCATCATTAGTGTTCTTGATTTATGTTCATCATTGGTATGCTTGATTTATTTTCATCATTGGTATTCTTTATTTATTTTCATCATTGGTATTGTTTATTTATTTCCATCATTGGTATTCTTGATTTATTTCATCATTGGTATTCTTGATTTATTTTCATCATTGGTATTGTTGATTTATTTTCATCATTGGTATTGTTGATGTATTTCCATCATTAGTATTCTTGATTTATTTCTATCGTTTGTATTCTTGATTTATGTCCATCATTGGTATTCTTTATTTTTTTGCTCATTGGTATTCTTGATTTATTTCATCATTGGAATTCTTGATTTATTTTCATCATTGGTATTCTTGATTTATTTTCATCATTGGTATTCTTTATTTATTTTCATCATTGGTATTCTTGATTTATTTTCATCATTGGTATTCTTGATTTATTTCCATCATTGGTATTCTTGATTTATTTTCATCATTGGTATTCTTGATTTATTTTCATCATTGGTATTCTTTATTTATTTTCATCATTGGTATTCTTGATTTATTTTCATCATTGGTATTCTTGATTTATTTTCATAATTGGTATTCTTGATAGATTTTCATCATTGTTATTCTCGATTTATTTTCATCATAGGTATTCTTGATTTATTTCCATCATTGGTATTCTTGATTTGTTTTCATTATTGGTATTCTTGATTTATTTTCAGCATTGGTATTCTTGATTTATTTTCATCATTGGTATTCTGGATTTATTTTCATCATTGGTATTCTTGATTTATTTTAATCATTGGTATTCTTGATTTATTTTCATAATTGGTATTCTTGATTGATTTTCATCATTGGTATTCTTGATTTATTTTCACCATTGGTATTCTTGATTTATTTTCATCATTGGTATTCTCGATTTATTTTCATCATTGGTATTCTTGATTTATTTCCATCATTTGTATTCTTGATTTATTTTCATCATTAGTAGTCTTGATTTATGTTCATCATTGGTATTCTTGATTTATTTTCATCATTGGTATTCTTGATTGATTTTCATCATTGGTATTCTTGATTTATTTCCATCATTGGTATTCTTGATTTATTTTCATAATTAATATTCTGGATTGATTTTCATCATTGGTATTCTTGATTTATTTCATCATTGGTATTGTTGATTTTTTTTTATCATTGGTATTCTTGATTTATTTCATCATTGTTATTGCTGATTTATTTTAATCATTTGTATTCTTGATTTATTTCATCATTGGTATTGTTGATTTATTTTTATCATTGGTATTCTTGATTTATTTCATCGTTGGTATTCTTGATTTATTTTCATCAGTATTAATCTTGATTATGGCCATCATTGGTACTCTTGATTTATTTCATAATTGGTATTCTTGATTTATGTTCATCATTATTATTCTTGATTTATTTCCATCATTGGTCTTTTTGATTTATTTCATAATTGGTATTCTTGATTTATTTCCATCATCGCTATTGTTGAGTTTTTTTCATCATTAGTATTTTTTATTTATTTTCATCATTGGTATTCTTGATTCATTTTAATCATTGGAATTCTTGATTTATTTTGATCATTGGTATATTTGATTTATATTCATCATTGGTATTCTTGATTTATTTTCATCATTGGTATTCTTGATTTATTTTCATCATTGGTATTCTTGATTTAGTTTCATAATTGGTATTCTTGATTGATTTTCATCATTGGTATTCTCGATTTATTTTCATCATTGGTATTCTTGATTTATGTTCATCATTGGAATTCTTGATTTATTTTCATCATTAGTAGTCTTGATTTATGTTCATCATTGGTATACTTGATTTATTTTCATAATTGGTATTCTTGATTGATTTTCATCATTGGTATGCTTGATTTATTTTCATCATTGGTATTCTTGATTTATTTTCATCATTGGTATTCTCGATTTATTTTCATCATTGGTATTCTTGATTGATTTTCATCATTGGTATTCTTGATTTATTTTCATCATTGGTATTCTTGATTTATTTTCATCATTGGTATTCTGGATTTATTTCATCATATGTATTCTTTATTTATTTTCATCAATGGTATTCTTGATTTATTTTCATAATTGGTATTCATATTCATTTTAATCATTGGTATTCTTGATTTATTTTCATCATTGGTAATCTTTATTTATTTCATCATTTGTATCCTTGATTTTTTTAATCATTGGTATTCTTTATTTATTTTCAACATTGGTATTCTGGATTTATTTACATCATTGGTATTCTTGATTTATTTTCATCATTGCTATCCTTGATTTATTTCCATCATTGGTATTGTTGATTTATTTCCATCATTGGTATTCTTGATTTATTTTCGTCATTGGTATTGTTTATGTATTTCCATCATTGGTATTCTTGATTGATTTTCATCATTGGTATTCTTGATTTTTTTCCATCATTGGTATTTTGGATTTATTTCCATTATTGGTATTGTGGATTTATTTCCATCATTCGTGTTCTTGATTTATTTCAATCATTGGTATTCTTGATTCATTTTCATCATTGGTATTCTTGATTTATTTTCATCATTGGTATTTTTGTTTTATTTCCATCATTTGTATTCTTGACTTATTTTCATCATTGGTATTGTTGATTTATTTTAATCATTGGTATTCTTGATTTATTTCCATCATTGGTATTCTTGATTTGTTTTCATCATAGGTTTTCTTGATTAACTTTCATCATTTGTATTCTTAATTTATTTTCATCATTGGTATTCTGGATTCATTTCATCATAGGTATTCTTGATTTATTTTCATCAATGGTATTCTTGATTTATTTTCATCATTGGTAGTCTTGATTTATTTCCATCATTGCTATTCTTTATTTATTATCATCATTGGTATTCTTGATTTATTTTCATCATTGGTAATCTTTATTTATTTCATCATTTGTATTCTTGATTTTTTTCATCATTGGTATTCTTTATTTATTTTCATCATTGGTATTCTTGATTTATTTTCATCATTGGTATTCTTGATTTATTTCATCATTGGTATTGTCGATTTATTTCAACCATTGGTATTCTTGGTTTTTTTCATCATTGGTAGTCTAATTTATTTCATAATTGGTATTCTTGATTTATTTTCATAATTATTATTCTTGATTTATTTCATCATTGGTATTCTTGATTTATTTCATCGTTGGTATTCTTGATTTATTTCCATCATTGGTATTCTTGATTTATTTCATCATTGGTATTCTTGATTTATTTCATCGTTGGTATTCTTGATTTGTTTCCATCATTGGTATTCTTGATTTATTTTCATCATTGGTATTCTTGATTTATTTCCATCATTGGTATTCTAATTTATTTCATCATCTGTATTCTTGATTTATTTCCATCATTGCTATTCTTGATTTATTTCCATCATTGGTATTGTTGATTTATTTCCATCATTGGTATTCTTGATTTATTTCCATCATTGGTATTCTTATTTATTTCATCATTGGTATTCTTGTTTTTTTTCATCATTATTATTCTTGATTTTTCCATCATTGGTATTCTTGATTTATTTCATCATTGGTATTCTTGATGTATTTCATCGTTGGTATTCTTGATTTGTTTCCATCATTGGTATTCTTGATTTATTTCATCATTGTTATTGTTGATTTGTTTTCATCATTGGTATTCTTGATTTATTTCATCATTGGTATTCTTGATTTATTTTCATCAGTATTATTCTTGATTTATTTCCATCATTGGTATTCTTTATTTATTACATCATTGGTATACTTGATTATATTCCATCATTGGTATTGTTGATTTATTTTAATCATTGGTATTTTTGATTTATTTTCATCATTGGTATTCTTGATTCAATTTAATCATTGGTATTCTTGATTTATTTTAATCATTGGTATTCTTGATTTATTTTCATCATTGGTATTGTTGATTTATGTTCATCAATGGTAGTCTTGATTTGTTTCAATCATTGGTGTTCTTGATTTATTTCAATCATTGGTATTCTTAATTTATTTTCATCATTGGTATTCTTGATTTATTATCATCATTACTATTCCTGATTTATTTTCATCATTGGTATTGTTGATTTATTTTCATAATTGGTATTCTTTATTTGTTTTCATCATTGGTAATCTTGATTTATTTCCATCATTCGTATTCTTCATTTATTTTCATCATTGGTATTGTCGATTTATTTCCATCATTGGTATTGTTGATGTATTTCCATTATTGGTATTCTTACGTTTTTTTCATCATTGGTAATCTTGATTTATTTCCATCATTAGTATTGTTGATTTATTTCCATCATTGGTATTCTTGATTTATTTATATCATTAGGATTATTGATTTGTGTTCATAATTGGTATTCTTGATTTATTTTGATCATTGGTATTCTTGATTTATTTCCATCATTGGTATTGTTGATTTTTTCCATCATTGGTATTGTTTATTTATTTTCATCATTGGTATTGTTGATTTAGTTTCATCATTGGTATTCTTGATTTATTTTCATCATTGGTAGTCCTGATTTATTTTCATCATTGGTATTCTTGATTTATTTTCATCATTGGTATTCTTGATGTATTGTCATCATTGGTATTCTTGACTAATTTTCATCATTGGTATTCTTGATTTATTTTAATCATTGGTATTCTTGATTTATTTCCATCATTGGTATTCTTGATTTGTTTTCATCATAGGTTTTCTTGATTTATAGTCATCATTTTTATTCTTGATTTATTTTCATAATTGGTATTCTGGATTTATTTCATCATTTGTATCCTTGATTTTTTTCATCATTGGTATTCTTTATTTATTTTCAACATTGGTATTCTGAATTTATTTACATCATTGCTATTCTTGATTTATTTCCATCATTGCTATCCTTGATTTATTTCCATCATTGGTATTGTTGATTTATTTCCATCATTGGTATTCTTGATTTATTTCCATCATTGGTAGTCTTGATTTATTTCATCATTGGTATTCTACTTTATTTTCATCATTGGTATTCTTGATTTATTTTCATCATTATTATTCTTGATTTTTTTCCATCATTGGTATTCTTGATTTATTTCATCATTGGTATTGTTAATTTATTTTCATCATTGGTATTCTTGATTTATTTCATCATTGGTATTCTTGATTTATTTTCATCATTATTACTCTAGATTTATTTCCATCATTGGTATTCTTTATTTATTTCATCATTTGTATTCTTGGTTTTATTCCATAATGGTAATTTTGATTTATTTTCATCATTGGTATTTTTGATTTTTTTTCATCATTGGTATTCTTGATTAGTTTTCATCATTGGTATTCTTGATTTATTTCCATCATTGGTATTCTTGATTTATTTTCATCATTGGTATTGTTGATTTATTTTCACCATTGGTATTATAATTTTATTTTTATCATTGGTATCCTTGATTTATTTCCATCATTGGTATTCGTAATTTATTTTCATCATTGGTATTCTTGATTTATTTAAATCATTCGTATTCCTCCTATATTTTCATCTTGGGTATTGTTGATTTATTTTCATCATTTGTATTCTTGATGTATTTTCATCATTGGTATTCTTTATTTGTTCCAATCATTGGTATAATTGATTTATTTTCATCATTGGTATTGTTGACCTATTTCCATCATTGGTATTCTTGATTTATTCTCATCATTGGTATTCTTGATTTATTTCCATCATTGTTATTTTGGATTTATTTTCATCATTGGTGCTCTTTATTTATTTCCATCATTGGTATTCCTGACTTGTTTTCATCATTGGTATTGTTGATTTATTTTAATCATTGGTATTCTTGATTTATTTCCATCATTGGTATTCTTGATTTGTTTTCATCATAGGTATTCTTAATGTATTTTAATCATTTGTATTCTTGATTTGTTTTCATTATTGGTATTCTGGATTTATTTCATCATAGGTATTGTTGATTTATTTTCATCAATGATATTCTTTATTTATTTTCATCATTGGTATTCTTATTTATTTTCATCATTGTTGTTCTTGATTTATTTTCATCATTGGTATTCCTGATTTGTTTTCATCATTGGTATTCCTGATTTATTTGCATCATTAGTATTCTTGATATATTTTCATCATTGGTATACTTGATTTACTTTCATCATTGGTATTCCTGATTTATTTCCATCATAGGTATTCTTCAATTATTTTCCTCATTGGTATTGTTGATTTATTTTAATCATTGGTATTGTTGATGTGTTTCCATCATTCATATTCGTGAGTTTTTTCATCATTGGTAATCTTGATTTATTTCCATCATTGGTATTGTTGATTTATTTCCATCATTGGTATTCTTGATTTATTTCCATCATTTGTATCGTTGATTTATTTTCATCATTAGTATTCTTGATTTATTTATAACATTAGGATTGTTGATTTGTTTTCGTCATTGGTATTCTTGATTTATTTTGATCATTAATATTCTTGATTTATTTCCATCATAAGTATTGTTGATTTTTTCCATCATTGGTATTGTTTATTTTTTTCATCATTGGTATTTTTTTATTTATTTTCATCATTGGTATTCTTGATTCATTTTCATCATTGGTATTCTTTATTTATTTTCATCATTGGTATTCTTGATTTATTTTAATCATTGGTATTCCTGATTTATTTCCATCATTGGTAGTGTTGATTTATTTTCATCATTTGTATTCTTGATATATTTTCATCATTGGTATTCTTGATTTATTTCAATCATTGGTATTCTTGATTTATTTTCATCATTGGTATTGTTGATGTAGTTCCATCATTGGTATTCTTGATTTATTTTCATCATTGGTATTCTTGATTTATTTTCTTCATTGGTAATCGTTATTTATTTCATCATTTGTATTCTTGATTTTTTTCATCATTGGTATTCTTGATTTATTTCCATCATTGGTATTCTTGATTTATTTCCATCATTGGTATGCTTGATTTATTTCCATCATTGCTATTCTTGATGTATTTCCATCATTGGTATTGTTGATTTATTTCCATCATTGTTATTTTTTATTTATTTTAATCATTGGTGCTCTTGATTTATTTCTATCATTGGTATTCCTGACTTGTTTTCATCATTGGTATTGTTTATTTATTTTAATCATTGGTATTCTTGATTTATTTCCATCATTGGTATTCTTGATTTGTTTTCATCATAGGTATTCTTGATTTATTTTAATCATTTTTATTCTTGATTTGTTGTCATTATTGGTATTCTGGATTTATTTCATCATAGGTATTGTTGATTTATTTTCATCAATGATATTCTTTATTTATTTTCATCATTGGTATTCTTATTTATTTTCATCATTGGTATTCTTGATTGATGTACATCATTGGTATTCCTGATTTATTTCCATCATTGGTATTCTTGAGTTTTTTCATCATTGGTAATCTTTATTTATTTCCATCATTGGTATTGTTGATTTATTTCCATCATTGGTATTCTTGATTTATTTTCATCATTGGTATTCTTGATTTATTTCCATCATTAGTATCGTTGATTTATTTTCATCATTGGAATTCTTGATTTTTTTATATCATTAGGATTGTTTATTTGTTTTCGTCATTGGTATTCTTGATTTATTTTGGTCATTAATATTCTTGATTTATTTCCATCATTAGTATTGTTGATTTTTTTCCATCATTGGTATTGTTTATTTATTTTCATCATTGGTATTGTTGATTTATTTGCATCATTGGTAGTCTGGATTTATTTTCATCATTGGTATTCTTGATTTATTTCATCATTAGTATTCTTGATTTATTTTCATCATTATTTTTCTTAATTCATTTCCATCATTGGTATTCTTGATTTATTTCTATCACTGGTATTCTTGGTTTTATTCCATCATTGGTATTGTTGATTTATTTCATCATTTGTATTTTTGATTTATTTTCATCATTGGTATTCTTGATTCATTTTCATCATTGGTATTCTTGATTTATTTTCATCATTGGTATTCTTGATTTATTTTCCTCATTGGTATTGTTTATTTATTTTAATCATTGGTATTATAATTTTATTTTCATCATTGGTATCCTTGATTTATTTCAATCATTGGTATTCTTACTTTATTTTCATCATTGGTATTCTTGATTTATTTTAATCATTGGTATTCCTGATTTATTTTCATCATTGGTATTGTTGATTTATTTTCATCATGGGTATTCTTGATTTATTTCATCATTGGTATTCTTTATTTATTTCAATCATTGGTATTCTTGATTTATTTTCATCATTGGTATTGTTGATGTATTTCCATCATTGGTATCCTTGATTTATTTTCATCATTGGTATTCTTTATTTATTTCCATCATTGGTATTCTTGATTTATTTCCATCATTAGTATTCTTTATTTATTTCATCATTGGTATTCTTGATTTATTTCATCATTGATATTCTTTATTTATTTTCATCATTGGTATTCTTGATTTATTTCCATCATTGGTATTTTTGATTTATTTCCATCATTAGTATCGTTGATTTATTTTCATCATTGGTATTCTTGATTTATTTATATCATTAGGATTGTTGATTTGTTTTCGTCATTGGTATTCTTGATTTATTTTGGAAATTAATATTCTTGATTTATTTCCATCATTAGTATTGTTGATTTTTTTCCATCATTGGTATTGTTTATTTATTTCCATCATTGGTATTGTTGATTTAGTTTAATCATTGGTATTGTTGATTTATTTGCATCATTGGTAGTCTGGATTTATTTTCATCATTGGTATTCTAGATTTATTTCATCATTAGTATTCTTGATTTATTTTCATCATTATTATTCTTGATTTATTTCCATCATTGGTATTCTTGATTTATTTCATCATTTGTATTCTTGGTTTTATTCACTCATTGGTATTGTTGATTTATTTCATCATTGGTATTTTTGATTTATTTTCATCATTGGTATTCTTGATTCATTTTCATCATTGGTATTCTTGATTTAGTATCATCATTGGTATTCTTGATTTATTTTCCTCATTGGTATTGTTGATTTATTTTCATCATTGGTATTATAATTTTATTTTCATAATTGGTATCCTTGATTTATTTCAATCATTGGTATTCTTACTTTATTTTCATCATTGGTATTCTTGATGTATTTTAATCATTGGTATTCCTGATTTATTTACATCATTGGTATTGTTGATTTATTTTCATTATTTGTATTCTTGATTTATTTTCATCATTGGTATTCTTGATTTATGTCAATCATTGGTATTCTTGATTTATTTTCATCATTGGTATTGTTGATGTATTTCCATCATAGGTATCCTTGATTTATTTTCATCAATGGTATTCTTGATTTATTTCCATCATTGGTATTCTTGATTTATTTCCATCATTAGTATTCTTGATTTATTTCATCATTGGTATTCTTGATTTATTTCATCATTGGTATTCTTGATTTATTTTCATCATTGGTATTGTTGATTTATTTCCATCATTGGTATTTTTGATTTATTTTCATCATTGGTGGTCTTGATTTATTTTTATAATTGGAATTCTTGATTTATTTCCATCATTATTATTCTTGATTTGTTTTCATCATAGGTATTCTTGATTTATTTTAATCATTTGTATTCTTGATTTATTTTCATTATTGGTATTCTGGATTTATTTCATCATAGGTATTGTTGATTTATTTTCACCAATGGTATTCTTTATTTATTTTCATCATTGGTATTCTCATTTATTTTAATCATTGGTATTCTTGATTTATTTCATCATTAGAATTCTTGATTTGTTTCATCATTGGTATTCTTGATTTATTTTAATCATTGGTATTCTTGATTTATTTCGATCATTGGTAGTCTTGATTTATTTCATCGTTGGTATTCTTGATTTGTTTCCATCATTGGTATTCTTGATTTATTTCATCATTGGTATTGTTGATTTATTTTCATCATTGGTATTCTTGATTTATTTAATCATTGGTATTCTTGATTTATTTTCATCATTATTATTCTTGATTTATTTCCATCATTGGTATTCTTGATTTATTTAATCATTGGTATTCTTGATTATATTTCATCATTGGTATTGTTGATTTATTTTCATCATTGGTATTTTTTTTTATTTTCATCATTGGTATTCTTGATTCAATTTCATCATTGGTAATCTTGATTTTTTTTCATCATTGGTATTCTTGATTTATTTTCATCATGGGTATTCTTGATTTATTTCCATCATTGCTATTCTTGATTTATTTCCATCATTGGTTTTGCTGATTTATTTCCATCATTGGTATTCTTTATTTTTTTCAATCATTGGTATTCTTGATTTATTTCATCATTGGTATTCTAATTTATGTCATCATTGGTATTTTTGATTTATGTTTACCATTATTATTCTTGATTTTTTTCCGTCATTGGTATTCTTTTTTTTTTTTCATTAGTAGTCTTGATTTATGTTCATCATTGGTATACTTGATTTATTTTCATAATTGGTATTCTTGATTTATTTTCATCATTGGTATGCTTGATTTATTTTCATCATTGGTATTCTCGATTTATTTTAATCATTGGTATTCTTGATTGATTTTACTCATTGGTATTGTGTATGTATTTCCATCATTGGTATTTTGATTCATTTTAATCATTGGTATTCTTGATTTATTTCCATCATTAGTAGTCTTGATTTATTTCATCGTTGGTATTCTTGATTTGTTTCCATCATTGGTATTCTTGATTTATTTCATCATTGGTATTGTTGATGTATTTTCATCATTGGTATTCTTGATTTATTTTCATCATTGGTATTCTTGATTCAATTTCATCATTAGTATTGTTGATTTTTTTTCATCATTGGTATTCTTGATTTATTTTCATCATTGGTATTCTTGATTTATTTTCATCATCGGTATTCTTGATTTATTTTCATCATTGGTATTGTTGATTTATTTTTATCATTGGTATTCTTGATATATTTTCATCATTGGTATTCTTGATTTATTTTCATCATTGGTATTGTTGATTTATTTTTATCATTGGTATTCTTGATGTATTTTCATCATTGGTATTCTTGATTTATTTTCATCATTGGTATTGTTGATTTATTTTCATCATTGCTTTTCTTGATTAATTTCATCATTGGTATTGTTGATTTATTTTTATCATTGGTATTCTTGATTTATTTCATCATTGGTATTGTTGATTTATTTTCATCATTGGTATTCTTGATTTATTTCATCATTGGTATTGTTGATTCATTTTTATCATTGGTATTCTTTATTTATTTCATCATTTGTATTGTTGATTTATTTTCATCATTGGTATTCTTGATTTATTTCATTATTGGTATTGTTGATTTATTTTCATCATTGGTATTCTTGATTTATTTCATCGTTGGTATTCTTGATTTATTTTCATCAGTATTATTCTTGATTATGTCCATCATTGGTATTCTTGATTTATTTCATCATTGGTATTCTTGATTTATTTTCATCATTAGTAGTCTTGATTTATGTTCATCATTAATATACGTGATTTATTTTCATAATTGGTATTCTTGATTTATTTTCATCATTGGTATGCTTGATTTATTTTCATCATTGGTATTCTTGATTAATTTTCATCATTGGTATTCTCGATTTATTTCCATCATTGGTATTCTTGATTGATTTTCATCATTGGTATTCTTGATTTATTGTCATCATTGGTATTCTTGATTTATTTTCATCATTGGTATGCTCGATTTATTTTCATCATTGGTATTCTTGATTTATTTCCATCATTGGTATTCTTGATTGATTTTCATCATTGGTATTGTTGATTTATTTTCACTATTTGTATTCTAGATTTATTTTCATCATTGGTATTCTTGATTTATTTCCATAATTTTTATTCTTAATTTATTTTCATCATTGGTATTGTTGATTTATTTCCATCATTGGTGTTCTTGATTTATTTTCATCATTGGTATTCTTGTTTTTTTTCTATCATTGGTATTCTTGATTTATTTCCATCATTGGTATTCTTGATTTATTTCATCATTGGAATTCTTGATTTATTTCATCATTGGTATTCTTGATTTATTTCATCGTTGGTATTCTTTATTTATTTTCATCAGTATTATTCTTGATTATGTCCATCATTGGTATTCTTGATTTATTTCATCATTGGTATTGTTGATTTATTTTCATCATTGGTATTCTTGATTTGTTTTCATTATAGGTTTTCTTGATTTACTTTCATCATTTGTATTCTTTTTTTTTTTCATCATTGATATTCTGGATTCATTTCATCATAGGTATTCTTGATTTATTTTCATCAATGGTATTCTTGATTTATTTTCATCATTGGTAGTCTTGATTTATTTCCATCATTGGTATTCTTTATTTATTATCATCATTGGTATCCTTGATTTTTTTTCATCATTGGTAATCTTTATTTATTTCATCATTTGTATTCTTGATTTTTTTCATCATTGGTATTCTTTATTTATTTTCATCATTGGTATTCTTGATTTATTTTCATCATTGGTATTCTTGATTTATTTCATCATTGGTATTGTCGATTTATTTCCATCATTGGTATTGTTGGTTTATTTCATCATTGGTATTCTAATTTATTTCATAATTGGTATTCTTGATTTATTTTCATAATTATTATTCTCGATTTATTTCATCATTGGTATTCTTGATTTATTTCATCGTTGGTATTCTTGATTTATTTCCATCATTGGTATTCTTGATTTATTTCATCATTGGTATTCTTGATTTATTTCATCGTTGGTATTCTTGATTTATTTCCATCATTGGTATTCTTGATTTATTTTCATCATTGGTATTCTTGATTTATTTCCATCATTGGTATTCTTGATTTATTTCTATCATTGGTATTCTTGATTTATTTCATCATTGGAATTCTTGATTTATTTCATCATTGGTATTCTTGATTTATTTCCATCATTGGTATTCTTGATTTATTTCCATCATTGGTATTCTTGATTTATTTTCATCATTGGAATTCTTGATTTATTTCATCATTGGTATTCTTGATTTATTTCATCATTGGTATTCCTGATTTATTTTCATCATTGGTATTGTTTATGTATTTCCATCATTGTTATTCTTGATTGATTTTCATCATTCGTATTCTTGATTTATTTCCATCATTGGTATTTTTGATTTATTTCCATCATTGGTATTGTTGATTTATTTCCATCATTCGTGTTCTTGATTTATTTCAATCATTGGTATTCTTGATTTATTTTCATCATTGGTATTCTTTATTTATTTTAATCATTGGTATTTTTGATTTATTTCCATCATTGGTATTCTTGACTTATTTTCATCATTGGTATTGTTGATTTATTTTAATCATTGGTATTCTTGATTTATTTCCATCATTGGTATTCTTGATTTGTTTTCATCATAGGTTTTCTTGATTTACGTTCATCATTTGTATTCTTAATTTATTTTTATCATTGGTATTCTGGATTTATTTCATCATAGGTATTCTTGGTTTATTGTCATCAATGGTATTCTTGATTTGTTTTCATCATTGGTAGTCTTGATTTATTTCCATCATTGGTATTGTTGATTTATTTTCATCATTAGTATTCTTGATTTATTTTCATCATTGGTAATCTTTATTTATTTCATCATTTGTATTCTTGATTTTTTTCATCATTGGTATTCTTTATTTATTTTCATCATTGGTATTCTTGATTTATTTTCATCATTGGTATTCTTGATTTATTTCCATTATTGCTATTCTTGATTTATGTCCATCATTGGTATTCTTGATTTATTTTCATCATTGGTATTGTCGATTTATTTCCATCATTGGTATTCTTGGTTTATTTCATCATTGGTATTCTAATTTATTTCATCATTGGTATTCTTGATTTATTTTCATAATTATTATTCTTGATTTATTTCATCATTGGTATTATTGATTTATTTCATCGTTGGTATTCTTTATTTGTTTCCATCATGGGTATTCTTGATGTATTTCATCATTGGTATTGTTGATTTATTATCATCATTATTATTCTTGATTTATCTCCATCATTGGTATTCTTGATTTATTTAATCATTGGTATTCTTGGTTTTATTCCATCATTGGTATTGTTGATTTATTTTCATCATTGGTT
Organism: Euprymna scolopes; assembly: GCF_053919585.1. Classification (NCBI taxonomy): domain Eukaryota; kingdom Metazoa; phylum Mollusca; class Cephalopoda; order Sepiida; family Sepiolidae; genus Euprymna; species Euprymna scolopes. The sequence goes on from NC_136491.1 coordinate 60,142,170, forward strand.
TTTTTTGTTTGTTTTTTTTTTACAAAGGCATCACCACATTATCAAGGCCCAGAGGCCACTCAAGGATAAGGGTTAAAGAGTGTACAGTAGAAATTGGTCAATATAGTAATCATTAGTAATGAAAATTTGGTAAATTTTATAACTTATATGGAACGGCTCATCAAGAACTTATTTACTTTAGACTTGAACACAACCATATTGTTGTCAGCCGGAAAGCAGGAAAACGGAAGACAATTCCACAGGCGTGCAGTTCTAAGAAAGAAGCTTTGTTCATGGAATCTACGTTTAGGTTTAGGCAAAGATAAAGAGTGGGGGAAATTATTGATAGTGTTTACAGCTAGACGAGTGTTTCTTGTGAAAGTTTGGCGAGGGGGGACCATAGATTGAAGCTCAGTTGAACACTTTCCATGAAAATAACGATACATCAGAGACAAACTTGCAACATCTCTTCTGTCAGATAGAGGTTGCAAGGAGGAGAAAAGGACATCTCCTACGAGTCTACGAAGTCTATTTTGAACTCTATCAAGGCAGGACAAGTCCTTTCTAGCAGCTCCTGCCCAGATGTGGCAACAGTATTCCATCCTTGGACGTACCTGGCTCTTATATAGATAGAGAATAGCATCAGCAGTGAGATATCTACTGGATCGATAGAAAGATCCCACCATTTTTCCAGCGGCCTTGGCAACAGATTTGATATACGTGTTCCATTTAAGATCAGGAGTAATGGTCAAGCCCAGAAGCTTGTCAAAACTTGAGGCCTCCTGAAGACGAGAGCCATTCATTTCAATTGATGACAAATGTGGATTAGAATGTTGATGATGTAAAGAGAGAAGCTTGGTTTTAGATGCATTAAAAGTAACCAGCCACTCCTTTCCCCATTGTACTACGTGCTCAAGATCAGAGGAGAGAGAATTGGAGAGAACTTGGTCGTTTACTGTCTTAGATGTGGTACCATAAATGGTAGTGTCGTCAGCATAAATGTCTACAAATGATGTAAGGATATGATTTGGAAGATCATTAATGTAGATCAGGAAAAGAGTTGGGCCCAGGATGGGTCCCTGAGGGACACCGGCATTAATACTGTGAGCTTCTGATTTTTGCCCCTCAACTACTACTCTTATGAACCTATCAGAAAGAAATGATTTAATAATTGAGAAGACTTTTCCAGCTATACCATAGCTAGCGATCTTATGAAGTAAACCTTTATGCCATACCCTATCAAAGGCTTTAGATATGTCAAGAGCAATTGCCCTAGAAAATTGCCACGGTCGAGAGATTTGCTAATCCTATGCGATATAACTGTAAGGACATCTGCTGTTGATCTAGCAGAACGGAAACCATATTGAGTGTCACTAAGAAGGTTATTTTTGTTGAGATGTTTGATTACTTCTGTATTTAACACAGATTCTAGCAACTTACTCATGACGCCAACCCCCAATATTTCACCCTGTATCAGAAAACACGCTATGTGATATACGTATATCTGTACGTGATTTTGCCAAGCTAATCAAAAACCTTGATTCGAGTAAAGCAACTGGCCCTGAATGTATTCCAATTATAGTACTCAAAAAACTTCAACCTGAACTAGCGCCCATACTTACAAAACTGTTTAAACGTTGTCTTAAGGAGAATAGTTTCCCATCTCCCTGGAAAATCTCATCAGTTTGCCCTGTATTTAAGAATTCAGGTGATCGCTCATCCCCCTCTCATCATTGGTATTTTTGATTTATTTCATCATTGGTATTCTTGATTTATTTTCATCATTGGTATTCTTGATTTATTTTCATCATTGATATTCTTGATTCATTTTCATCATTGGTATTCTTGATTTAATTTCATCATTGGTATTCTTGATTTATTTTCATCATTGGTATTCTTGATTTATTTTCATCATTGGTATTCTTGATTTATTTTCATCATTGATATTCTTGATTCATATCCATCATTGGTATTCTTGATTTATTTTCATCATTGGTATTCTTGATTTATTTCCATCATTGGTATTCTTGATTTATTTCATCATTGCTATTCTTGGTTTTATTCCATCATTGGTATTGTTGATTCATTTTCATCATTGGTATTTTTGATTTATTGTCATCATTGGTATTCTTGATTTATTTCATCATTGGTATTCTTGATTTATTTTCATCATTGGTATTCTTGATTTATTTTCATCATTGGTGTTCTTGATTTATTTTCATCATTGGTATTCTTGATTTATTTCCATCATTGGTATTCTTGACTTTTTTTCATCATTGGTATTGTTGATTTATTTTCATCATTGGTATTCTTGATTTATTTCCATCATTGGTGTTCTTGATTTGTTTTCATCATAGGTATTCTTGATTTATTTTCATCATTTGTAGTCTTGATTTATTTTCATTATTAGTATTCTGGATTTATTTCATCATAGGTATTGTTGATTTATTTTCATCATTGGTATTCTTATTTATTTTCATCATTGGTATTCTTTATTTATTTTCATCATTGGTATTCTTGATTTATTTTCATCATTGGTATTGTTGATTTATTTCCATCATTGGTATTCTTGATTTATTTCCATCATTGGTATTCTTGATGTATTTCATCATTGGTATTCTTATTTATTTCATCATTGGTATTCTTGATGTATTTCATCATTGGTATTCTTATTTATTTCATCATTGGTATTCTTGTTTTTTTTCATCATTATTATTCTTGATTTTTCCATCATTAGTATTCTTGATTTATTTCATCATTGGTATTCTTGATTTATTTCATCGTTGGTATTCTTGATTTATTTTCATCATTATTATTCTTGATTTATTTTCATCATTGGTATTCTTATTTATTTTCATCATTGGTATTCTTGATTTATTTCATCGTTGGTATTCTTGATTTGTTTCCATCATTGGTATTCTTGATTTATTTCATCATTGTTATTGTTGATTTGTTTTCATCATTGGTATTCTTGATTTATTTCATCATTGGTATTCTTGATTTATTTTCATCATTATTATTCTTGATTTGTTTTCATTATAGGTTTTCTTGATTTACTTTCATCATTTGTATTCTTTTTTTTTTTCATCATTGATATTCTGGATTCATTTCATCATAGGTATTCTTGATTTATTTTCATCAATGGTATTCTTGATTTATTTTCATCATTGGTAGTCTTGATTTATTTCCATCATTGGTATTCTTTATTTATTATCATCATTGGTATCCTTGATTTTTTTTCATCATTGGTAATCTTTATTTATTTCATCATTTGTATTCTTGATTTTTTTCATCATTGGTATTCTTTATTTATTTTCATCATTGGTATTCTTGATTTATTTTCATCATTGGTATTCTTGATTTATTTCATCATTGGTATTGTCGATTTATTTCCATCATTGGTATTGTTGGTTTATTTCATCATTGGTATTCTAATTTATTTCATAATTGGTATTCTTGATTTATTTTCATAATTATTATTCTCGATTTATTTCATCATTGGTATTCTTGATTTATTTCATCGTTGGTATTCTTGATTTATTTCCATCATTGGTATTCTTGATTTATTTCATCATTGGTATTCTTGATTTATTTCATCGTTGGTATTCTTGATTTATTTCCATCATTGGTATTCTTGATTTATTTTCATCATTGGTATTCTTGATTTATTTCCATCATTGGTATTCTTGATTTATTTCTATCATTGGTATTCTTGATTTATTTCATCATTGGAATTCTTGATTTATTTCATCATTGGTATTCTTGATTTATTTTCATCATTGGTATTGTTTATGTATTTCCATCATTGTTATTCTTGATTGATTTTCATCATTCGTATTCTTGATTTATTTCCATCATTGGTATTTTTGATTTAGTTTCATCATTGGTATTCTTGATTTATTTTCATCATTGGTAGTCTTTATTTATTTTCATCATTGTATTCTTGATTTATTTTCATCATTGGTATTCTTGATGTATTTCCATCATTGGTATTCTTGACTTATTTTCATCATTGGTATTGTTGATTTATTTTAATCATTGGTATTGTTGATTTATTTTAATCATTGGTATTCTTGATTTATTTCCATCATAGGTTTTCTTGATTTATATTCATCATAGGTTTTCTTGATTTATTTTCATCATTTGTATTCTTGATTTATTTTCATCATTGGTTTTCTGGATTTATTTCATCATACGTATTCTTGATTTATTTGCATCAATGGTATTCTTGATTTATTTTCATCATTGGTAGTCTTGATTTATTTCCATCATTGGTATTCTTGATTTATTTTCATCATTGGTATTCTTGATTTATTTTCATCATTGGTAATCTTTATTTATTTCATCATTTGTATCCTTGATTTTTTTCATCATTGGTATTCTTTATTTATTTTCAACATTGGTATTCTGGATTTATTTTCATCATTGCTATTCTTGATTTGTTTCCATCATTGCTATCCTTGATTTATTTCTATCATTGGTATTGTTGATTTATTTCCATCATTGGTATTCTTGATTTATCTCCATCATTGGTAGTCTGGATTTATTTCATCATTGGTATTCTAATTTATTTTCATCATTGGTATTCTTGATTTATTTTCATCATTATTATTCTTGATTTTTTTCCATCATTGGTATTCTTGATTTATTTCATCATTGGTATTGTTAATTTATTTTCATCATTGGTATTCTTGATTTATTTGATCATTGGTATTCTTGATTAATTTTCATCATTATTATTCTTGATTTATTTCCATCATTGGTATTCTTTATTTATTTCATCATTTGTATTCTTGGTTTTATTCCATCATTGGTATTTTTGATTTATTTTCATCATTGGTATTTTTGATTTATGTTCATCATTGGTATTCTGGATTAGTTTTCATCATTGGTATTCTTGATTTATTTCCATCATTGGTATTCTTGATTTATTTTCATCATTGGTATTGTTGATTTTTTTTCATCATTGGTATTATAATTTTATTTTCATCATTGGTATCCTTGATTTATTTCCATCATTGGTATTCTTAATTTATTTTCATCATTGGTATTCTTGATTTATTTTAATCATTGGTATTCCTCCTATATATTCATCTTGGGTATTGTTGATTTATTTTCATCATTTGTATTCTTGATGTATTTTCATCATTGGTATTCTTTATTTGTTCCAATCATTGGTATAATTGATTTATTTTCATCATTGGTATTGTTGACCTATTTCCATCATTGCTATTCTTGATGTATTTCCATCATTGGTATTGTTGATTTATTTCATCATTGGTATTTTTGATTTATTTTCATCATTGGTATTCTTGATTCATTTTCATCATTGGTATTCTTGATTTATTTTAATCATTGGTATTCCTGATTTATTTTCATCATTGGTATTGTTGATTTATTTTCATCATTTGTATTCTGGATTTATTTTCATCATTGGTATTCTTTATTTAATTCGAATAATTGGTATTCCTGATTTATTTTCATCATTGGTATTGTTGATGTATTTCCATCATTGGTATCCTTGATTTATTTTCATCATTGGTATTCTTTAATTATTTCCATCATTGGTATTCTTGATTTATTTCCATCATTAGTATTCTTGATTTATTTCATCATTGGTATTCTTGATTTATTTCATCATTGGTATTCTTTATTTATTTTCATCATTGGTATTCTTGATTTATTTCCATCATTGGTATTTTTGATTTATTTCCCTCATTAGTATCGTTGATTTATTTTCATCATTGGTATTCTTGATTTATTCATATCATTAGGATTGTTGATTTGTTTTCGTCATTGGTATTCTTGATTTAATTTGGTCATTAATATTCTTGATTTATTTCCATCATTAGTATTGTTGATTTTTTTCAATCATTGATATTGTTTATTTATTTTCATCATTGGTATTGTTGATTTAGTTTCATCATTGGTATTGTTGATTTATTTGCATCATTGGTAGTCTGGATTTATTTTAATCATTGGTATTCTTGATTTATTTCATCATTATTATTCTTGATTTATTTTCATCATTATTATTCTGGATTTATTTCCATCATTGGTATTCTTGATTTATTTCATCATTGGTATTCTTGGTTTTATTCCATCATTGGTATTGTTGATTTATTTCATCATTGGTATTTTTGATTTATTTTCATCATTGGTATTCTTGATTCATTTTCATCATTGGTATTCTTGATTTAGTTTCATCATTGGTATTCTTGATGTATTTTCATCATTGGTATTCTTTATTTGTTCCAATCATTGGTATAATTGATTTATTTTCATCATTGGTATTGTTGACCTATTTCCATCATTGCTATTCTTGATGTATTTCCATCATTGGTATTGTTGATTTATTTCCATCATTGTTATTTTTTATTTATTTTAATCATTGGTGCTCTTGATTTATTTCCATCATTGGTATTCCTGACTTGTTTTCATCATTGGTATTGTTTATTTATTTTAATCATTGGTATTCTTGATTTATGTCCATCATTGGTATTCTTGATTTGTTTTCATCATAGGTATTCTTGATTTATTTTAATCATTTTTATTCTTGATTTGTTGTCATTATTGGTATTCTGGATTTATTTCATCATAGGTATTGTTGATTTATTTTCATCAATGATATTCTTTATTTATTTTCATCATTGGTATTCTTATTTATTTTCATCATTGGTATTCTTGATTGATGTACATCATTGGTATTCCTTATTTATTTTCATCATTGGTATTCTTGATTTATTTTCATCATTGGTATTCTTGATTTATTTCCATCATTGGTATTCTTCATTTATTTTCATCATTGGTATTCTTGATTTATTTCCATCATTGGTATTCTTGGTTTTATTCCATCATTGGTATTGTTGATTTATTTCATCATTGGTATTTTTGATTTATTTTCATCATTGGTATTCTTGATTCATTTTCATCATTGGTATTCTTGATTTATTTTCATCATTGGTATTCTTGATTTATTTTCCTCATTGGTATTGTTGATTTATTTTCATCATTGGTATTATAATTTTATTTTCATCATTGGTATCCTTGATTTATTTCAATCATTGGTATTCTTACTTTATTTTCATCATTGGTATTCTTGATTTATTTTAATCATTGGTATTCCTGATTTATTTTCATCATTGGTATTGTTGATTTATTTTCATCATTTGTATTCTTGATTTATTTTCATCATGGGTATTCTTGATTTATTTTATCATTGGTATTCTTTATTTATTTCAATCATTGGTATTCTTGATTTATTTTCATCATTGGTATTGTTGATGTATTTCCATCATTGGTATCCTTGATTTATTTTCATCATTGGTATTCTTTATTTATTTCGATCATTGGTATTCTTGATTTATTTCCATCATTAGTATTCTTGATTTATTTCATCATTGGTATTCTTGATTTATTTCATCATTGGTATTCTTTATTTATTTTCATCATTGGTATTCTTGATTTATTTCCATCATTGGTATTTTTGATTTATTTCCATCATTAGTATCGTTGATTTATTTTCATCATTGGTATTCTTGATTTATTTATATCATTAGGATTGTTGATTTGTTTTCGTCATTGGTATTCTTGATTTATTTTGATCATTAATATTCTTGATTTATTTCCATCATTAGTATTGTTGATTTTTTTCAATCATTGGTATTGTTTATTTATTTTCATCATTGGTATTGTTGATTTAGTTTCATCATTGGTATTGTTGATTTATTTGCATCATTGGTAGTCTGGATTTATTTTCATCATTGGTATTCTTGATTTATTTCATCATTAGTATTCTTGATTTATTTTCATCATTATTATTCTGGATTTATTTCCATCATTGGTATTCTTGATTTATTTCATCATTGGTATTCTTGGTTTTATTCCATCATTGGTATTGTTGATTTATTTCATCATTGGTATTTTTGATTTATTTTCATCATTATTATTCTGGATTAATTTCCATCATTAGTATTCTTACTTTATTTTCATCATTGGTATTCTTGATGTATTGTAATCATTGGTATTCCTGATTTATGTACATCATTGGTATTGTTGATTTATTTTCATCATTTGTATTCTTGATTTATTTTCATCATTGGTGTTCTTGATTTATGTCAATCATTGGTATTCTTTATTTATTTTCATCATTGGTATTGTTGATGTATTTCAATCATAGGTATCCTTGATTTATTTTCATCATTGGTATTCTTTATTTATTTCCATCATTGGTATTCTTGATTTATTTCTATCATTAGTATTCTTGATTTATTTCATCATTGGTATTCTTGATTTATTTCATCATTGGTATTCTTGATTTATTTTCATCATTGGTATTGTTGATTTATTTCCATCATTGGTATTTTTGATTTATTTTCATCATTGGTGGTCTTGATTTATTTCAATCATTGGTATTCTTGACTTATTTTCATCATTGGTATTCTTGATTTATTTTTATAATTGGAATTCTTGATTTATTTCCATCATTGGTATTCTTGATTTGTTTTCATCATAGGTATTCTTGATTTATTTTAATCATTTGTATTCTTGATTTATTTTCATTATTGGTATTCTGGATTTATTTCATCATAGGTATTGTTGATTTATTTTCACCAATGGTATTCTTTATTTATTTTCATCATTGGTATTCTCATTTATTTTAATCATTGGTATTCTTGATTTATTTTCATCATTGGTATTCTTGATTTATTTTCATCATTGGTAATCATACTTTATTTCATAATTTGTATTCTTGATATTTTTTCATCATTGGTATTCTTGATTTATTTTCATCATTGGTATGCTTGATTTATTTCCATCATTGCTATTCTTGATTTGTTTCCATCATTGGTATTGTTGATTTATTTCCATCATTGGTATTCTTGATTTATTTCATCGGTGGTATTCTTGATTTGTATCCATCATTGGTATTCTTGATTTATTTCATCATTGGTATTGTTGATTTATTTACATCATAGGTATTCTTGATTTATTTCATCATTGGTATTCTTGATTTGTTTTCATCATTATTATTCTTGATGTATTTCCATCATTGGTATTCTTGATCATTGGAATTGTGATTTATTTTCATCATTGGTATTTTTGATTTATTTTCATCATTGGTTTTCTTGATTCAATTTAATCATTGATATTCTTGATTTATTTTCATCATTAGTATTCTTGATTCATTTTCATCATTGGTATTGTTGATTTATTTTCATCATTGGTATTCTCGATTTATTTTTATCATTGGTATTCTTGATTTATTTCCATCATTTGTATTCTTAATTTATTTTCATCATTGGTATTCTTGATTTATTTTCATCATTGGTATTCCTGATTTATTTTCATCATTGGTATTCTTGATTATTTTCACCATTGGTATTCTTGATTTATTTCAATCATTGGTATTCTTGATTTATTTTCATCATTGGTATTGTCGATTTATTTTCATCATTGGTATTGTAAATGTATTTCCATCATTGGTATTCTTGAGTTTTTTTCATCATTGGTAATCTTCATTTATTTCCATCATTGGTATGGTTTATTTATTTCCATCATTGGTATTCTTGATTTGTTTTCATCATTGGTATTCTTGATTTGTTTCCATCATTGGTATTGTTGATTTATTTTCATCTTTTGGTATTATTGATTTATTTTGATCGTTGGTATTCTTGATTTATTTCCATCATTGGTATTGTTGATTTTTTTCCATCATTGGTATTGTTTATTTATTTTCATCATTGGTATTGTTGATTTAGTTTCATCATTCGTATTCTTGAATTATTTTCATCATTGGTAGTCTTGATTTTTTTTCATCATTGGTATTCTTGATTTATTTTCATCATTGGTATTCTCGATTTATTTCCATCATTGGTATTCTTGACTTACTTTCATCATTGGTATTGTTGATTTATTTTAATCATTGGTATTCTTGATTTATTTCCATCATTGGTATTCTTGATTTGTTTTCATCATAGGTTTTCTTGATTTATTTTAATCATTGGAATTCTTGATTTATTTTCATCATTGGTATTCTGGATTTATTTCATCATAGGTATTCTTGATTTATTTTCATCAATGGTATTCTTGATTTATTTTAATCATTGGTAAACTTTATTTATTTCATCATTTGTGTTCTTTATTTTTTTCATCATTGGTATTCTTTATTTATTTTCATCATTGGTATTCATGATTTATTTTCATCATTGGTATTCTTGATTTAGTTCAATCATTGCTATTCTTGATGTATTTCCATTATTGGTATTGTTGATTTATTTCCATCATTGGTATTCTTGATTTTTTTTCAAACATTGGTATTCTTTATTTATTTTATCATTGGTATTCTAATTTATTTCATCATTGGTATTGTTGATTTATTTTCATCATTATTATTCTTGATTTTTTTCCGTCATTGGTATTCTTGATTTATTTCATCATTTATTTCCTTGATTTAATTCATCGTTGGTATTCTTGATTTGTTTCCATCATTGGTAATCTGGATTTACTTCATCATTGGTATTGTTGATTTATTTTCATCATTGGTATTCTTGATTTTTTTCATCATTGGTATTCTTGATTTATTGTCATCATTATTATTCTTGATTTATTTTCCTCATTGGTATTCTGGATTTATTTAATCATTGGTATACTTGGTTTTTTTCCATCATCGGTATTGTTTATTTATTTTCATCATTGGTATTTTTATTTATTTTCATCATTGGTATTATTGATTCATTTTAATCATTGGTATTGTTGATTTATTTTCATTATTGGTATTCTAAATTTATTTTCATCATTGGTATCCTTGATTTATTTCCCTCATTGGTATTCTTAATTTATTTTCATCATTGGTATTCTTGATTTATTTTCATCATTGGTATTCTTGATTTATTTTCATCATTGGTATTCTTGATTTATTTTCATCATTGGTATTCTTACGTTTTTTTCATCATTGGTATTCTTGATTTATTTCCATCATTGGTATTCTTGATTTATTTTCATCATTGGTATTGTTGATTTATTTTCATCATTGGTATTCTTGATTTATTTTCATCATTGGTATTCTTACGTTTTTTTCATCATTGGTATTCTTGATTTATTTCCATCATTGGTATTCTTGACTTATTTTTATAATTGGTATTCTTGATTTATTTTCATCATTGGTATTCTCGATTTATTTTCATCATTGGTATTTTTTATTTATTTCCATCATAGGTATTCTTGATTTATTTTCATCATTGGTATTCTTTATTTTCTTCATCATTGTTATTGTTGATTTATTTCATCATTGGTATTCTTGATTTATTTCCATCATTGCTATTCTTGATAAAGTGCCATCATTCCTATCGTTTATTTTTTTTCATCATTGGTATTCTGGATTTATTTTTAACATTGCTATTCTTGATTTATTTCATCATTGGTATTCTTATTTATTTCATCATTGGTATTCTTGATTTGTTTTCATCATTGGAATTCTTGATTATTTTCCATCATTGGTATTCTTGATTTATTTCCATCATTGGTAGTAGTGATTTATTTCATCGTTGGTATTCATGATTTGTTTCCATCATTAGTATTCTTGATTTATTTCTATCATTGGTATTGTTGATTTATTTTCATCATTGGTATTGCTGATTTATTTCATCATTGGTATTCTTGATTTATTTTCATCATTATTATTCTTGATTTATTTCCATCATTGGTATTCTTGATTTATTTCATCATTGGTATTCTTGATTATATTTCATCATTGGTATTGTTTATTTATTTTCATCATTGGTATTTTTTTTTATTTTCATCATTGGTATTCTTGATTCAATTTCATCATTGGTATTCTTGATTTTTTTCATCATTGGTATTCTTGATTTATTGTCATCATTGGTATTCTTGATTTATTTCCATCATTGCTATTCTTGATTTATTTCCATCATTGCTATTCTTGATTTATTTCCATCATTGGTAATGTTGATTTATTTCCATCATTGGTATTCTTGATTTTTTTCAATCATTGGTATTCTTGATTTATTTCATCATTGGTATTCTAATTTATTTCATCATTGGTATTTTTGATTTATTTTCACCATTATTATTCTGGATTTTTTTCCGTCATTGGTATTCTTGATTTATTTTCATCATTAGTAGTCTTGATTTATGTTCGTCATTGGTATACTTGATTTATTTTCATAATTGGTATTCTTGATGTATTTTCATCATTGGTATTCTTGATTTATTTTCATCATTGGTATTCTTGATTTATTTTCATCATTGGTATTTTCGATTTATTTTCATCATTGGTATTCTTGATTGATTTTCATCATTGGTATTCTTGATTTATTTTCATCATTGGTATTGTTGATTTATTTTCATCATTTGTATTCTTGATTTATTTTCATCATTGGTATTCTTGATTTATTTCCATCATTGCTATTCTTGATTTATTTCCATCATTCCTATTGATGATTTATTTTCATCATTGGTATTCTGGATTTATTTTAAACATTGCTATTCTTGATTTCTTTCATCATTGGTATTCTTATTTATTTCATCATTGGTATTCTTGATTTATTTTCATCATTATTATTCTTGATTATTTTCCATCATTGGTATTCTTGATTTATTTCCATCATTGGTAGTCTTGATTTATGTCATCGTTGGTATTCATGATTTGTTTCCATCATTAGTATTCTTGATTTATTTCATCATTGGTATTGTTGATTTGTTTTCATCATTGGTATTCTTGATTTATTTCATCATTGGTATTCTTGATTTATTTTCATCATTATTATTCTTGATTTATTTCCATCATTGGTATTCTTGATTTATTTCATCATTGGTATTCTTCATTATATTTCATCATTGGTATTGTTGATTTATTTTCATCATTGGTATTTTTTTTATTTTCATCATTGGTAATCTTGATTCAATTTCATCATTGGTATTGTTGATTTGTTTTCATCATTGGTATTCTTGATTTATTTCCATCATTGGTATTTTTATTTATTTCCATCATTGGTATTCCTGATTTGTTTTAATCATTGGTATTCTTGATTTATTTCATCATTGGTGTTCTTGATTTATGTTCATCATTGGTATCATTGATTTATTTTCATCATTGGTATTCTTTATTTATTTTCATCATTGTTATTGTTTATTTATTTCCATCATTGGTATTCTTGATTTATTTCATCATTGGTATTCATTATTTATTTCATCATTGGTAGTCTTGAATTATTTTAATCATTGGTATTCTTGATTTATTTTCATCATTAGTATTCTTGATTTATTTTTATCATTGGTATTCTTGATTTATTTTCATCATGGTAATCTTGATTTATTTTCATAATTGGTATTCTTGATTGATTTCCATCATTGGTATTGTTGATTTATTTCCATCATTGGTATTCTTGATTTATTTCATCATTTGTGTTCTTGATTTATGTTCATCATTGGTATTCTTGATTTATTTTAATCATTGGTATTCTTTATTTATTTTCATCATTGGTTTTCTTGATTTATTTTCATCATTGGTATTCTTGATTTATTTTCATCATTGGTATTCTTGATTCATTTTAATCATTTGTATTCTTGATTTATTTTCATTATTGGTATTCTGGATTTATTTCATCATAGGTATTGTTGATTTATTTTCACCAATGGTATTCTTTATTTATTTTCATCATTGGAATTCTCATTTATTTTAATCATTGGTATTCTTGATTTATTTTCATCATAGGTATTCTTGATTTATTTTCATCATTGGTAATCATACTTTATTTCATAATTTGTATTCTTGATATTTTTTCATCATTGGTATTCTTGATTTATTTTCATCATTGGTATGCTTGATTTATTTCCATCATTGCTATTCTTGATTTGTTTCCATCATTGGTATTGTTGATTTATTTCCATCATTGGTATTCTTGATTTATTTCATCGGTGGTATTCTTGATTTGTATCCATCATTGGTATTCTTGATTTATTTCATCATTGGTATTGTTGATTTATTTACATCATAGGTATTCTTGATTTATTTCATCATTGGTATTCTTGATTTGTTTTCATCATTATTATTCTTGATGTATTTCCATCATTGGTATTCTTGATCATTGGAATTGTTGATTTATTTTCATCATTGGTATTTTTGATTTATTTTCATCATTGGTTTTCTTGATTCAATTTAATCATTGATATTCTTGATTTATTTTCATCATTAGTATTCTTGATTCATTTTCATCATTGGTATTGTTGATTTATTTTCATCATTGGTATTCTCGATTTATTTTTATCATTGGTATTCTTGATTTATTTCCATCATTTGTATTCTTAATTTATTTTCATCATTGGTATTCTTGATTTATTTTCATCATTGGTATTCCTGATTTATTTTCATCATTGGTATTCTTGATTATTTTCACCATTGGTATTCTTGATTTATTTCAATCATTGGTATTCTTGATTTATTTTCATCATTGGTATTGTCGATTTATTTTCATCATTGGTATTGTAAATGTATTTCCATCATTGGTATTCTTGAGTTTTTTTCATCATTGGTAATCTTCATTTATTTCCATCATTGGTATGGTTTATTTATTTCCATCATTGGTATTCTTGATTTGTTTTCATCATTGGTATTCTTGATTTGTTTCCATCATTGGTATTGTTGATTTATTTTCATCTTTTGGTATTATTGATTTATTTTGATCGTTGGTATTCTTGATTTATTTCCATCATTGGTATTGTTGATTTTTTTCCATCATTGGTATTGTTTATTTATTTTCATCATTGGTATTGTTGATTTAGTTTCATCATTCGTATTCTTGAATTATTTTCATCATTGGTAGTCTTGATTTTTTTTCATCATTGGTATTCTTGATTTATTTTCATCATTGGTATTCTCGATTTATTTCCATCATTGGTATTCTTGACTTACTTTCATCATTGGTATTGTTGATTTATTTTAATCATTGGTATTCTTGATTTATTTCCATCATTGGTATTCTTGATTTGTTTTCATCATAGGTTTTCTTGATTTATTTTAATCATTGGAATTCTTGATTTATTTTCATCATTGGTATTCTGGATTTATTTCATCATAGGTATTCTTGATTTATTTTCATCAATGGTATTCTTGATTTATTTTAATCATTGGTAAACTTTATTTATTTCATCATTTGTGTTCTTTATTTTTTTCATCATTGGTATTCTTTATTTATTTTCATCATTGGTATTCATGATTTATTTTCATCATTGGTATTCTTGATTTAGTTCAATCATTGCTATTCTTGATGTATTTCCATTATTGGTATTGTTGATTTATTTCCATCATTGGTATTCTTGATTTTTTTTCAAACATTGGTATTCTTTATTTATTTTATCATTGGTATTCTAATTTATTTCATCATTGGTATTGTTGATTTATTTTCATCATTATTATTCTTGATTTTTTTCCGTCATTGGTATTCTTGATTTATTTCATCATTTATTTCCTTGATTTAATTCATCGTTGGTATTCTTGATTTGTTTCCATCATTGGTAATCTGGATTTACTTCATCATTGGTATTGTTGATTTATTTTCATCATTGGTATTCTTGATTTTTTTCATCATTGGTATTCTTGATTTATTGTCATCATTATTATTCTTGATTTATTTTCCTCATTGGTATTCTGGATTTATTTAATCATTGGTATACTTGGTTTTTTTCCATCATCGGTATTGTTTATTTATTTTCATCATTGGTATTTTTATTTATTTTCATCATTGGTATTATTGATTCATTTTAATCATTGGTATTGTTTATTTATTTTCATTATTGGTATTCTAAATTTATTTTCATCATTGGTATCCTTGATTTATTTCCCTCATTGGTATTCTTAATTTATTTTCATCATTGGTATTCTTGATTTATTTTCATCATTGGTATTCTTGATTTATTTTCATCATTGGTATTCTTGATTTATTTTCATCATTGGTATTCTTACGTTTTTTTCATCATTGGTATTCTTGATTTATTTCCATCATTGGTATTCTTGATTTATTTTCATCATTGGTATTGTTGATTTATTTTCATCATTGGTATTCTTGATTTATTTTCATCATTGGTATTCTTACGTTTTTTTCATCATTGGTATTCTTGATTTATTTCCATCATTGGTATTCTTGACTTATTTTTATAATTGGTATTCTTGATTTATTTTCATCATTGGTATTCTCGATTTATTTTCATCATTGGTATTTTTTATTTATTTCCATCATTGGTATTCTTGATTTATTTTCATCATTGGTATTCTTTATTTTCTTCATCATTGTTATTGTTGATTTATTTCATCATTGGTATTCTTGATTTATTTCCATCATTGCTATTCTTGATAAAGTGCCATCATTCCTATCGTTTATTTTTTTTCATCATTGGTATTCTGGATTTATTTTTAACATTGCTATTCTTGATTTATTTCATCATTGGTATTCTTATTTATTTCATCATTGGTATTCTTGATTTGTTTTCATCATTGGAATTCTTGATTATTTTCCATCATTGGTATTCTTGATTTATTTCCATCATTGGTAGTAGTGATTTATTTCATCGTTGGTATTCATGATTTGTTTCCATCATTAGTATTCTTGATTTATTTCTATCATTGGTATTGTTGATTTATTTTCATCATTGGTATTGCTGATTTATTTCATCATTGGTATTCTTGATTTATTTTCATCATTATTATTTTTGATTTATTTCCATCATTGGTATTCTTGATTTATTTCATCATTGGTATTCTTGATTATATTTCATCATTGGTATTGTTTATTTATTTTCATCATTGGTATTTTTTTTTATTTTCATCATTGGTATTCTTGATTCAATTTCATCATTGGTATTCTTGATTTTTTTCATCATTGGTATTCTTGATTTATTGTCATCATTGGTATTCTTGATTTATTTCCATCATTGCTATTCTTGATTTATTTCCATCATTGCTATTCTTGATTTATTTCCATCATTGGTAATGTTGATTTATTTCCATCATTGGTATTCTTGATTTTTTTCAATCATTGGTATTCTTGATTTATTTCATCATTGGTATTCTAATTTATTTCATCATTGGTATTTTTGATTTATTTTCACCATTATTATTCTGGATTTTTTTCCGTCATTGGTATTCTTGATTTATTTTCATCATTAGTAGTCTTGATTTATGTTCGTCATTGGTATACTTGATTTATTTTCATAATTGGTATTCTTGATGTATTTTCATCATTGGTATTCTTGATTTATTTTCATCATTGGTATTCTTGATTTATTTTCATCATTGGTATTTTCGATTTATTTTCATCATTGGTATTCTTGATTGATTTTCATCATTGGTATTCTTGATTTATTTTCATCATTGGTATTGTTGATTTATTTTCATCATTTGTATTCTTGATTTATTTTCATCATTGGTATTCTTGATTTATTTCCATCATTGCTATTCTTGATTTATTTCCATCATTCCTATTGATGATTTATTTTCATCATTGGTATTCTGGATTTATTTTAAACATTGCTATTCTTGATTTCTTTCATCATTGGTATTCTTATTTATTTCATCATTGGTATTCTTGATTTATTTTCATCATTATTATTCTTGATTATTTTCCATCATTGGTATTCTTGATTTATTTCCATCATTGATAGTCTTGATTTATGTCATCGTTGGTATTCATGATTTGTTTCCATCATTAGTATTCTTGATTTATTTCATCATTGGTATTGTTGATTTGTTTTCATCATTGGTATTCTTGATTTATTTCATCATTGGTATTCTTGATTTATTTTCATCATTATTATTCTTGATTTATTTCCATCATTGGTATTCTTGATTTATTTCATCATTGGTATTCTTCATTATATTTCATCATTGGTATTGTTGATTTATTTTCATCATTGGTATTTTTTTTATTTTCATCATTGGTAATCTTGATTCAATTTCATCATTGGTATTGTTGATTTGTTTTCATCATTGGTATTTTTGATTTATTTCCATCATTGGTATTTTTATTTATTTCCATCATTGGTATTCCTGATTTGTTTTAATCATTGGTATTCTTGATTTATTTCATCATTGGTGTTCTTGATTTATGTTCATCATTGGTATCATTGATTTATTTTCATCATTGGTATTCTTTATTTATTTTCATCATTGTTATTGTTTATTTATTTCCATCATTGGTATTCTTGATTTATTTCATCATTGGTATTCATTATTTATTTCATCATTGGTAGTCTTGAATTATTTTAATCATTGGTATTCTTGATTTATTTTCATCATTAGTATTCTTGATTTATTTTTATCATTGGTATTCTTGATTTATTTTCATCATGGTAATCTTGATTTATTTTCATAATTGGTATTCTTGATTGATTTCCATCATTGGTATTGTTGATTTATTTCCATCATTGGTATTCTTGATTTATTTCATCATTTGTGTTCTTGATTTATGTTCATCATTGGTATTCTTGATTTATTTTAATCATTGGTATTCTTTATTTATTTTCATCATTGGTTTTCTTGATTTATTTTCATCATTGGTATTCTTGATTTATTTTCATCATTGGTATTCTTGATTCATTTTAATCATTTGTATTCTTGATTTATTTTCATTATTGGTATTCAGGATTTATTTCATCATAGGTATTGTTGATTTATTTTCACCAATGGTATTCTTTATTTATTTTCATCATTGGAATTCTCATTTATTTTAATCATTGGTATTCTTGATTTATTTTCATCATAGGTATTCTTGATTTATTTTCATCATTGGTAATCATACTTTATTTCATAATTTGTATTCTTGATATTTTTTCATCATTGGTATTCTTGATTTATTTTCATCATTGGTATGCTTGATTTATTTCCATCATTGCTATTCTTGATTTGTTTCCATCATTGGTATTGTTGATTTATTTCCATCATTGGTATTCTTGATTTATTTCATCGGTGGTATTCTTGATTTGTATCCATCATTGGTATTCTTGATTTATTTCATCATTGGTATTGTTGATTTATTTTCATCATAGGTATTCTTGATTTATTTCATCATTGGTATTCTTGATTTGTTTTCATCATTATTATTCTTGATGTATTTCCATCATTGGTATTCTTGATCATTGGAATTGTTGATTTATTTTCATCATTGGTATTTTTGATTTATTTTCATCATTGGTTTTCTTGATTCAATTTAATCATTGATATTCTTGATTTATTTTCATCATTAGTATTCTTGATTCATTTTCATCATTGGTATTGTTGATTTATTTTCATCATTGGTATTCTCGATTTATTTTTATCATTGGTATTCTTGATTTATTTCCATCATTGGTATTCTTAATTTATTTTCATCATTGGTATTCTTGATTTATTTTCATCATTGGTATTCCTGATTTATTTTCATCATTGGTATTCTTGATTATTTTCATCATTGGTATTCTTGATTTATTTCCATCATTGGTATTCTTTATTTATTTTCATCATTGGTATTGTCGATTTATTTTCATCATTGGTATTGTAAATGTATTTCCATCATTGGTATTCTTGAGTTTTTTTCATCATTGGTAATCTTCATTTATTTCCATCATTGGTATGGTTTATTTATTTCCATCATTGGTATTCTTGATTTGTTTTCATCATTGGTATTCTTGATTTGTTTCCATCATTGGTATTGTTGATTTATTTTCATCTTTTGGTATTCTTGATTTATTTTGATCGTTGGTATTCTTGATTTATTTCCATCATTGGTATTGTTGATTTTTTTCCATCATTGGTATTGTTTATTTATTTTCATCATTGGTATTGTTGATTTAGTTTCATCATTTGTATTCTTGAATTATTTTCATCATTGGTAGTCTTGATTTTTTTTCATCATTGGTATTCTTGATTTATTTTCATCATTGGTATTCTCGATTTATTTCCATCATTGGTATTCTTGACCTATTTTCATCATTGGTATTGTTGATTTATTTTAATCATTGGTATTCTTGATTTATTTCCATCATTGGTATTCTTGATTTGTTTTCATCATAGGTTTTCTTGATTTATTTTAATCATTGGAATTCTTGATTTATTTTCATCATTGGTATTCTGGATTTATTTCATCATAGGTATTCTTGATTTATTTTCATCAATGGTATTCTTGATTTATTTTAATCATTGGTAAACTTTATTTATTTCATCATTTGTGTTCTTTATTTTTTTCATCATTGGTATTCTTTATTTATTTTCATCATTGGTATTCATGATTTATTTTCATCATTGGTATTCTTGATTTAGTTCCATCATTGCTATTCTTGATGTATTTCCATTTTTGGTATTGTTGATTTATTTCCATCATTGGTATTCTTGATTTTTTTTCAAACATTGGTATTCTTTATTTATTTTATCATTGGTATTCTAATTTATTTCATCATTGGTATTTTTGATTTATTTTCATCATTATTATTCTTGATTTTTTTCCGTCATTGGTATTCTTGATTTATTTCATCATTTATTTCCTTGATTTAATTCATCGTTGGTATTCTTGATTTGTTTCCATCATTGGTAATCTGGATTTACTTAATCATTGGTATTGTTGATTTATTTTCATCATTGGTATTCTTGATTTTTTTCATCATTGGTATTCTTGATTTATTGTCATCATTATTATTCTTGATTTATTTTCCTCATTGGTATTCTGGATTTATTTAATCATTGGTATACTTGGTTTTTTTCCATCATTGGTATTGTTTATTTATTTTCATCATTGGTATTTTTATTTATTTTCATCATTGGTATTTTTGATTCATTTTAATCATTGGTATTGTTTTATTTATTTTCATTATTGGTATTCTAAATTTATTTTCATCATTGGTATCCTTGATTTATTTCCCTCATTGGTATTCTTAATTTATTTTCATCATTGGTATTCTTGATTTATTTTCATCATTGGTATTCTTGATTTATTTTCATCATTGGTATTCTTGATTTATTTTCATCATTGGTATTCTTACGTTTTTTTCATCATTGGTATTCTTGATTTATTTCCATCATTGGTATTCTTGACTTATTTTTATAATTGGTATTCTTGATTTATTTTCATCATTGGTATTCTCGATTTATTTTCATCATTGGTATTCTTGATTTATTTCCATCATTGGTATTCTTGATTTATTTTCATCATTGGTATTCTTTATTTTTTTCATCATTGTTATTGTTGATTTATTTCATCATTGGTATTCTTGATTTATTTCCATCATTGCTATTCTTGATAAAGTGCCATCATTCCTATCGTTTATTTTTTTTCATCATTGGTATTCTGGATTTATTTTTAACATTGCTATTCTTGATTTATTTCATCATTGGTATTCTTATTTATTTCATCATTGGTATTCTTGATTTGTTTTCATCATTGGAATTCTTGATTATTTTCCATCATTGGTATTCTTGATTTATTTCCATCATTGGTAGTCTTGATTTATTTCATCGTTGGTATTCATGATTTGTTTCCATCATTAGTATTCTTGATTTATTTCTATCATTGGTATTGTTGATTTATTTTCATCATTGGTATTGCTGATTTATTTCATCATTGGTATTCTTGATTTATTTTCATCATTATTATTCTTGATCTATTTCCATCATTGGTATTCTTGATTTATTTCATCATTGGTATTCTTGATTATATTTTATCATTGGTATTGTTGATTTATTTTCATCATTGGTATTTTTTTTATTTTCATCATTGGTATTCTTGATTCAATTTCATCATTGGTATTGTTGATTTGTTTTCATCATTGGTATTCTTTATTTATTTTCATCATTGGTATTCTTGATTTATTTTCATCATCGGTATTCTTGATTTATTTTCATAATTGGTATTCTTGATTGATGTTAATCATTGGTATTCTTGATATATTTTCATCATTGGTATTCTTGATTTATTTTCATCATTGGTATTGTTGATTTTTTTTTCATCATTTGTATTCTTGATTTATTTTCATCATTGGTATTCTTGATTTATTTCCATCATTGGTATTCTTGATTTATTTTCATCGTTGGTATTCTTCATTTTTTTCTATCATTGGTATTCTTGATTTATTTCAATCATTGGTGGTCTTGATTTTTTTCATCATTGGTATTCTTGATTTATTTCTTCATTGGTATTCTTGATTTATTTTACTCATTGGTATTGTTGATGTATTTCCATCATTGGAATTCTTGATTTATTTTCATCATTGGTATTCCTGATTTATTTCCATCATTGGTAGTCTTGATTTATTTAATCGTTGGTATTCTTGATTTGTTTCCATCATTGGTATTCTTGATTTATTCAATCATTGGTATTGTTGATTTATTTTCATCATTGGTATTCTTGATTTATTTAATCATTGGTATTCTTGATTATATTTCATCATTGGTATTGTTTATTTATTTTCATCATTGGTATTTTTTTTTATTTTCATCATTGGTATTCTTGATTCAATTTCATCATTGGTATTCTTGATTTTTTTCATCATTGGTATTCTTGATTTATTGTCATCATTGGTATTCTTGATTTATTTCCATCATTGCTATTCTTGATTTATTTCCATCATTGCTATTCTTGATTTATTTCCATCATTGGTAATGTTGATTTATTTCCATCATTGGTATTCTTGATTTTTTTCAATCATTGGTATTCTTGATTTATTTCATCATTGGTATTCTAATTTATTTCATCATTGGTATTTTTGATTTATTTTCACCATTATTATTCTGGATTTTTTTCCGTTATTGGTATTCTTGATTTATTTTCATCATTAGTAGTCTTGATTTATGTTCGTCATTGGTATACTTGATTTATTTTCATAATTGGTATTCTTGATGTATTTTCATCATTGGTATTCTTGATTTATTTTCATCATTGGTATTCTTGATTTATTTTCATCATTGGTATTTTCGATTTATTTTCATCATTGGTATTCTTGATTGATTTTCATCATTGGTATTCTTGATTTATTTTCATCATTGGTATTCTTGATTTATTTTCATCATTGGTATTCTTGATTTATTTTCATCATTGGTATTGTTGATTTATTTCCATCATTCCTATTGATGATTTATTTTCATCATTGGTATTCTTGATTTATTTCCATCATTCCTATTGATGATTTATTTTCATCATTGGTATTCTGGATTTATTTTCATCATTATTATTCTTGATTATTTTCCATCATTGGTATTCTTGATTTATTTCCATCATTGGTAGTCTTGATTTATGTCATCGTTGGTATTCATGATTTGTTTCCATCATTAGTATTCTTGATTTATTTCATCATTGGTATTGTTGATTTGTTTTCATCATTGGTATTCTTGATTTATTTCATCATTGGTATTCTTGATTTATTTTCATCATTATTATTCTTGATTTATTTCCATCATTGGTATTCTTGATTTATTTCATCATTGGTATTCTTCATTATATTTCATCATTGGTATTGTTGATTTATTTTCATCATTGGTATTTTTTTTATTTTCATCATTGGTAATCTTGTTTCAATTTCATCATTGGTATTGTTGATTTGTTTTCATCATTGGTATTCTTGATTTATTTCCATCGTTGGTATTTTTATTTATTTCCATCATTGGTATTCCTGATTTATTTTAATCATTGGTATTCTTGATTTATTTCATCATTGGTGTTCTTGATTTATGTTCATCATTGGTATCATTGATTTATTTTCATCATTGGTATTCTTTATTTATTTTCATCATTGGTATTGTTTATTTATTTCCATCATTGGTATTCTTGATTTATTTCATCATTGGTATTCATGATTTATTTCATCATTGGTAGTCTTGAATTATTTTAATCATTGGTATTCTTTATTTATTTTCATCAGTATTATTCTTGATTTATTTTCATCATTAGTATTCTTGATTTATTTTTATCATTAGTATTCTTGATTTATTTTCATCATGGTAATCTTGATTTATTTTCATAATTGGTATTCTTGATTGATTTCCATCATTGGTATTGTTGATTTATTTCCATCATTGGTATTCTTGATTTATTTCATCATTTGTGTTCTTGATTTATGTTCATCATTGGTATTCTTGATTTATTTTAATCATTGGTATTCTTTATTTATTTTCATCATTGGTATTCTTGATTTATTTTCATCATTGGTATTCTTGATTTATTTTCATCATTGGTATTCTTGAATCATTTTAATCATTGGTAATCTTTTTTTATTTCATCATTTGTATTTTTTATTTATTTCATTATTGGTATTGTTGATGTATTTTAATCATTGGTATTCTTATTTTTTTCATCAATGATATTCTTGATTTGTTTCCATCATTGGTATTCTTGATTTATGTTCATCATTGGTATTCTTGATTTTTTTCATCATTGGTGTTCTTGATTTATGTTCATCATTGGTATTGTTGATTTATTTTCATCATTGGTATTCTTGACTTATTTCCATCATTGCTATTGTTGATTTATTTCCATCATTGGTATTGTTGATTTATTTCCATCATTGGTATTCTTGATTTATTTCCATCATTGGTATTCTTTATTTATTTCATCATTGGTATTCTTTATTTATTTTCATCATTGGTATTGTTGATTGATTTTAATCATTGGTATTCTTTTTTATTTCATCAATGGTATTCTTGATTTGTTTCCATCATTGGTATTCTTGATTTATTTTCATCATTGGTATTCTTGATTTATTTCATCATAGGTGTTCTTGATTTCTGTTCATCATTGATATTCTTGATTTATTTTAATCATTGGTATTCGTTATTTATTTTCATCATTGGTATTCTTGATTTATTTTATCATTAGTATTCTTGATTTATTTTCATCATTGGTATTCTTTATTTATTTCCATCATTGGTATTCTTGATTTATTTTCATCATTGGTATTCTTGATTTATTTTAATCATTGGTAATCTTTATTTATTCATGATTTGTATTTTTGATTTATTTTCATCATTGGTATTCTTGATTTATTTCCATCATTGGTATTCTTGATTTGTTTTCATCATTGGTATGCTTGATTTATTTCCATCATTGGTATTCTTGATTTCTTTTCATCATAGGTATTCTTTATTTATTTCATCATTGGTATTCTTGATTTATTTTCATCAGTATTATTCTTGATTTATTTTCATCATTGTTATTCTTGATTTATTTTAATCATTAGTAATCTTGATTTATTTTCATCATTAGTATTCTTGATTTATTTTCATCATGGTAATCTTGATTTATTTTCATAATTGGTATTCCTGATTTATTTCCATCATTGGTATTGTTGATTTATTTCCATCATTGGTATTCTTGATTTATTTCATCATTTGTGTTCTTGAGTTATGTTCATCATTGGTATTCTTGATTTATTTTAATCATTGGTATTCTTTATTTATTTTCATCATTGGTATTGTTGATTTATTTTCATCATTGGTATTCTTGATTTATTTTCATCATTGGTATTCTTGATTCATTTTAATCATTGGTAATCTTTTTTTATTTCATCATTTGTATGTTTTATTTATTTCATTATTGGTATTGTTGATTTATTTTAATCATTGGTATTCTTATTTTTTTCATCAATGATATTCTTGATTTGTTTCCATCATTGGTATTCTTGATTTATGTTCATCATTGGTATTCTTGATTTTCTTCATCATTGGTGTTCTTGATTTATGTTCATCATTGGTATTGTTGATTTATTTTCATCATTGGTATTCTTGACTTTTTTCCATCATTGCTATTGTTGATTTATTTCGATCATTTGTATTGTTGATTTATTTCCATCATTGGTATTCTTGATTTATTTCCATCATTGGTATTCTTTATTTATTTCATCACTGGTATTCTTGATTTATTTTCATCATTGGTATTGTTGATTGATTTTAATCATTGGTATTCTTTTTTATTTCATCAATGGTATTCTTGATTTGTTTCCATCATTGGTATTCTTGATTTATTTTCATCATTGGTATTCTTGATTTATTTCATCATAGGTGTTCTTGATTTCTGTTCATCATTGATATTCTTGATTTATTTTAATCATTGGTATTCGTTATTTATTTTCATCATTGGTATTCGTGATTTATTTTATCATTGGTATTCTTTATTTTTTTTCATCATTGGTATTCTTTATTTATTTCCATCATTGGTATTCTTGATTTATTTTCATCATTGGTATTCTTTATTTATTTCCATCATTGGTATTCTTGATTTATTTTCATCATTGGTATTCTTGATTTATTTTAATCATTGGTAATCTTTATTTATTCATGATTTGTATTTTTGATTTATTTTCATCATTGGTATTCTTGATTTATTTCCATCATTGGTATTCTTGATTTATTTTCATCATTGGTATGCTTGATTTATTTCCATCATTGGTATTCTTGATTTGTTTTCATCATAGGTATTCTTTATTTATTTCATCATTGGTATTCTTTATTTATTTTCATCAGTATTATTCTTGATTTATTTTCATCATTGTTATTCTTGATTTATTTTAATCATTAGTATTCTTGATTTATTTTCATCATTAGAATTCTTGATTTATTTTCATCATGGTAATCTTGATTTATTTTCATAATTGGTATTCTTGATTGATTTCCATCATTGGTATTGTTGATTTATTTCCATCATTGGTATTCTTGATTTATTTCATCATTTGTGTTCTTGATTTATGTTCATCATTGGTATTCTTGATTTATTTTAATCATTGGTATTCTTTATTTATTTTCATCATTGGTATTGTTGATTTATTTTCATCATTGGTATTCTTGATTTATGTTCATCATTGGTATTCTTGATTCATTTTAATCATTGGTAATCTTTTTTTATTTCATCATTTGTTTTTTTTATTTATTTCATTATTGGTATTGTTGATTTATTTTAATCATTGGTATTCTTATTTTTTTCATCAATGATATTCTTGATTTGTTTCCATCATTGGTATTCTTGATTTATGTTCATCATTGGTATTCTTGATTTTTTTCATCATTGGTGTTCTTGATTTATGTTCATCATTGGTATTGTTGATTTATTTTCATCATTGGTATTCTTGACTTTTTTCCATCATTGCTATTGTTGATTTATTTCCATCATTGGTATTGTTGATTTGTTTCCATCATTGGTATTCTTGATTTATTTCCATCATTGGTATTCTTTATTTATTTCATCATTGGTATTCTTGATTTATTTTCATCATTGGTATTGTTGATTGATTTTAATCATTGGTATTCTTTTTTATTTCATCAATGGTATTCTTGATTTGTTTCCATCATTGGTATTCTTGATTTATTTTCATCATTGGTATTCTTGATTTATTTCATCATAGGTGTTCTTGATTTCTGTTCATCATTGATATTCTTGATTTATTTTAATCATTGGTATTCGTTATTTATTTTCATCATTGGTATTGTTGATTTATTTTTATCATTGGTATTCTTGATTTATTTTCATCATTGGTATTCTTTATTTATTTCCATCATTGGTATTCTTGATTTATTTTCATCATTGGTATGCTTGATTTATTTTCATCATTGGTATTCTTGATTTGTTTTCATCATAGGTATTCTTTATTTATTTCATCATTGGTATTCTTGATTTATTTTCATCATTGGTATTCTTGATTTATTTTAATCATTGGTAATCGTTATTTATTCATGATTTGTATTTTTGATTTATTTTCATCATTGGTATTCTTGATTTATTTCCATCATTGGTATTCTTGATTTATTTTCATCATTGGTATGCTTGATTTATTTTCATCATTGGTATTCTTGATTTGTTTTCATCATAGGTATTCTTTATTTATTTCATCATTGGTATTCTTGATTTATTTTCATCATTGGTATTGTTGATTGATTTTAATCATTGGTATTCTTGATTTATTTTCATCATTGGTATTCTTGATTCATTTCATCATAGGTATTCTTGATTTATTTTCATTAATGGTATTCTTGATTTATTTTCATCATTGGTATTCTTGATTTATTTTCATCATTGGTATTCTTGATTTATTTTCATCATTGGTATTCTTGATTTATTTTTATCATTGGTAATCTTTATTTATTTCATTATTTGTATGCTTGATTTATTTTCATCATTAGTATTCTTGATTTATTTTCATCATTTGTATTCTTGACTTATTTCCATCATTGCTATTCTTGATTTATTTCCATCATTGGTATTGTTGATTTATTTCCATCATTGGTATTCTTGATTTAATTCCATCATTGGTATTCTTGATTTATTTCATCATTGGTATTCTTGATTTGTTTTCATCATTGGTATTCTTGATTTATTTTAATCATTGGTACTCTTTATTTATTTCCGTCATTGGTATTCTTGATTTTTTTTCATCATTGGTAATCTTTATTTATTTCATCATTTGTATGCTTGATTTATTTCATCATTGGTATTGTTGATTTATTTTCATCATTAGTATTCTTGATTCATTTTATCATAGGTATTCTTGATTTATTTTCATTGATGGTATTCATGATTTATTTTTATCATTGGTATTCTTGATTTAGTTTCATCATAAGTATTCATGATTCATTTTATCATAGGTATTCTTGATTTATTTTCATTGATGGTATTATTGATTTATTTTCATCATTGGTATTGTTGATGTATTTCCATCATTAGTATTCTTGATTTATTTCCATCATTGGTATTCTTGATTTATTTCATCATTGGTATTCTTGATTTATTTCATCATTTGTATGCTTGATTTATGTTCATCATTGGTATTCCTTATTTATTTTCATCATTGGTATTCTTTATTTATTTTAAACATTGGTATTCTTTATTTATGTTCATCATTGGTATTCTTGATTTATTTTAATCATTGGTATTCTTGATTTATTTTAATCATTGGTAATCTTTATTTATTTCATCATTTGTATTTTTGATTTATTAAATCATTGGTATTGTTGATTTATTTTAATCATTGGTATTCTTGATTTATTTCATCGTTGGTGTTCTTGATTTATGTTCATCATTTGTATTGTTGATTTATTTTCATCATTGGTATTCTTTATTTATTTTCATCATTGGTATTCTTGATTTATTTTCATCATTGGTATTCTTGATTTATTTTCATCATTGGTATTCTTGATTTATTTTCATCATTGGTATTCTTGATTTGTTGTCATCATTGGTATTCTTGATTTATTTCATCATTGGTATTCTTGATTTATTTCCATCATTGGTATTCTTGATTTATTTTCATCATTGGTATTCTTGATTTATTTTCATCATTGGTATTCTTGATTTATTTTCATCATTGTTATTCTTGATTTATTTCCATCATTGGTATTCTTGATTTGTTTTCATCATAGGTATTCTTGATTTATTTTCATCATTTGTATTCTTGATTTACTGTCATCATTTGTATTCTTGATTTATTTCATCATAGGTATTTTTTATTTATGTTCATCAATGGTATTCTTGATTTATTTTCATCATTGGTATTCTTGATTTATTTTCATCATTGGTATTCTTGATTTATTTTCATCATTGGTATTCTTGATTTATTTTCATCATTGGTAATATTTATTTATTTCATCATTGGTATTCTTTATTTATTTCATCATTGTTATTGTTGATTTATTTCATCATTGGTATGCTTGATTTATTTTCATCATTGGTATTTTGGATTTATTTCCATCAGTGCTATTCTTGATTTATTTCCATCATTGGTATTGTTGATTTATTTCCAGCATTGGTATTGTTGATTAATTTCCATCATTGGTATTCTTTATTTATTTCATTATTGGTATTCTAATTTATTTCAGCATTGCTATTGTTGATTTATTTTCATCATTGGTATTGTTGATTTATTTCCCTCATTGGTATTCTTGATTTATTTCATCATTATTATTCTTGATTTATTTCCATCATTGGTATTCTTGATTTATTTTCATCATTGGTATTTTTTATTTATTTTCATCATTGGTATTCTTGATTCATATTAATCATTGGTATTCTTGATTTATTTTCATCATTGGTATTCTTGATTTATTTTCATCATTGGTATTCTTGATTTTTTTCCATCATTGGTATTCTTGATAAATTTTCATCATTTGTATTCTTTATTTATTTCCATCATTGGTATTCTTGATTTGTTTTCATCATAGGTATTCTTGATTTATTTTGATCATTTGTATTCTTGATTTATTTTCATCATTGGTATTCTTGATTCATTTAATCATAGGTATTTTTGATTTATTTTCATCAATGATATTCTTGATTTATTTTCATCATTGGTATTCTTGATTTATTTTCATCATTGTATTCTTGATTTATTTTCATCATTGGTAATCTTTATTTATTTCATCATTTGTATTCTTGATTTTTTTCATCATTGGTATTCTTGATTTATTTTCATCATTATTATTCTTGATTTATTTTCATCATTGGTATTCTTGACATATTTCCATCATATCTATTCTTGATTTATTTCCATCATTGGTATTGTTGATTTATTTCCATCATTGGTATTCTTGATTTATTTCATCATTGGTATTCTTGATTTGTTTCCATCATTGGTATTCTTGATTTGTTTCCATCATTGGTATTCTTGATTTATTTTCATCATTGGTATTATGGATATATTTTTATCATTGGTATTGTTGATTTATTTTCATCATTGGTATTCTTGTTTTATTTTCATCATTGGTATTGTTGATTTATTTTTATCATTGGTATTCTTGATGTATTTTCATCATTGGTATTCTTGATTTATTTTCATCATTGGTATTGTTGATTTATTTTCATCATTGCTTTTCTTGATTAATTTCATCATTGGTATTGTTGATTTATTTTTATCATTGGTATTCTTGATTTATTTCATCATTGGTATTGTTGATTTATTTTCATAATTGGTATTCTTGATTTATTTCATCATTGGTATTGTTGATTCATGTTTATCATTGGTATTCTTTATTTATTTCATCATTTGTATTGTTGTTTTGTTTTCATCATTGGTATTCTTGATTTATTTCATCATTGGTATTGTTGATTTATTTTCATCATTGGTATTCTTGATTTATTTCATCGTTGGTATTCTTGATTTATTTTCATCAGTATTATTCTTGATTTATTTCATCATTGGTATTGTTGATTCATGTTTATCATTGGTATTCTTTATTTATTTCATCATTTGTATTGTTGATTTATTTTCATCATTGGTATTCTTGATTTATTTCATCATTGGTATTGTTGATTTATTTCATCATTGGTATTCTTGATTTATTTCATCATTGGTATTCTTGATTTATTTCATCATTGGTAATCTTGATTTATTTCCATCATTGGTATTGTTGATTTATTTCCGTCATTGGTATTGTTGATTCATTGTCATCATTGGTTGTCTTGATTTATTTCCATCATTGGTATTCTTGATTTATTTTCATCATTGGTATTCTTGATTTATTTCCATAACTGGTATTGTTGATTTATTTCCATCATTGGTATTGTTGATTTATTTTCATCATTGGTATTGTTGATTTAGTTTCATCATTGGTATTCTCGATTTATTTTCATCATTGGTAGTCTTGATTTATTTCCATCATTGGTATTGTTGATTTATTTTCATCATTGGTATTCTTGATTTATTTTCATCATTGGTATTCTTGATTTATTTTCATCATTGGTATTCTTAATTTATTTACATCATTGGCATTGTTGATTTGTTTTCATTATTGGTCTTCTTGATTTATGTTCATCATTGGTATTCGTGATTTATTTTCATCATTTGTATTCTGTATTTATTGTCACAATTGGTATTGGTGATTTATTTTCATCATTGGTATTGTTGATTTATTTTCATCATTGATATTGTTGATTTATTTCCATCATTATGATTCTTGATTTGTTTCCATCATTGGTATTCTTGATTTATTTCCATCATAGGTATTCTTGATTTATTTTAATCATTATTATTCTTGATTTATTTCCATCATTGGTTATCTTGATTTATTTCATCATTGGTGTTGTTGATTTATTTTCATCATTGGTATTCTTTAATTAGTTCCATCATTGGTGTTCTTGATTTATTTCCATCATTGGTGCCCATTATTTGTTTCCATCATTGGTGCCCATGATTTATTTCCATCATTGGTGTTCTTGATTTATTTCCATCACTGGTGCCCTTGTTTTTTTTCCATCATTTGTGTTCTTGTTTGTTTCCATCTTTGGTGTTCTTATTTTATTTCCATCGTTCAGGTTCTTGATTTATTTCCATCATTGGTGTCCTCAATTTATTTGCATCATTGGTATTGTTGATTTATTTTTATCATTTGTATTCTTTTATTATTTCCATCATTGGTGTTCTTGATTTATTGCCGTCATTGATGTTCTTGATTTATTTCCATCATTGGTGTTCTTGATTTATTTTCATCAGTATTATTCTTGATTATGTCCATCATTGGTATTCTTGATTGATTTCATCATTGGTATTCTTGATTTATGTTCATCATTGGTATTCTTGATTTATTTCCCTCATTGGTATTCTTGATTTATTTCATCATTAGTATTCTTGATTTATTTCCATCATTGGTATTCTTGATTTATTTTCATCATTGGTATTTTTTATTTATTTTCATCATTGGTATTCTTGGTTCATATTAATCATTGGTATTCTTGATTTATTTTCATCATCGGTATTCTTGATTTGTTTTCATCATTGGTATTCTTGATTTTTTTCCATCATTGGTATTCTTGATTTATTTTCATCATTGGTATTCTTGATTCATTTAATCATAGGTATTTTTGATTTATTTTCATCAATGATATTCTTGATTTATTTTCATCATTGGTATTCTTGATTTATTTTCATCATTGTATTCTTTATTTATTTTCATCATTGGTAATCTTTATTTATTTCATCATTTGTATTCTTGATTTATTTTCATCATTATTATTCTTGATTTATTTTCATCATTGGTATTCTTGACATATTTCCATCATTGCTATTCTTGATTTATTTCCATCATTGGTATTGTTGATTTTTTTCCATCATTGGTAATCTTGATTTATTTCATCATTGGTATTCTTGATTTATTTCATCATTGGTATTCTTGATTTATTTCCATCATTGGTATTCTTGATTTATTTTCATCATTGGTATTGTTGATTTATTTTAATCATTGGTATTCTTGATTTATTTCCATCATTGGTATTGTTGATTTATTTCCATCATTATGATTCTTGATTTGTTTCAATCATTGGTATTCTTGATTTATTTCCATCATTGGTATTCTTGATTTATTTTAATCATTATTATTCTTGATTTAGTTCCATCATTGGTATTCTTGATTTATTTTCATCATTGGTATTGTTGATTTATTTTTATCATTGGTATTGTTGATTTATTTTCATCATTGGTATTCTTGATTTATTTTCATCATTGGTATTGTTGATTTATTTTTATCATTGGTATTCTTGATGTATTTTCATCATTGGTATTCTTGATTTATTTTCATCATTGGTATTGTTGATTGATTTTCATCATTGCTTTTCTTGATTAATTTCATCATTGGTATTGTTGATTTATTTTTATCATTGGTATTCTTGATTTATTTCATCATTGGTATTGTTGATTTATTTTCATCATTGGTATTCTTGATTTATTTCATCATTGGTATTGTTGATTCATTTTTATCATTGGTATTCTTTATTTATTTCATCATTTGTATTGTTGATTTATTTTCATCATTGGTATTCTTGATTTATTTCATCATTGGTATTGTTGATTTATTTTCATCATTGGTATTCTTGATTTATTTCATCATTGGTATTCTTGATTTATTTCATCATTGGTGTTCTTGATTTATTTCATCGTTGGTAATCTTGATTTATTTCCATCATTGGTATTGTTGATTTATTTCCGTCATTGGTATTTTTGATTCATTGTCATCATTGGTTGTCTTGATTTATTTCCATCATTGGTATTGTTGATTATTTTCATCATAGGTATTCTTGATTTATTTATATCATTAGTATTGTTGATTTGTTTTCATCATTGGTATTCTTGATTTATTTTCATCATTTGTATTCTTGATTTATTTCCATCATTGGTATTGTTGATTTATTTCCATCATTGGTATTGTTGATTTATTGTCATCATTGGTATTGTTGATTTAGTTTCATCATTGGTATTGTTGATTTATTTTCATCATTGGTATTCTTGATTCATTTTCATCATTAGTATTCTTGATTCATTTTCATCATTGGTAGTCTTGATTTATTTCCATCATTGGTATTGTTGATTTATTTTCATCATTGGTATTCTTGATTTATTTTCATCATTGGTATTCTTGATTTATTTTCATCATTGGTATTCTTAATTTATTTACATCATTGGTATTGTTGATTTGTTTTCATTATTGGTCTTCTTGATTTATTTTCATCATTGGTATTCGTGATTTATTTTCATCATTGGTATTCTGTATTTATTTTCACAATTGGTATTGGTGATTTACTTTCATCATTGGTATTCTTGATTTATTTTAATCATTATTATTCTTGATGTATTTCCATCATTGGTTATCTTGATTTGTTTCATCATTGGTGTTGTTGATTTATTTTCATCATTGGTATTCTGCAATTAGTTCCATCATTGGTGTTCTTGATTTATTTCCATCATTGGTGTTCTTGATTTATTTCCATCACTCGTGCCCTTGTTTTTTTTCCATCATTTGTGTTCTTTTTTGTTTCCATCTTTGGTGTTCTTGTTTTATTTCCATCATTCAGGTTCTTGATTTATTTCCATCATTGGTGTCCTTGATTTATTTCCATCATTGGTATTCTCAATTTATTTCCATCATTGGTATTGTTGATTTATTTTTATCATTTGTATTCCTTAATTATTTAAATGATTGGTGTTCTTGATTTATTGCCATCATTGATGTTCTTGATTTATTGCCATCATTGGTGTTCTTGATTTATTTCCATCATTGGTGTTCTTGATTTATTGCCATCATTGATGTTCTTGATTTATTTTCATCATTGGTGTTCTCAATTTATTGCCATCATTGGTGTTCTTGATTTATTTCCATCATTGGTGTTCTCGATTTATTTCCATCATTAGTGTTCTTGATTTATTTCCATCATTGGTGTTCTTGATTTATTTCCATCATTGGTGTTCTCGATTTATTTCCATCATTGGTATTGTTGATTTATTTTCATCATTGGTATTCTTGATTTATTTTCATCATTGGTATTGTTGATTTATTTTTATCATTGGTATTCTTGATGTATTTTCATCATTGGTATTCTTGATTTATTTTCATCATTGGTATTGTTGATTTATTTTCATCATTGCTTTTCTTGATTAATTTCATCATTGGTATTGTTGATTTATTTTTATCATTGGTATTCTTGATTTATTTCATCATTGGTATTGTTGATTTATTTTCATCATTGGTATTCTTGATTTATTTCATCGTTGGTATTCTTGATGTATTTTCATCAGTATTATTCTTGATCATGTCCATCATTGGTATTCTTGATTTATTTCATCATTGGTATTCTTGATTTATTTCATCATTGGTAATCTTGATTTATTTCCATCATTGGTATTGTTGATTTATTTCCGTCATTGGTATTGTTGATTCATTGTCATCATTGGTTGTCTTGATGTATTTCCATCATTGGTATTGTTGATTTATTTTCATCATTGGTATTCTTGATTTATTTTCATCATTGGTATTCTTGATTTATTTTCATCATTAGTATTCTTGATTCATTTTCATCATTGGTAGTCTTGATTTATTTCCATCATTGGTATTGTTGATTTATTTTCATCATTGGTATTCTTGATTTATTTTCATCATTGTATTCTTGATTTATTTTCATCATTGGTATTCTTAATTTATTTACATCATTGGTATTGTTGATTTGTTTTCATGTTTGGTCTTCTTGATTTATTTTCATCATTGGTATTCGTGATTTATTCTCATCATTGGTATTCTGTATTTATTTTCACAATTGGTATTGGTGATTTATTTTCATCATTGGTATTCTTGATTTATTTTAATCATTATTATTCTTGATGTATTTCCATCATTGGTTATCTTGATTTGTTTCATCATTGGTGTTGTTGATTTATTTTCATCATTGGTATTCTTGAATTAGTTCCATCATTGGTGTTCTTGATTTATTTCCATCATTGGTGCCCATTATTTGTTTCCATCATTGGTGCCCATGATTTATTTCCATCATTGGTGTTCTTGCTTTATTTCTATCACTGGTGCTCTTGTTTTTTTTCCATCATTTGTGTTCTTGTTTGTTTCCATCTTTGGTGTTCTTGTTTTATTTCCATCATTGAGGTTCTTGATTTATTTCCATCATTGGTGTCCTTGATTTATTTCCATCATTGGTATTCTCAATTTATTTCCATCATTGGTATTGTTGATTTATTTTTATCATTTGTATTCTTTAATTATTTAAATGATTGGTGTTCTTGATTTATTGCCATCATTGATGTTCTTGATTTATTGCCATCATTGATGTTCTTGATTTATTGCCATCATTGGTGTTCTTGATTTATTTCCATCATTGGTGTTCTTGATTTATTTCCATCATTGGTGTTCTTGATTTATTGCCATCATTGATGTTCTTGATTTATTTTCATCATTGGTGTTCTCAATTTATTGCCATCATTGGTGTTCTTTATTTATTTCCATCATTGGTGTTCTCAATTTTTTTCCATCATTAGTGTTCTTGATTTATTTCCATCATTGGTGTTCTTGATTTATTTCCATCATTGGTGTTCTCAATTTATTTCCATCATTGGTGTTTTCAATTTATTTCCATCAATTGTGTTCTTTATATATTTCCATCATTGGTACTCTTAATTTATTTCCCTTATTGGTGTCCTTGAGTTATTTCCATCATTGTGCCCGTGATTTATTTCCATCATTGGTTTTCTCAATTTATTTCCATCATTGGTTTTCTCAATTTATTTCCATATTTGTGTTCTTGATTTGTTTCCATCATTGGTGTTCTTGATTTATTTCCATCATTGGTGCCCTTGATTTATTTCAATCATTGGTGTTCTTAATTTATTTCCATCATTGGTGTTCTCGATTTATTTCCACCATTGGTGCCTTTGATTGTTTTCAATCATTGGTTTTCTTGATTTATTTCCATTATTGGTGTTCTTGATTTATTTTCATCATTGGTACCCTTGATTTATTGCCATCATTGGTGTTCTCAATTTATTTTCATCATTTGTGTTCTTGATTTATTTCCATCATTGGTGTTCTTAATTTATTTCCATCATTGGTGTTCTTGATTTTTTTCCATCATAAGTGTTCTTGATTTATTTCCATCATTGGTGTTCTTGATTTATTGCCATCATTGGTGTTCTTTATTTATTTCCATCATTAGTGTTCTTGATTTATTGCCATCATTGATGTTCTTGATTTATTTTCATCATTGGTGTTCTCAATTTATTGCCATCATTGGTGTTCTTGATTTATTTCCATCATTGGTGTTCTCAATTTATTTCCATCATTAGTGTTCTTGATTTATTTCCATCATTGGTGTTCTTGATTTATTTCCATCATTGGTGTTCTCAATTTATTTCGATCATTTGTGTTTTTGATATATTTCCATCATTGGTACTCTTAATTTATTTCCCTCATTGGTGTCCTTGAGTTATTTCCATTATTGTGCCCGTGATTTATTTCCATCATTGGTTTTCTCAATTTATTTCCATCATTGGTTTTCTCAATTTATTTCCATATTTGTGTTCTTGATTTATTTTCATCATTGGTGTTCTTGATTTATGTCCATCATTGGTGCCCTTGATTTATTTCAATCATTGGTGTTCTTAATTTATTTCCATCATTGGTGTTCTCGATTTATTTCCATCATTGGTGCCTTTGATTGTTTTCAATCATTGGTGTTCTTGATTTATTTCCATTATTGGTGTTCTTGATTTATTTTCATCATTGGTACCCTTGATTTATTGCCATCATTGGTGTTCTCAATTTATTTTCATCATTTGTGTTCTTGTTTTATTTCCATCATTGGTGTTCTTAATTTATTTCCATCATTGGTGCCCTTGATTTATTTCCATCATTGGTATTCGTGATTTATTTTCATCATTGGTATTCTTGATTTATTTCCATCATTGGTATTCTTGATTTATTTCCATCATTGGTGTTCTTGATTTATTTCCATCATTGGTGTTCTCAATTTATTTCCATCATTGGTGTTCATGCTTTATTTCCATCATTGGTGTTCTTGCTTTATTTCCATCATTGGTGTTCTTAGTTTATTTCCATCATTGGTGTTCTCAATTTATTTCCATCATTGGTTTTCTTGATTTATTTCCATCATTGGTGTTCTTAATTTATTTCCATCATTGGTGTTCTTGATTTATTTCCATCATTGGTGCCCTTGATTTATTTCCATCATTGGTATTCTTGATTTATTTCCATCATTGGTGTTCTTGCTTTATTTCCATCATTGGTGTTCTTGCTTTATTTCCATCATTGGTGTTCTTAATTTATTTCCATCATTGGTGTTCTCAATTTTTTTCCATCATTGGTGTTCTTGAGTTATTTCCATCATTGGTGTTCTTAATTTATTTCCATCATTGGTGTTCTCAATTTATTTCCATCATTGGTGTTCTTGATTTATTTCCATCATTGGTGTTCTCAATTTTTTTTTTCATCATTGGTGTTCTTGATTTATTTCCATCATTGGTGTTCTTAATTTATTTCCATCATTGGTGTTCTTAATTTATTTTCATCATTGGTGTTCTCAATTTATTTCCATCATTGGTGTTCTCAATTTGTTTCCATCATCTGTGTTTTTGATTTGATTCCATCATTTGTGTTCTTGATTTATTCCCATCATTTGTGTTCTCAATTTATTTCCATCATTGGTGTTCTTGATTTCATTCCATCATTGGTGTTCTTGATTTATTTCCATCATTGGTGTTCTTGATTTATTTCCATCATTGGTGTTCTTGATGTAATTGCATCATTGGTGTGCTTGATTTATTTCCATCATTGGTGTTCTTGATATATTTCTATCATTGGTGTTCTTGATATATTTCCATCATTGGTGTTCTTGATATATTTCCATCATTGGTGTTCTCAATTTATTTCCATCATTGGTGTTCTTGATTGAATTCCATCATTGGTGTTCTTCATATATTTCCATCATTGGTGTTCTTGATTTATTTCCATCATTTGTGTTCTTGATTTATTTCTATCATTGGTGCCCTTGATTTATTTTCACCATTGGTGTTCTTGATTTATTTCCATCATTGGTGTTCTTGATTTATTTTCATCATTGGTGTTCTTGATTAATTTCCATCATTGGTGTTCTTGATCTCTTTCCATCATTGGTGTTCTTGATTTAATTCCATCATTGGTGCCCTTGATTTATTTTCATCATTGGTGTTCTTGATTTAATTTCATCATTGGTATTCTTGATTTTTTTCCATCATTGGTGCCCTTGATTTATTTTCATCATTGGTGTTCTTGATTTAATTCCATCATTGGTGTTCTTGATTTATTTTCATCATTGGTGTTCTCAATTTATTGCCATCATTGGTGTTCTTGATTTATTTCCATCATTGGTGTTCTTGATTTATTTCCATCATTGGTGTTCTCAATTTATTTCCATCATTTGTGTTCTTGATATATTTCCATCATTGGTACTCTTAATCTATTTCCCTCATTGGTGTCCTTGAGTTATTTCCATCATTGTGCCCGTGATTTATTTCCATCATTGGTTTTCTCAATTTATTTCCATCATTGGTTTTCTCAATTTATTTCCATATTTGTGTTCTTGATTTATTTCCATCATTGGTCTTCTTGATTTATGTCCATCATTGGTGCCCTTGATTTATTTCAATCATTGGTGTTCTTAATGTATTTCCATCATTTGTGTTCTCGATTTATTTCCATCATTGGTGCCTTTGATTGTTTTCAATCATTGGTGTTCTTGATTTATTTCCATTATTGGTGTTCTTGATTTATTTTCATCATTGGTACCCTTGATTTATTGCCATCATTGGTGTTCTCAATTTATTTTCATCATTTGTGTTCTTGATTTATTTCCATCATTGGTGTTCTTAATTTATTTCCATCATTGGTGTTCTTGATTTTTTTCCATCATAAGTGTTCTTGATTTATTTCCATCATTGGTGTTGTTGGTTTATTTCCATCTTGGTGTTCTCAATTTATTTCCATCATTGGTGTTCTTGATTTATTTCCATCATTAGTGCCCTTGATGTATTTCCATCATTGGTATTCGTGATTTATTTTTATCATTGGTATTCTTGATTTATTTCCATCATTGGTATTCTTGATTTATTTCCATCATTGGTGTTCTTGATTTATTTCCATCATTGGTGTTCTCAATTTATTTCCATCATTGGTGTTCATGCTTTATTTCCATCATTGGTGTTCTTGCTTTATTTCCATCATTTGTGTTCTTAGTTTATTTCCATCATTGGTGTTCTCAATTTATTTCCATCATTGGTTTTCTTGATTTATTTCCATCATTGGTGTTCTTAATTTATTTCCATCATTGGTGTTCTTGATTTATTTCCATCATTGGTGCCCTTGATTTATTTCCATCATTGGTATTCTTGATTTATTTCCATCATTGGTGTTCTTGCTTTATTTCCATCATTGGTGTTCTTGCTTTATTTCCATCATTGGTGTTTTAATTTATTTCCATCATTGGTGTTCTCAATTTATTTCCATCATTGGTGTTCTTGATTTATTTCCATCATTGGTGTTCTCAATTTTTTTTTCATCATTGGTGTTCTTGATTTATTTCCCTCATTGGTGTTCTTAATTTATTTCCATCATTGGTGTTCTCGATTTATTTCCATCATTGGTGTTCTCAATTTATTTCCATCATTGGTGTTCTCAATTTGTTTCCATCATCTGTGTTTTTGATTTGATTCCATCATTTGTGTTCTTGATTTATTCCCATCATTTGTGTTCTCAATTTATTTCCATCATTGGTGTTCTTGATTTAATTCCATCATTGGTGTGCTTGATTTATTTCCATCATTGGTGTTCTTGATATATTTCTATCATTGGTGTTCTTGATATATTTCCATCATTGGTGTTCTTGATATATTTCCATCATTGGTGTTCTCAATTTATTTCCATCATTGGTGTTCTTGATTGAATTCCATCATTGGTGTTCTTCATATATTTCCATCATTGGTGTTCTTGATTTATTTCCATCATTTGTGTTCTTGATTTATTTTCATCATTGGTGTTCTTGATTTATTTCCATCATTGGTGCCCTTGATTTATTTTCATCATTGGTGTTCTTGATTTATTTCCATCATTGGTGTTCTTGATTTATTTTCATCATTGGTGTTCTTGATTAATTTCCATCATTGGTGTTCTTGATCTCTTTCCATCATTGGTATTCTTGATTTAATTCCATCATTGGTGCCCTTGATTTATTTTCATCATTGGTGTTCTTGATTTAATTCCATCATTGGTGTTCTTGATTTATTTTCATCATTGGTGTTCTTGATTTATTTCCATCATTGGTGTTCTTGATTTAATTCCATCATTGGTGCCCTTGATTTATTTTCATCATTGGTGTTCTTGATTTAATTTCATCATTGGTATTCTTGATTTTTTTCCATCATTGGTGCCCTTGATTTATTTTCATCATTGGTGTTCTTGATTTAATTCCATCATTGGTGTTCTTGATTTATTTTCATCATTGGTGTTCTTGATTTATTTCCATCATTGGTGTTCTTGATTTATTTCCATCATTGGTGCCCTTGATTTATTTTCATCATTGGTGTTCTTGATTTAATTCCATCATTGGTATTCTTGATTTATTTCCATCATTGGTGCCCTTGATATATTTCCATCATTGGTGTTCTTGATTTATTTCCATCATTTGTGTCCTGTATTTATTTTCATCATTGGTGTTCTTGATTTATTTCCATCATTGGTGCCCTTGATTTATTTTCATCATTGGTGTTCTTGATTTATTTCCATCATTGGTGTTCTTGATTTATTTTCATCATTGGTGTTCTTGATTTATTTTCATCATTGGTGTTCTTGATTTATTTCCATCATTGGTATTCTTGATTTATTTTCATCATTGGTGTTCTTGATTTATTTTCATCATTGGTGTTCTTGATTTATTTTCATCATTGGTGTTCTTGATTTATTTCCATCATTGGTGCCCTTGATTTATTTTCATCATTGGTGTTCTTGATTTAATTCCATCATTGGTGTTCTTGATTATTTTTCATCATTGGTGTTCTTGATTTATTTCCATCATTGGTGTTCTTGATTTAATTCCATCATTGGTGCCCTTGATTTATTTTCATCATTGGTGTTCTTGATTTAATTCCATCATTGGTATTCTTTATTTATTTCCATCATTGGTGCCCTTGATTTATTTTCATTATTGGTGTTCTTGATTTATTTCCATCATTGGTGTTCTTGACTTATTTTCATCATTGGTGTTCTTGATTTATTTCCATCATTGGTGCCCTCGATTTATTTTCATCATTGGTGGTCTTGATTTAATTCCATCATTGGTGTTCTTGATTTATTTCCATCATTGGTGTTCTTGATTTATTTCCATCATTGGTGTTCTTGATAATTCCATCATTGGTGCCCTTGATTTATTTTCATCATTGGTGTTCTTGATATATTGCCATCATTGGTGTTCTTTATTTATTTCCATCATCGGTGCCCTTGATTTA
This sequence comes from Euprymna scolopes, assembly GCF_053919585.1. Classification (NCBI taxonomy): domain Eukaryota; kingdom Metazoa; phylum Mollusca; class Cephalopoda; order Sepiida; family Sepiolidae; genus Euprymna; species Euprymna scolopes. The sequence goes on from NC_136491.1 coordinate 60,184,920, forward strand.
TTTTCATCATTGGTGTTCTTGATTTATTTCCATCATTGGTGTTCTTGATTTATTTCCATCATTGGTGTTCTTGATTTATTTCCATCATTGGTGTTCTTGATTTAATTCCATCATTGGTGTTCTTGATTTATTTCCATCATTGGTGCCCTTGATTTATTTGCATCATTGGTGTTCTTGATTTATTTCCATCATTGGTGTTCTTGATTTATTTCCATCATTGATTTTCTTAATTTATTTCCATCATTGGTGTTCTCAATTTATTTCCATCATTGGTGTTTTTGATTTATTTCCATCATTGGTGTTCATGCTTTATTTCCATCATTGGTGTTCTTGCTTTATTTCCATCATTGGTGTTCTTAGTTTATTTCCATCATTGGTGTTCTCAATTTATTTCCATCATTGGTTTTCTTGATTTATTTCCATCATTGGTGTTCTTAATTTATTTCCATCATTGGTGTTCTTGATTTATTTCCATCATTGGTGCCCTTGATTTATTTCCATCATTGGTATTCTTGATTTATTTCTATCATTGGTGTTCTTGCTTTATTTCCATCATTGGTGTTCATGCTTTATTTCCATCATTGGTGTTCTTAATTTATATCCATCATTGGTGTTCTCAATTTTTTTTCATCATTGGTGTTCTTGAGTTATTTCCATCATTGGTGTTCTTGATTTATTTCCATCATTGGTGTTCTTAATTTATTTTCATCATTGGTGTTCTCAATTTATTTCCATCATTGGTGTTCTTGATTTATTTCCATAATTGGTGTTCTCAATTTTTTTTCATCATTGGTGTTCTTGATTTATTTCCATCATTGGTGTTCTTAATTTATTTCCATCATTGGTTTTCTCAATTTATTTTCATCATTGGTGTTCTCAATTTATTTCCATCATTGGTGTTCTCAATTTGTTTCCATCATCTGTGTTTTTGATTTGATTCCATCATTTGTGATCTTGATTTATTCCCATCATTGGTGTTCTCAATTTATTTCCATCATTGGTGTTCTTGATTTAATTCCATCATTGGTGTTCTTGATTTATTTCCATCATTGGTGTTCTTGATATATTTCCATCATTGGTGTTCTGTATTTATTTCCATCATTGGTGCCCTTGATTTATTTCCATCATTGGTGTTCTTAATTTATTTCCATCATTGGTGTTCTTGATTTATTTCCATCATTGGTGCCCTTGATTTATTTCCATCATTGGTATTCTTGATTTATTTCCATCATTGGTGTTCTTGCTTTATTTCCATCATTGGTGTTCTTGCTTTATTTCCATCATTGGTGTTCTTAATTTATTTCCATCATTGGTGTTCTCAATTTATTTTCATCATTGGTGTTCTCAATTTATTTCCATCATTGGTGTTCTCAATTTGTTTCCATCATCTGTGTTTTTGATTTGATTCCATCATTTGTGATCTTGATTTATTCCCATCATTGGTGTTCTCAATTTATTTCCATCATTGGTGTTCTTGATTTAATTCCATCATTGGTGTTCTTGATTTATTTCCATCATTGGTGTTCTTGATATATTTCCATCATTGGTGTTCTTGATTTATTTCCATCATTGGTGTTCTTAATTTATTTCCATCATTGGTGTTCTTGATTTAATTCCATCATTGGTGTTCTCAATTTATTTCCATCATTGGTGTTCTTGATTTATTTCCATCATTGGTGTTCTTGATATATTTCCATCATTGGTGTTCTTGCTTTATTTCCATCATTGGTGTTCTTGCTTTATTTCCATCATTGGTGTTCTTAATTTATTTCCATCATTGGTGTTCTCAATTTTTTTTCATCATTGGTGTTCTTGAGTTATTTCCATCATTGGTTTTCTTGATTTATTTCCATCATTGGTGTTCTTAATTTATTTTCATCATTGGTGTTCTCAATTTATTTCCATCATTGGTGTTCTTGATTTATTTCCATCATTGGTGTTCTCAATTTTTTTTCATCATTGGTGTTCTTGATTTATTTCCATCATTGGTGTTCTTAATTTATTTCCATCATTGGTGTTCTCAATTTATTTTCATCATTGGTGTTCTCAATTTATTTCCATCATTGGTGTTCTCAATTTGTTTCCATCATCTGTGTTTTTGATTTGATTCCATCATTTGTGATCTTGATTTATTCCCATCATTGGTGTTCTCAATTTATTTCCATCATTGGTGTTCTTGATTTAATTCCATCATTGGTGTTCTTGATTTATTTCCATCATTGGTGTTCTTGATATATTTCCATCATTGGTGTTCTTGATTTATTTCCATCATTGGTGTTCTTGATTTATTTCCATCATTGGTGTTCTTGATTTAATTCCATCATTGGTGTTCTCAATTTATTTCCATCATTGGTGTTCTTGATTTATTTCCATCATTGGTGTTCTTGATATATTTCCATCATTGGTGTTCTTGCTTTATTTCCATCATTGGTGTTCTTGCTTTATTTCCATCATTGGTGTTCTTAATTTATTTCCATCATTGGTGTTCTCAATTTTTTTTCATCATTGGTGTTCTTGAGTTATTTCCATCATTGGTGTTCTTGATTTATTTCCATCATTGGTGTTCTTAATTTATTTCCATCATTGGTGTTCTCAATTTATTTCCATCATTGGTGTTCTTGATTTATTTCCATCATTGGTGTTCTCAATTTTTTTTCATCATTGGTGTTCTTGATTTATTTCCATCATTGGTGTTCTTAATTTATTTCCATCATTGGTGTTCTCAATTTATTTTCATCATTGGTGTTCTCAATTTATTTCCATCATTGGTGTTCTCAATTTGTTTCCATCATCTGTGTTTTTGATTTGATTCCATCATTTGTGATCTTGATTTATTCCCATCATTGGTGTTCTCAATTTATTTCCATCATTGGTGTTCTTGATTTAATTCCATCATTGGTGTTCTTGATTTATTTCCATCATTGGTGTTCTTGATATATTTCCATCATTGGTGTTCTTGATATATTTCCATCATTGGTGTTCTTGATATATTTCCATCATTGGTGTTCTCAATTTAATTCCATCATTGGTGTTCTTGATTGAATTCCATCATTGGTGTTCTTGATTGAATGCCATCATTGGTGTTCATGATTTATTTCCGTCATTTTTGTACTTGATTTATTTCCATTATTAGTTTTTTTGAGTGAGAAGTTAAAAATTGTGAATGCAAATCTCCACTTCTACCTTGTCGAAATTATGTATAATCACTAAACTAGCATAGATCGTGATGTAAAATCTAATTATACTTTATACGTCACTGTGTATTATTCAGAAAAATAACAACGATCTAATCAAAAAACCCCGGCCTTTCAAAAAGTGATCAGCTTCTACTCGACCAGTTGAGCATCACCAAACAATGTTAACAGGGTCATCCTAAGTCATGCAAAGAGTGTCAGAACAACATCAGGTATCTCCATGTGCAAGAACTACCTCAGGGGACAATCTTCCTTATGTGGACAGAACGGCTCATATCAACACCTGCATCACTCAAGTACAGGCCTATATCGCAGCAACTAGTGATGACAGCAAGGATCTGAATTTTCAATCTTGTCAGGATGAGATGTGATGTCTCGTTTGACCTACATTAGTTATCACATCTTGAATTTCCAAGGACTCATTCACCATTCACAGCTCATTCAATCCACCTTCAACATCAGCGACATAATGCTAGACTCTCGGTGCTCCACCAGCATTATACAAATATGTCAGCTAACTTGCTATGAAACATATTACCGGCTCTGACATTCAAGTGAAAGAGATCAATGACAGCATCATCACTCTATGCAAACTGACTTGTAACATCACGATCGGCAGTTATGGTGTTCAACAAAGCCAATGTACTTATAGCAATCCAATTTACACTGATCTTGGTTGGTTGGTTGGTTGATTTGTTTTATGGCATATCGGGTTATTTAATGCCGAATTATGGCATTTCTGGTTATTTAATGCCGAATCCAAAGATTTTGGAGAAAAATTTTTTAATAGAATATATTTGTTGTTTCCAAGTCGATTTCTATTTAACCCATAGTTGGGACTCTAACAGGTACTACCGCTCCATGTCAGAGTTGACCTGGGAGCAATGGTAATTAAAGGGTGACTCCACACTTCCCAAAACCGCAAGCTGGGGCCTCACCACTGGATATAGTTTAAGGTCATATCCAGGACTACACTGATCTTGATCAGCCAACATATCACACATGACACAATATGCTCAACTTTTACCTAATCAACAATCAGAAAGCAATTGTCCAAGGGTATATAACACACAGCCACTATCATACCATCAACGTTATCAACCCACGATTCCACATATGGCACCCAACCCAACATCATTCAGAACCACCTAAATGTGGATCCACAGCCCAACACCTGCACTAGATAAAAAACTGACCTGGCTGAACCACCTTAACGAAGAAGAATTAGAGGTTACTGCAAATCTACTCATTTGCTTTGTTGACATCATCGGTATTGAAAACAGCAGCAAAGGCACATTCATCCGACCCATTCACATACTAACCAATAACCAGTCTTTCAATCAGAAACAACTTGATCACTCAAGCCTTGGAAACTGAAATCGACTCTAAAATTAAATGCTTAGTTTAATTTTAGAGTCATTGGAAACTGCAGCGTCCTAAAAGGCTTTAATAATCCAGTGTTCGCTGTACACAAGAAAAATGGATCAATCTGTGTAGTCACTAACTTTAAAAGAATCTTCAATAAGGTCGAGTTGAACCCTTACTCAATGCCAAAGATCGACCATTTGTTCAACAAAATTGGCAAAGGCAAAGTATACTTAGTTTTCTTTGATCTATGTAGCAGCTCCTGCAAATTGAAATCGACAAAACATGAAAAGACCAATGCTATCAATACTCACACCTGGCCTTTGGACAAATCTTCTCCTGTTGCATCACACGGTCACATCACATGATAACATTTCGTCCTATATTGCTGAAAACTTGGTCCACACTAGCACATTTAAAAAGTACATACTCTACCTCAAACAACTTTTTACTGCCCTTCAAAAAATCAGACTCTTTCCTCACAACCAAGGCAAAATTCCTTGGACATAAACAGTGAGGGATCCAAGGTCAATTCTGAATATGTTCATGTCATTAGAGAAATGAAGCTGCCAACATAAAAAATTCTACAAAGTCTTAATGGCCGGTTAGTGTGAATCAGAGAATTGCTCAAAATACATCTACATGAACAAATTAAGTTAGATATGTTTTCAAGGTTCATCGTTTCTATACACGAATTCAATAAGGTACTTTATCTGGACATAGAATGCCAACAGAGCTTTATCTGGACATAGAATGCCAACAGAGCTTTATCTGGACAGAGAATGCCAACAGAGCTTTTAGAAAAATCAAGGAACAGCTATCCTCACTATCTGTCATCTCGTTCCTGGACTTCTCCAAACTCTTCACACTCACCACTGATTCCACCAATGTTGCAATTTTAATGCAAGAGGTCGACAACATGAAGGAAAATATCATAGCAGTCGCTTCCCATGTATTCAACTCCACAGAACAAAACCGCTCCACAATGAACCCATCTGTAAAATGGGCAATATGCAACTACCCTTTTATTAACTTCACTGACAATCGGTTATTAACATACTTGGACCAACAAAAATTCAATAATGTCAAAATGGGAAATGACAAGAAGAAATCTCATACTGTAAATTCATCTTAGAATATGTTGAACGTGAATCTAATGTATCGGATGACATGCTCAACAAAGGCTGCAGATAGAAAAAAAACTAAAACTCAGAATGACCCCACCAGGACATTCGAGCTAAGTGGTTTTAACCTATGCATATATATCCCGTCTTGGTACCTCAACGAATTTGACAGCTTACAGTTCATACCCAAGATGCACACACTGCAAAACACCTACACCCAAAATCGCATCAGCAATGCATTCTTTGTTAACCGCCTTTCCTCCATCATCCCTACTGAGAGAGTCTGTAACTATCTTGGTATTGCAAATGAATAACTAAAGAATGAAACCTTAGCAAAGATCATCCCGTCTTCAACTCAAGTGGACCACATATTGATCCTGACGACTACCGAGCTACGCTTTTTAAAAAACATTTGCACAACTTTTTCTGAAGCCAGACCACTCCACTTATTAAAGTGGAGTGGTCTGGCTTCAGAAAAAGTTGTGCAAATGTAAGAGATAGTGAAATCTTTTCAAAATTGATTGTACCATACAAATGCCAGATACCAAGCACATGAGGGCAACAATCACTCAGGCATCACTTGTATGCAAGAACTACTAGTGGGAATTCAAGAATCGTGACATCAAGGCTTATGTCGGTTCTTGCAATACATGCACAGTGTAAAGGAAACTTCAGTAGATGTACGGAAGCATTGGTCACTGCGAGCAGTGAAAGAGGTCATGTAACCAGATTATACAGAAGCTCCACTGCTCTTGTTCACAAAGCTCAAGAAACATTGAGAGACAAAACACCGCACAATGAGGAACACCCTATATATGCTATACGGCAGAAATTGTGAATGGACAGATGTTCTCAAGCGTTTCTAGCCCATAAATGTTGTTTATTATATCTATCAAGTTGATCTTAAAGATAACATAGACTCAATCATTATATTTTCTTCACAGACCCTCCCCCTCCATCCTGCTTTCATTTTATCTTGCAATTACTTAAAACGTCACTAGCTGACTTTCGGAAGACTCCCCCCCCCCACGTCACTTTTCTTTTATATCGCAATTTCTTAAAACGTCACTACCTGAAGTTCAGAATGCAATCACGCTTTTCTTTTAACGGTTAATTTAAAAAAAAGAAAAGTCTTTGGAACGCTGATGTTTTTAAAGCTAAAATTCCCTTCAACAGTTTGCATTTTGGAGATGGAACTCTTTTCGAGATAAGTCGCTGCTATATTAATTTTACTTTTTATCTTTAGATTCAAATGTTAATAACTACATTTTATTTTAGTATTTAATTTATATTTTTATTTTCTGATTGTTTTATTTAATAATAGCGTTTCTCGTCCATAAATGTTGTTTATTATATCTACCAAGTTGATTGCATAAATAGATTAGGCAATTGTATACATTTTCAGTTCGTGAGAGAGGAATTTATCACCATACTTTCCCTTAAACATGTCAATTGGACATTTATTAACTACAATACTTAATAGAATGTTTTTTTAATGGAGAATAAAGAACGCATTGTGGATGCATTATCGGCAGCTCCCGTTACTCTCGCTTCTCTTTATTTGTCCCTCAGTCCTCATTATTTAATGAGTGATTTTTCTGACAAAGGGAGAAGAAAAGGTTGGCAGTATTTTGCAGGAACTGTCGGCAGAGATGTCGGAAATTTTCTGTTTCTATGTTTATCCTTGTAGCCATGTCACTAGTAAGGGTGCTGGAGGTAAACGTTTTATCTGGGCTGACATTATCCGCCTGATAGTCAGGGACCTGAACCTTGGATTAACCACTAAGGAGGCTGTCCTATCAGCAGGTGCAAAGTACTAGAGCTGCTGTATTGCCATTTAGTGAATGGATTCTGGACCATGCAGTAATCTCTGGTGGGGCCTCTCGATGCCATATTAGCGGGTAATTGTTACAGCTTTACCTTATCATGTTCTACAAAAAAAAAATTTCTTTTCTTTTTCTCCTAGTTTCCCTCTCTGTCCTGCTTTAAGCAAATCTGTCGACCTAGTCCACAAATCCCAAAACTCCATCATGAAAAGTTTCAAGAAAAAATACACGATTAAACCCGGATCTCCAACTTCCAACGTAGACCCCCACTACCATGTCTCCTTCTCGAACATCAGGGGTCTACATTCTAACCTTCCAGAGACTTTACAGGAGACTAAACCAGACCTTTCATTTCTAAGCGAAACTGGCATTGGACAGACTATTTCCCTAGATGAGTTCGTAATTAAAGGATACTCTAACTTAACTTCCAAATCTGCTCACACTACAGCATTTATATTTACTCTCTATCGCCCCCACAACAGCGAAGTTACTATCTTTAACATTCACGTATGTGGAGACTTCAATGTTCACAACGTCAAATGGTTTACCCACTCAAACAAGACCGATGATGAGAGGAGGTTCTGTCATGATTTCTCCATTGCTTATGACCTCACTCAGATTGTTCACAAACCCACCCATGTGCCCGACACTGACGGCCAGTATGCGAGTCTCCTAGACCTTTTTCTCACAACTTGCCCCAAACTATGTTCAGTTTCCATTCTGTCTCCTCTTGGATCTTCTGACCACTCTGTTGTATCAATTAAGATAAAAATGAAATGTAATAAGTCCTCAGGCGTACCTCTCAATCATACAGTATATTGATACATTATGGCTGACTGCGATAGCTTCCATACATTTATATTAGATCTACCTCTGCATTCCATGTTTAAAAAGGATGTGTCCTCTATAGTATCAGACCTGATGGAATGGTTAATTGTAGGTATAGACTGTTTCATACCCTCCAAAAAGTTCCAGCAAAAACCGAACAGCCAGTTGTGGTTTTCTCCAGAATGCGCTGCTGCCATTGCGCATAGAAATCACTTTTTCCATTGCTTTGAAGATAATAGATGTATGGAGACTTAAGCCGCTTTCAGGATTTCCAGCAACCATTGTAAGAAAGTAATAAAGAATGTAAGAGAGTTATATGCTCAGTCCGTCAAATCCAAAGTAGCTGAGCAGCGACTTGGTTCCCACCAGTTTTGGCAAATTGCAAACAGAATCCTGAACAGAAGCGTGTGCTCTATCCCAACTATCATCAATGGACCTGAGGTAATCTCGTCAGCATCAGACAAAGCCAAACTCTTTGCCAAGAACTTTGCAGCTAATTCTACCCTTTGCAACCAAAACCGCCAACCCCCAATATTTCCTCCTGTATCAGAAAACACGCTATGTGATATACAAATATCTGTATGTGATGTTGCCAAGCTAATCAAAAACCTTGATTCCAGTAAAGCAACCGGCCCTCACAGTATTCCAATTATAGTACTCAAAAAACTTCAACCAGAACTAGTGCCCATACTTACAAAACTGTTTAAACGTTGTCTTAAGGAGAATAACTTCCCATTACCCTGGAAAATCTCATCAGTATGCCCTGTATTTAAGAATTCAGGTGATCACTCATCCCCCTCTCAGTACAGGCCAATAAGTCTCCTGTGCGTCATGAGTAAGTTGCTGGAATCTGTGTTAAATAGAAAAGTAATCAACCATCTCAGCAAAAATAATCTTTCTAGTGACACGCAACATGGTTTCCATTCTGCTAGATCTACAGCAGATGTGCTTACAGTTATATCTCATAGGATTAGCAAATCTCTCGACGGAGGGGACCTTTCTAGGGCAAATGCTCTTGACATATCAAAGTCCTTTGATAGAGTATGGCACAAAGGTTTACCTCACAAGATCTCTAGCTATGGTATAGCTGGAAATGTCTTCTCAATTATTAAATCATTTCTTTCTGATAGGTTCATAAGAATAGTAATTGATGGGCAAAAATCAGAAGCTCACAGTATTAATGCTGGAGTCCCTCAGGAGTCCATCCTGGGCCCAACTCTCTTCTTGAACTACATTAATGATCTTCCAAATCACATCCTTACATCATTTGCAGACATTTATGCTGATGACACTACTATCTATGGTAGCACAGTAAACGACCAAGTTCTCTCTGATTCTCTCTCCTCGGATCTTGAGCACGTGATACAATGGGGAAAGGTTACTTTTAATGCATCTAAAACCAAGCTTCTATCTTTATATCATCAATGTTCTGATTCCCACCTGGCATCAATTGAAATGAATGGCTCTTGTCTTGGGGAGGCCTCAAGTTTTGACAAGCTTCTGGGCTTGACCTTTACTCTTGATCTTAAATGGAACACGTACATCAAATCTGTTGCCAAGGCCACTGGAAAAATGGTGGGATCCTTTTATTGATCCAGTAGATATCTCACTGCTGATGCCATTCTCCATCTATATAAGAGCCAGGTACGTCCAAGGATGGAATACTGTTGCCACATCTGGGCAGGAGCTGCTAGAAAGGACTTGTCCTGCTTGATAGAGTTCAAAATAGACTTCATAGCCTTGTAGGAGATGTCCTTTTCTCTTCCTTGCAACCTCTATCTCACAGAAGAGATGTTGCAAGTTTGTCTCTGTTTTATCGTTATTTTCATGGAAAGTGTTCGACTGAGCTTCAATCTATGGTCCCCCCTTGCCAAACTTTCACAAGGAATACTTGTCTAACTGAAAACACTATCAATAATTACCCCACTCTTTATCTGTGCCTAAACCTAAATGTAGATTCCATGAAAAAGCTTCTTTCTTAGAACTGCATGCCTATGGAATTGTCTTCCATTTTCCTGCTTTCCAGCTGACTACAATATGGTTGTCTTTAAGTCCAGCATAAACAAGTTCTTGATGAACCGTTCCACTTAAGTTAACAAATTTACCGAATTTCCATTACTAACGATTACTATATTCAATTGACTACTGTACACTCTTAACCCTTATCCTCGAGTGGTCTGTGGCCTTGATAAGAGGTTACGTCTATGTATAAAAAAAAAATCTATTGTTTTCGTCCACAACCAACAAAGTCACTAGTGCCTCTCCACATTATGCAATCTCCAACTGTCTCCGCAACCTATACTTCATTGAGAAGAAATCGGAAGCGACGATTCAGGAGCATATGGTATGCAAATTAGCACCCCGCTAAGACAGGTTCACCACCACGTCATCCTCATCAATGATAAAGCTGACCACAAACTGGAGAATAATGAAAAGACTCAATACAAGTATGTGACAAGGTTTTAATCCATCATCCACAGTCAACTATGGACCAATCATCCCACCTGAAAAGTATGAGACTTTGCAATTATTAAAACAAACAATATGGCTTTCAGCTTGGATCGACACCTACCACACCCTAACCCTGACACACCTCTCTCACCCTCACCACGTGACGACCAAACACTATTCTCCACAACATCCTATGAACCTAGCAGTGTGAATGTGTGTGTATATTTGTATAAACATAATTATTTGTATAAACATAGTTACGAAATTATATCCACGAGAATGCATTTAGGTTTCTTCATAAACAATTTGGCTATTTTAGTCTTTTGTTAATAGTTGAAAAAAAATAGTAATTGTTTTGAAAGAAATTTGAAAACATTTTTTATTAGGTCCTTATGCATTAAAATATTAAAAGTTTTTAAATTCTATAATTTTTATTATTTTAACGAAATTACTCATAGTTTTATAACAATTTGATTCAATTAACAAAAGATGAGACTAACGAAAAGACTCGGACATGGTCAAAAAAAGGAAACCTAAACGGAGAAATTGAATTCCTAATAACAGTCATACAAGATAACGCAATTAGAACCAACCAAATTAAAGCAAGGATCGACATGGCACAAATGCAGAGATAAAACAATAAACCACATAATAAGCGAATGCAGTAAACTTGCCCCAAAAGAACATAAAAATAAACATGATTAAGTAAGGAAGGCAGTATCTACTAGCAGCTTCTTATATTTATATATATATATATATATATAGTTATTTATATATATATATATATATATATATATATATATAGTTATTTATATATATATATAGTTATTTATATATATATATAGTTATTTATATATATATATAGTTATATATATATAGTTATTTATATATATATATAGTTATTTATATATATATAGTTATTTATATATATGTTGTGAAGGAACATAACTGGCTATACACCGGTTACAAACTGTATATATATATTGGACTGTTTGGCAGACAGCGGCAGACAGCGGCAGACAAGCAGTCGCAGTAAGACGGATAGTCTTACGTGTTGATTATCAGACTTTCTTCCCCATACTTGTTACTATGTACTTCTATTTACCTTAGGCGAGCAGCCTTACGTTTCTGTATTATAAATAAACCCCATTACACATACCACTCGGTGTAACTCACGTTTGTCTTTATTTCCTAAGTATTTAGGAATATAACAATGGCGACGAAAGGATGTTCTTTCTCTTAACAGAGATAAATTACCGTACCAAGGACTGTGTACAATGCAAGGATTTTTTGTTTTACGAAAAAAACAAACTACACAAGGATTTTTGACCACGTGCGTCAATGAATTTAAAAATTTTTCCTACCTAAAGTAGCGAAAAGTACGGATTTTTCTTCGTAAAGAACTCACAAGAAATTATAGAAACATGTTCAAGGTAAAGTGGAATTTATATTTATTTTGACAAGTAAAAAAAAAAAAAAAAAAAAAAAAAAATGGTCGCAAGTTGAATTCGAAACTACACTAAAGGATTACGAGTTTCGAAAGAAAAAATATAAATACAACGACTATTGTACCATTTTATGCCACGTGGGAACGGCAGCCATATATTTTTTTTTTTTTGGAAAATTAATTGTTTGTTATTGCCTTTATATAAATAATTGGAACTATTTGTCGTGGGAAGTAAGAAATATTTTGTGTATGAACTTACGTTGTTGAAAAAGAAAAAAAAAAAAAAAAAAAAAAAAAAGAATTATTTTACAAAGCCTGTTGAATTACTATGGATGAACTTTGTTGAAACGTGTTGTGTCTGCATATTGCTACTAATTTACGATATACGTAAATTTACGATTTTTCTTTGGAATTATTGTGTAGAATTCGAAAAGACATTTTTGTACTAGAAGCTAACATGGAACAATTAGCAGAGTTAACTAAGGCTCTAGCCCTTAGCATCCAGGAACAGACAAAAATGACTCAACAATTTTTAGCGCAACAACAACAACAACAACAAATTCAACAACAACAGCTACAGCAACAGCTGCAACAACAACAAGAAAGAACACAAAAAACTTTAGAGGCACAACAAGAACAAACAAACATACTACAACGACAAATGTCGACACAGCAAAAGAATTTAGAAAAGCTAATTCTAACGTCGACCGGGAAGAAGACTAATTTTTCTGCCGAGGGTATTTCAAATTCACTAACGGAATTTCGTTACTCCCCGGATACTGGTGTTACTTTCCCTGCATACTACAGAAGATACGAAACAATTTTTACGAAAAGATGTTTAGACTGGACCGATGAGGAAAAAGTTACCCTGCTACTACAAAAACTGGGTACTGATGAAAACACCAAGTATGCAAATCTAATTCTACCAAAAAAACCGGAGGAGGTTTCATTCGAGGAAACAATTAGTACCTTGTCGAAAATATTTGATAAAAGGGATAGCCTATTTCACTCTAGATACAAATGTTTGAACATTCAGAAGGCAGAAGCTGAAGACTATCTAGAATATGCTTGCACTGTGAACTGTTTATGCGAATCATTTAAATTGAATGAAATTTCCGCAGACCAATTTAAATGTTTAATCTTTGTACAAGGTCTCACAGCACCAAGGGACAAAGATATACGTTCACGGATCCTAACAATTATGGAGGCGGATCCTAACATAACATTGCAAAAAGTCACTGAAGAGTGTCAACGTCTGATTAACATAAAGAAAGACAACACTCGCATTGAAGGGAAAAATATTTTTAAGGTGCAGCAAGTAAAAAGGCAAGGGACCTCAAGAAAGTCCAGGTTCCAAGAACACAGGATCCTTAAAGGATACAAAGACCCAAAGCTAAAGTGTAAATGTTGTGGTAGTTTAAGACACAACAATAAGACCTGCTGGTTTAGGAACAAAATATGTTATGAATGTGGTCTCAGAGGTCACAAGGGAACATACTGTGCCCAGAAGAAAAGACAAGGGACCGATAATGTAAATACGCTTCGCATGAATAAAGAAAAAAGCTGCGAAAGACGGAAATATGTTGATGTTCGGATAAATGGACATCTGGTTACATTGCTTCTGGATAGCGGTGCAGATATTAGTATTATAAATGAAGATATATGGAAAAGGATAGGTCGACCTGAATTAACGAAAACCAGAAAGACGGCGAGAAGTGTGTGCGGCAAAAGATTAGAGTTCAAGGGAGAATTAAAATGCAAAGTGACATTCGCTAACCAGACTCATAAATCCAAAGTGTACGTCGTACCAGGAAAGAATACATGCCTGTTTGGGGTAGATTGGATTGTCCTGTTTAATTTATGGGAGAAACCCATAAATTCGTTTTGTAACGTTTTAACTGCAGAAAAAGCAAACCAAAGGGAAGACTTCCTGAAGGATTTGAAAACTGAATTTCCCAATGTTTTTGCCGAAGGACTAGGACTCTGTATTAAGACAGAGGCAAAATTTGAATTAAAGAAAAATGCCACTCCAGTATTCAAACCTAAAAGGAATGTGCCTTTTTCAGCGATGGACGCAATCGAAAAAGAGTTGGATAGACTTCAACAACTGGAAGTCATTGAAAAAGTTAACCACACAGATTGGGCAAGTCCAACCGTGTATGTAAAGAAAAAAAATAACAGAATAAGGGTCTGTGGAGATTTTTCAACGGGTTTAAATGACTGTCTATTGGACCATAATTATCCCCTTCCGTCCGCAGAAGATCTGTTCTCTAAGCTTAACGGAGGAAAAATTTTTTCTAAGATAGACCTCTCAGATGCTTACTTGCAAATTAAGATCAGCGATGAATGCTCCAAATACTTAGGCATAAATACTCATAAGGGCATTTTTAAGCTAAAGAGGCTTCCTTTTGGATTAAAGGTTGCTCCTGCTATTTTCCAGCAAATTATGGACACGATGCTGGCAGGGTTGGAATTTTCAATGGCCTACCTTGACGATATCCTAATTAAAAGTGAAAATTTGCAAGATCATAAGAAGCATGTAAAAGAAGTATTCAAAAGAATACAGGAATTTGGTTTTATATTGAGCCCAGAAAAATGCGATTTTTTTATGAAAAAAATTAAATATCTAGGTCAAATAATCGACAAAGAGGGTCGAAGACCGGATCCACAAAGGACTGAAGCAATTGAAAAGATGCCTGCTCCAGATTCAGTGACAAAATTAAAATCGTTTTTGGGATTAGTTCAATACTATGCAATTTACATCCCTAACATACATAATTTAAGAGCTCCTCTTAACGAGTTACTGAAAAAGGGTGTTAAATGGAACTGGAATAAGGAATGTGAATCTGCTTTCCAAAATATCAAAAGATGTCTACTGTCAGACTTAGCATTGGCACATTTCAATCCAGAAAAGGAACTAATACTAGCAACGGACGCCAGTGATTACGGTGTTGGCGCTGTATTACTTCACAAGTATGAGGATGGTAGGACAAAAGCTATCGCCCATGCTTCAAGAACGTTGGTTGCAGCGGAGAAAAATTACAGCCAAATTGAAAAAGAGGCGCTGTCGATAATATTTGGAATTACAAAGTACAATCGATTTCTCCATGGACGATCTTTTATTTTGCAAACCGACCATAAACCCCTACTTACCATATTTGGATCAAAGAAAGGCATTCCCACACATACTGCGAATCGATTACAGCGATGGGCTGTAACCCTCGTAAACTATCAGTTTAAGATGGAACATGTATCCTCAAAAAAGTTAGGACACGCAGATGCATTATCACGGTTGATCCCTAAAAGAAGCGAAAGTTTCGAAGAAACGGTAATTGCTGCGCTTAAAGACGAAAGTGAATGTACAAGTTCAATGTGTAATATGATACGTGAACTTCCGGTAACTTTCGAAAAAATAAAAAAAGAGGCAGTAAATGACATTTTCATTAAGAAAATGAAAAATCAATTGGGATGGATAAAAAAAAATAAAAAGGTAGATCAAACAACGCCTTTTTCCATCTGTGAAGATGTGCTCATGTATGGTGAGAGGATCGTAATTCCACTAACGTTACAGAGGAAAATTCTGAAGGAATTTCATACAGGTCATCCGGGCATTTCGAGAATGAAATCCCTTATGAGAGGATATGTGTACTGGCCTGGTATGGACAAGGAAGTTGAAAAATGTGTCAAGACATGCAGAGGATGTCAATTAGCAGCTCGAGATCCTCCAGTAAAAACGACGCCATGGCCAAAGACGGACCTACCCTGGTCACGTCTGCATATTGATTATGCGGGACCTATAAATGGTTATTTTTACTTGATTATTGTAGATTCTTTTTCAAAATGGCCAGAAATATTTAAATTTAGACATCCAACAGCAAAAAACACTGTGAGTGCGCTTAATGAAATTTTTAGCCGTTTTGGAGTGCCAAAAACCTTAGTGAGCGATAATGGAACAGCATTTACTGCTCATGAATTCAAAGAATTCTGTGACTCACTAAATATTCTACATATGACAACACCTGTGTACCATCCACGATCGAATGGGTTGGCCGAAAAATTTGTAGATACGTTTAAAAGGGCACTTAAGAAAAATCTTACTACGGACACAGACGAACAATGTATTCAAACATTTTTAGCAATTTACAGGGTGACACCAAATCCTAATAATAATGTCAATTCTTCCCCGGCTGAGCTAATGTTTGCAAGAAAGATAAGATCTGTCTTCGATAGGCTGCTACCAGAGAAAAAGAAAGTTTTCAAAAAAGAAAACCTTAATACCAAGTGCTTCTCCCCAGGTGAAAATGTATATTTCAAAAATTTTCAAAATGGACGAAATCAGTGGGTTGAAGGTATTATCAAAAAAAGGATTGGGAGCATGGTCTATACCATCCAAGGATTAAGTTTTGTCTGCAAAAGACACAGAAATCAAATACGTCCCAGACTGTCTCCAAATGTGGAAGAGACACCAATGGAAACATTGTGCGATATTTTTGATATACCAAAACCAGCGTGTGTACCGCAAACAATGAATATTTCGCCTGAACCGACCATACGGGCTGGACAGAAACCTTTACCCCGGGTAACACTGACCAGAAGGAAAAGCGCAAGAAAGAGAAAAGTTACCAGGAGATTAAGCCCTGACCCTAAAAGGAAGAGGTATTTAAGCTAAAATCAGGAAGATTTCAGCTTCAGGGGGAGGTGTTGTGAAGGAACATAACTGGCTATACACCGGTTACAAACTGTATATATATATTGGACTGTTTGGCAGACAGCGGCAGACAGCGGCAGACAAGCAGTCGCAGTAAGACGGATAGTCTTACGTGTTGATTATCAGACTTTCTTCCCCATACTTGTTACTATGTACTTCTATTTACCTTAGGCGAGCAGCCTTACGTTTCTGTATTATAAATAAACCCCATTACACATACCACTCGGTGTAACTCACGTTTGTCTTTATTTCCTAAGTATTTAGGAATATAACAATATATATAGTTATTTATATATATATATAGTTATTTATGTATATATATAGTTATTTATATATATATATAGTTATTTATATATATATATAGTTATTTATATATATATATATAGTTATTTATGTATATATATAGTTATTTATATATATATATAGTTATTTATATATATATATATAGTTATTTATATATATATATATAGTTATTTATATATATATAGTTATTTATATATATATATATATATATATAGTTATTTATATATATATATATAGTTATTTATATAGGGTCTGAGCAAAGCTGGGCTGAATTGCTAGTAGATAAAAATAATGAAAACGGTTAAAATATTAAGGAAAACCCTTGAATGTAGTGACTAACACACATGATCCACAGGCGCTAGCCAGGCATGTAGCAATTCTACAGAGATAAAACACAAAGAAACACCACATGAGATCATGAAAATTGAAACTGTATAATTGTAATTTAATCTCTTGCACCCTTGTTTCTTACGTGTCACACCAAATAAATAAGGAGGGGCAAGGATGATGGAAAGACCGATGAGAGAAAGCACTAAACAGACCTCCAATGGATGACTGCAAAAAGGAATGGGACCTTAGGGAGGTTTATTGTCACCCTAATTCCTACTAATGAGAAATCAATTGCGATAATGCAAATTAATTTGCAAAGGTTGTTTTCAAAGAGAATTCTTAGATGATGGCTTGTGTGAAAACTCATAGTGAGTAGTAGTAGTAGTAGTAGTAGTAGTAGAATAGAAAAACAGAAGCAGTGTAGTTCCAAAAATATGAAAAGTCTCCTGGGCATAAGTGCATGGTTACAGCTAAATGGATATAAAAAGTTCAAAGAAACCCAACCAACTTTTAATCAAGCGTTAGTACATGTTATCTAGCTGATAATTCTATCAACTTATCACTTAACGATACACAATATTTTAATTGTACTAATTTGTAAAAAATAAAAAAAACAATCAAATGATAAAGTACTGCCTTTTAATCAGTTGATTACTTGTAGATAAACTATATTCATTTACTGAATATGATTTTGTTTCGTGATGTCATTGTTGAGATCAGATACATAAAATGAATTATTTTATCCATATTGAACTTTGGTCACAGAAAACTTTTTTTATATAAGCAAAGATATGGGTTTAGTTTCATCAGTCAAAAAAAAAACACATGAATGAACAACTGACGCTCATACAAACAAAACTATTTGGGGAATTGTTTAGATGCACAAAACCAAATTGGAAACCTTTAACAACATATGAAAATAGCAAAAGTGAATGACAAAATAATTTAACATATTTTTTTTCATGTAAAAAAAAAAAAAGATGAACAAAATGCTTATCTATCTGATTCATGAAAAATATTTACACACTTATGAAATTGCCTTGGACAAACAATGTAAAGTTTTTGATTCTCAAAGAAATTACCCAGAGTTGAAACATATTTTATGGTGGAAAGGACTTTTAATAAATGAAATACATATTCTCTGTGATGAACATGCTGTCAAGGTGCAGAAAAGAGAGCCGTACCAAATATTCCCAAAGTCAACAGATTGGTTTAAAGCAAACAAGTATGGTAGCGCGGAAGGTCAATACATTCTCTACGATGACGAACAATTATTGAGTATTGATCAAATCGAAGAACTGAAAGAATCACTGATTCTTTTTCAAAAGAAAAAAAAAATGAGCATTTACGAGTTGGAGTTACGCATTTTGAAACTACTTTACTGCTATGTTCTTCCAAATTATACATTGCTACGTATCGATTTGGACTCTCTTCACAGATGCCTGTCGCTTGTTAGAAGAGAGATGAAAAAAATTGATAATAAGATCATCAAAAATGAAAAAGATCACATCAAATTTGACCTCAAATTAAAAGAGAAACGAGTTTTCTTTCAGGGCTTGACAGAGTCAGAAATAAAAATTGTGATCGATGCAGGTGACAGCAAGTTTTTTGACACCATAATGTCACACCTACAAGAAGATTGCATGTTGTTAGAGGAGTTGTACAATAGCTGTCAAAAAAAAAAGAAAGAAAAACAAGATGCAAATGAAGACGTCTTACTGTCACAGGATAAAGAAGCAAGCAGAATCTGCCACAAAATGTTGGACTTAAAGATGCTTGTATCGAAAATGGAGCTTCTAAAAATGTATAACCCAAGAGATAGCAGCAGCTATGACTTTGAAATTCTAAGCAGTTTTTCTGAAGTCTATATGGACACTTACCAGCAAATGATTGAACCAAAGAAAACCTCCTGCTCAGAAAAACTCCGATTGAGAATAATTGAAGAGTGTGTGACATCAGCAATTAAAGATGTGGAAATGTTTGGTGAAACAAAAGGCTCGAGTGAAGTAAACAGCGAAGAACTGAAATCAATCAACATTGTTTGGGAATCAACTTTGGATCGATGGCAAAATTGTGAAGAAAAAATACGATATTTGTTGAGCGACCCCCGAACCAATTTAATACAACTTCATCTCAAGTTCAAAGAAGAGTTGCATCTCAAGATTTCTTCCATTCTATCTGAACACACATTGTTCCAAACACACTCCAAATCAGAAACAGAAAAAAACGATACGGCGAACAATTTTGCACCAGAATCTGACTGTCTACACTATCGATCATTCAATCAAGAAGTGGATGTTATGAAGCCTTTATCGGACAATTGGGCTGGATTAATTAATCAAATTACAAACAGAATTTATGAACACATCTTAAAAATGTGGCGGATAATTATTGCATCATATACGTTTGAGAAAAGTGAGCAGGAAGAAATTCCTTGGATCTACAGAAAGATTCTGCTTTTTGAAACTAAAGACGCTTTGTTAAACCTATTTGAAAAGATCTTGAAAACTCAATGTGAGGAGTATTGCCTCAGGGTTCGATCTTTATGCTGTTATCATATACCAAAGTATATGTTAAAATTGATTAAATCAAAGAAAATTATACAGAAAACTGAAACAAGTTATGAAAATGAATTGTACTATAAAAAAGATTTTTCCAAATGTGAAAATAGTTTTCAAATCGCTGTAGATAATATTACACCATCACTTACAGAAAAACAATCATCAAATGTTTCCGTATATATTGATTGTCTTAATTCTGCATTCCATAAAAAGTCAGTGTCCATTTTATACAAAATGGCAGACAAGGACAATCAATTCATTTCCAAAGAAGATACTCGGCCGTGTCCTCCAAAAGTTATAATTTCACCAGAAAAAAACAATGAAATGGAATTAATATCCCATAATGACATTTGTCAAATTTGCAGCTGTTTTCACTCTTCCCTGGTGAGCATCGAAAAGTTTTTCTCAATAAAGTGTCTCTATCATAAGCTTGACAATATGATAATAACTTTAAAATGCATATCATATACACTTACGGATATCGGACGGAGCACTGTCACTGCTGATGATATTGTTGATGTTTTGTCGGTTTTGATTTATTCTTTAACTGAGGAACAATTAAAGAGACTCTTCTATGATTTATATTTCATTGACGCATTTATGCCAAATAAACACCGGGCAAAATTACAAGGAAATGCTCTGGTTCATTTTCAGTGCTCACTGGAAATTCTTTCACTCGAATCATGTAAAAGAAGGATTTGTGAAAATAGGTAAACTTATTTGCCCGCGTGCTCTCATGCTTTTACTATATAAACATAACGTAGAACGATCACACAATTCATTACCAAGATGTATTATTGAGAACCTAGTTTTTCACGATATAACTTAGATGATTATTTTACATAGAATTTATCGAAAGTGTAAATATTATTTATTAATCTTTTTAAGTATTTCCAGAGTACTGATATATAATTTTACACACATAGAGAATCTCATTTTTATTTTTTCATTGGCAGTATTGGAGCAAAGTGGAAAATTTTATCAAACAATATTTTTCATTGCGTCATTTAACTAGTCTTTTTCCTTGGTATCTTTATAACAGAGAAATATTATTTTTATATTATTTTATGACTTTTATTATTTCTATTTATTATTTTTTAATTTATTAGTTTCATTTATTATGTATAATTTTTATTATTTTTTGTTATTATCATCATATAATTTTATTATACTTGTTTTATATTTTATAAAATTTATATTGTGTTTATATATTGTTTTTATAAAGTATTGTTTTTCTTAGAAGTTATACAACACAAGGATATTTCTGATTGATTTTAGAAATGTTGTTGGTAATGTCACTAAATAAGGTTTGTGGGTGATATGAGAAAATAAGCCTGTGTAAGTTTTTAAAATATTTCTTGAGTCTTTTTGAGGAAAAACTTAATTTATTTTACCCACCTAAACTCGAGAAATGCATGATTAAAATGTATAAACATTGAATGATTAATAATAAAGATGGCTGCCACCTGCAATTTCGTAGAACAAGTAGCAACCTTGACCTTACGATCAAAAACCAAGATCGAGTGAAATGAAACGAACCGAGTTAGTACAAATAAATTTGACAAAATCTTTTCTTGCATTGCGTGCATTTATTTTCCATTTTAAATTAAAAAAAAATTATAATCAAAGTAAAAGTTTAAATTATTCGGAATTTTAAATTAAGAAAAATAACTTAAAAAGAAAAGTTGTTTAAATTATTTTCCATTGTAAATAAAAAAAAATTCACTTACAAATAAAAGTTGATTAAATTATTTTCCATTTTAAATAAAAAAAAATCACTTACAAATAAAAGTTGATTAAATTATTTGTAACTTTAAATAAAAAAAAATCACTTACAAATAAAAGTTGATTAAATTATTTGTAATTTTAAATAAAAAGAATTCACTTACAAATAAAAGTTGATTAAATTATTTGTAATTTTAAATGAAAAAAAATCACTTACAAATAAAAGTTGATTAAATTATTTGTAATTTTAAATAAAAAAAATTCACTTACAAATAAAAGTTGATTAATTTATTTGTAATTTTAAATGAAAAAAAATTCACTTACAAAAAAAAGTTGATTAAATTATTTGTAATTTTAAATAAAAAGAATTCACTTACAAATAAAAGTTGATTAAATTATTTGTAATTTTAAATAAAACAATTATATAAAAAATAAAAGTTGTTTTCCTTTTAACAGTCATTCCATTGTCATTTTCCGATTTGTCAGTTTTGCCTCGGTTCGTTTCGTTTCACTCGATCTTGGTTTTTGATCGTAAGATCAAGGCTGCTACTTGTTCTACAAAATTGCGGGTGGCAGCCATCTTCATTATTACTCATTCACTGTTTACACATTTTAATCGTGCATTTCTTGAATTTAGATGAGTAAAATAAATTAACTTCTTACTCGAAATGGCTCTTCATGTGATAATGTTTGAGATAAGAAACATTTTTAATGCCTGCACAAACTTATTTTCATGAGAAAATCACCCACAATCCTATTCAGTGAAACTACCATTTTGTTTATTAACAAACCCATTACCCACTAAAACAAAAACATTATTTCTTGAAATATTTTTACATTTATTTAATATCTTTTTAAATAAAAAACAAAGAGACTTTACGATAAACATTAGTTAATGTGTTTATCAACTAAATCGATCGATAAGCACATATGATTTGAAGAGAATATAAAGAAAAAGAATTTCTTAAATCTGAAAAAAACTTTTTAAATGAGAAACAATTTATTTCATTACTTTTTCTGAAAAGTACCAAATTTACAACAAATTCATGAATTTTCTTTATTCACTAGAGTTACCTCCCTTTTCATCTTATTTCCTTTCCTTACACTTTAAATAAGGTCCTGTCTCATTGGCCAAAGGTGCTGCTCATCGACCAATCACGGCAACCTATTTATCAAGCGGGACTAGAGACTCCCTTTAAATACTCTCTTTCGTTCAGCAGAGAAAACATTTTATTCCATCTCTCTTCTTCCTAACTTGAATGGAGCCGTCAAACTGAAGACGTTAAAATAAGAACTTTTTTGGACTTCTTAAAAAGCCGCAAACGCAATTGTTTTGCAACCTACTTATTTTACGTTTGTATTTATTTGAAGTTAAATACACTTTTATTGTTCTCCGACTTGTATATTCGTGTTTCTTTTTCGTCTGAGTCCTAAGTGTCTGGTTGAAACACAACATTTTGCAAAACAATTCTCAAGTTTAGCTGGTTGCTGCGAAAAAAGAAAACACACACAAAAGAAGTTAAATACAGGAGATTACTTTTAAAGAAGTCCCCTATTTATATATATCTATATATATAAAAATGGTTTGTTCTAAACGAATAAAACCATATTTCTACGTTACCAATTTATTTGAAATTTTCAGACAACCCATTTTTAGAGTCGAGGTATGTTTTTATGTTATTAAAATAAATTTACCTCGCGAATTATTAAAATTAAAATATTAAATAAAATAAATATATTTTTTTAACCGTTACTGCGAATCTGTTCTGTTGATAAAACTGAACTTCCGGTTCGATTCATTTCACAGCCACGAATTGACGAAAGATTTCATTTTCTGTTAACTCGATAAGTAAAAAAAAAAAAAAACTTACTCATGCAGAGAGTGATCCGTGCTGAAATAATAATGTTATTATTTAAAAAGCCATTCTTAACATGGGGAAGGGGGGTGTTTTGTACCTATTCTGTACTTTAACCTTACAATTGAATAAAAGCATATCATAAACTTTAATTAAACGTGGAAAACGATTTTTTAAAAATAGCGCGGATCACTCTCTGCATTAGCACAAAAATAAAAAATAAAAAAATCCCATATTTTAAAAATTTAAATTTATTTATGTACTTACCAATTTTTTAATTTTATTTATGTTAAGGCTTTTCACTCATGAAACATTACGTTTTAATTGTTTTGTTTCTTTTCACGGCATTGTTTACATAAAAAAGTTTGTTTTAACTTTTTCTAAACTGTTTCATTTTTACGACATGCCTCAACGTATTATAAAAACCCTACCCCCCCCCCATGTTAAAAAAAAAAACGCCCTTCCATAAACCTCGAAAGCCGTTCTTAATATGGGGAGGTTGTTCATTCCGAAAACCGTTTTAACATGGGGAAGTTAGGGTGTTTATAATATGCTGGGGCGAGTCGTAAAATTAACGAAGTCGCTATCTATTATTTATTGCAAAAATTGCTTGAAATTTATTTATTTGACAAAAAAAATTACATTTTGGTACTTCTTGGGCGTTGAGTTCCATGGCGACCAGTAGAAAAAAAATAATAGTCGCTCCCTTAGTCTCCCACCCACCCCGCACGTAACATATTTTATTTACTGACGTTGCCGTAACTAAACGATTATTTGTCACATTTACAAACATTATTTATTTATTTATTTATTTATTTATTTATTTTGAAAAAAGTTTTACTTTTTATGAATATTAAAAGAAAAATGGGTACTCATGCAGAGAGTGATCCATGCTGAAATAATAACGTTATTATTTAAAAAGCCATTCTTAACATGGGGAGGGGAGGGTGTTTTGTACCTATTCTGTACTTTAACCTTGCAATTGAATAAAAAAAAACACGATTTAAAAAATAGCGCAGATCACTCTCTGCATTAGCACCGAAAAATGTTACTAAACATTTATTAATAATTTCTCACTTTTACAAATATTTGATTTTAAATTTCTTTTTAAATGACGACTTTTATCGACTTTTTTTTTAAATACCCCCCCCCACCACCCAAATGGTGTTTATTCCGAAATCCGTTGTTAACATGGAGAGGTTGAGGGTGTTTATTCTGAAAGCCGTTCTTAACATTTGTGGAGGTGGAATTAATGTAAAAAAATAAATAAATAAATAAATTTAAAAAAAAAATAATTTACTGATAACTTCTCACTTTTACAAATATTTTTTAATTTACATGTGCGGATGAACAAATTGTTGAATAGTGCGAAAACAAAACGTTTTTGTAATAAACTTTGGGATAATTTTTTGGGTAAATATTTACATTTAGGTCCACCCACCACCACAATTTTCTTTTTTAAATGACGACTTTTATTGATAAATAAATTTACTTCTCCGCAACTTTTATTGATAAATAAATCTACTTCTCTGCCACGGGCACTGAACCCCTCCTTTTTTGGATAACCTTTACGGAGATGGTCCCAACGTCTGCCACGTTCTGAGCTCGGGGAGAGGCCGTCTGACGTAGGCGGTGTCGAGGCAGAAAATTACCGCTTCAATAAAGTGCCCAGTTGTTAACTTAAGGAGAAAAAAACCCGTTCCAATAATTAGAATTTTTATTTTTTTTATTTTAAACAGTTCAAATAATTAGAATTAAAAAAAATAAACAGTTCAAATTTTTGATAATTCAACAGTCCAAATAATTGGAATTTTACAAAATAAACAGTTCAAATAATTAGAATTTAAAAACAAAAAAACAGTCCACATGATTAGAATAGTTCCACGTAGTTAGTTAACCCTGTAAAATTCTGTGATTTGTTTCACAATATTTGTAAAAGCATCTGTCTGTGACATATCGCATATTTTAGGGTTAGGGTAATTTTCTGCCTCGACACCGCCTACGTCAAACGGCCTCTCCCCGAACTCAGAACGAGGCGGACGTCGGGACCATTTCCGTAAAGGATAACCCCCTTTTTTTTTTTTTTAATAGTATTTTCGGGTGAGTATGCTGACAACAAATATCAGTTAAATTTGGCAAATAGCCCCCCCCTCCAAAAGTGGTGTTTATTCCGGAAGCTATTCTTAAGATGAGGAGGTTGGGGGGGGTGATTATAAGGTGAACCTAATCTAAAAAAAAACAAAACAAAAGAAAAAACAAGTTTTTTATGCGCACATAAGCAACTATTTTTTATTAACTTTTTTTTTTTTTACTTTTTTATTTAAAAATTAGTAAATTTCAATGAATAGAATAATAAATCATTTATCATTAATGTGTTTTTGGTTTTGTGTTGAATGAAACTTTTTTTTTTTTTCATTACAACAATAATGAACCAATTTAAATCTTCCGGCATGCGTTTAAGGGTTACAAAATTATCAATAAATCGTTTAGTTACTAAGCCAACGTCAGTAAATAAAAAAAATGTTACGTGCTCTTGACTAGGGGAGGGGGCTCAGGGAGCGACCATTAAATAATTATGCTGGTCGCCATGGAACTCAACGCCCAAGGAGTACCTAAAGTGGCACTTATGTTATCGCGCTATTTTTTAAAATAGTATTTTCATGTTAAATTCAAATTTTACAATGTTTTTCTTTTATTAATTTGTTAAGTGAAAGTACAGATAACCCGGTTGGTTTCTAATGCGAGGAAAATCTAGCCCCCCCCCCAAAAAAAAAGGGGTACTCTGGATAATAACAAAACATTAAAATTGCCTCAGTCTCGAAAGATTTCTTCAGTAGAACGAGGAAAAAAACGGTGAAGTGTAGTTCACCTTCTGTTTCTCTCCCCCTCTCTTAATATCTCTCTTTATCCATCTCTCCCTTTCCCTCTCAATCTATCTTTCTCTCTATATCACCCTCTCCATCTCTCTTTGAGCCCCTTTCTCTCTCTAACTCCCTCTATCTCTCTCCTTTCCTCTGTCTCATCCCTCTCTGTTTCTAACTCTCCCCCTCTCTCTGTTTATCTATCAATCTTTCTCTTTCTCTATTTTCCTCTCACTTTCTCTTTTCTATCTATATATCTTCCTCTCTATCTGTCCATCTCTAATCCCTCATCCTATTTTAGTTTCCTAAATTAATTACAGTGAATAAGGCATTGTCAAAACATGGATAAATCCTATTTTAGTCACCTAATTTACTGACTGTGAGAATAGAAGTTATTTGGAAATTACTGCTACCTTGAACAGCACCAGAAGTAACTGGTAAAACCTTTCTAATTAAATTGATTTTGGCAGCCATTTGGTAACAAAATGACATAGCCTTAGTCCTTGCTGCATGAGGAATACCTGCGACCTTGCTGCCAAGTAGAAGAATTATTTATTCTACTTTAAAACATTCAATTTTTCAAAAATCTCATGTTCGACATCTCCAAAACATCCAATATGGGGAAAAATATTGCAGAAATGCAAACTTATTGTTTAGGATGAATGCACAATGGTACGCAAAAAAATCACTTGAGGCTCTTGGTCGATCCTTGCAAGATTTGCGTGGCAATGTCAGACCATTTGGGAATGCAGTAATATTGCTTGCAGGAGATTTCAGACAAATGTTACCTGTTATTCTTCAAATGATGCTTGCCTCAAATACTCTACTTTTTTGTTCCATGTGAAGACATTAAACTTAACTCAAAATATGCATTTACAGTTGCAGACTGTTTGATCCGCACAAAAACTTTTGCATCACTTGTGGGAAATTGGGTACGAAAAAGTGCCAGCTGGTCAGAGTTAAGGGCAAAATTCTTTGACTTCTGTAATTTCTGTAATTTTATTTCATCAAAAGAATAGTTAGTTTAAAAGGTTTTTGCAGATATTCAAATTATAAGAATTCCATTTGACTGAGTGAATGAGCTATTCTTGCAGGTCAATACAAAGATGCCCATGAACTTAACGCTATTATTCAATGTAAAATTCCAAGTGAGGTAGTCAAATACAAATCCATCGACACTGTTGTGAAAGCAGATAAAGTGGTTAATTATCCAACAGTTATATTTGCCAGGGATGCCACCGCATGTATTGCAACTGAAATTTGGTGTACTAATTATCATGTTGTGAAATATAAACCAATCCAAGCTTTGCAATGGCACATAGCTTGCAGTAAAAAAAAATTAACAAACAATATCATAGAAACAACAATCTTAACAGGACCTTTCACAGATGAATATATCTTCATTCCATGCATTCCTATGATTCCACCGGATACATCATTACACTTTAGCAAATTGCACTTTCCAATTTTATTGTCATTTGCAATAACCATCAACAAAGCACAGGGAACAATCTTTACAATTGTGGGCCTTACAGTTACACACTGACTGTTTTTTCACATGGACAATTTATGTTACATATTCAAGAGTCACCAAACCGGAAAATCTCTATATCAGCTAAGAAAATGGAACAACAAAAACTGTACCCATGCAAAATGGAAATTTAAACCTATAAGAAACATGCTTTTTCTCATTTTGGAACTTTTTCCATTGCGCCAATTTGAGCCACAGCAACGCGTGGCAGGGTACAGCTAGTATATATATATATATATATATATATATAATATATATTGTCGATATTTCCTACCGACGAGTGGGGGGGGAAAGAAAAGACGTTTAGCTTGCAACGAAAAATTACCTCGTTGCTTACAAGCAAACGTATTCTTGTAAATATAACGCACTGTTAACAGTTGTCGTGCCGGTCTGATAGATCTCTAACAACGACAAGAACAAACTACAACAACAACAAGCCTCCAAAGGTGACTCTTTCTATAGTCTCAATCTCTCGTTAAGCGAAATTGAAACGAGACTGGAATGTCTATTTAAGCTATAAGGAATAGACATCCTATTTTCTTCATTAACAAACACCAGGCCGGGCCGTTCACAGCTATGAGTGTCTTTTCCTTACCACCGAGCCACCCTCGGTAAGTCAATCAATTTAATTATCACAATATGGTAAAATCCATTAAAAGCGGTCGGTGGTTATGAGAAAATAAAGCTGTGTACGCATTATAAATGTTTCTTTTCTGTGTCTTACGTTATACATTAGTACATTAGGGGTCATTTCGAGTTAAAAGTTTATTTACTGCACTCATCTGGACTAGAGAAAATCATTATTTAAATGTGTATGTCTCGTCTAAATAACTAACGATAATTCTCTGATATGGCCGACCAAACGCGGGTGATCAAAAAGTCAGATCGAGCGTACCGCGTACCGGAAAACGAAATGAGACTAACGAAATGAGACCTTATTTGATCTCATTTCGTTTTCCGGTACGCTCGATCTGACTTTTTGATCACCCGTCTGGTCGGCCATGAATTATCGTTAGTTATTTAGACGAGACATACACATTTAAATCATGCTTTTCTCTAGTCCAGATGAGTGCAGTAAATAAACTTTTAACTCGAAATGACCCCTAATGTACTAATGTATAACGTAAGACACAGAAAAGAAACATTTATAATGCGTACACAGCTTTATTTTCTCATAGAACCACCAACCGCTTTCAATGGATTTTACCATATATATATATATATATATATATATATATATATATATATATATAATCTGGGTACTGGTCGCGGTAAGAGTTCCCTGCCGAACACCCTCCAAAAACAATGATGTCTCCCGTTTCTCGCGCAGCCGCAAAGGACATGTTTTAGTTGCCATAGTAACAACACTTTTTATCGACATTGTTTTACTGTTTAAAGACATTACTACACATTTATTAATAATATCTCACTTTTAATCACTTTTATCGACTTTTTAAAACTTTTTTTTTACTCTTTTTAAATGACAACGTTAATGTTTATGAATATTGAAATAAAACATTACTACACATTTATTAATATCTTTTTTTTTCTTTACTGTTTATGTGTCAATTTTATCGACTTTTTTTTTTTACTGTTTATGTGTCAATTTTATCGACTTTTTTTTTACTGTTTATGTGTCAATTTTATCGACTTTTTCTTTTCTTATATTGGAATAGAAGACATTACTACACATTTATTAATAATATCTTTTTTTTTTTTTTAACTGTTTTACTGTTTGTGTCACTTTTATCGACTTTTTCTTTTATGAAACTTATCGGCGGTTCTTGAAATTTACTTACCACAAAATGATGATAGAATAATAAATTTACTTACGTTTAATCAATGTTATTTTCTTTTTTAAATAGCATTTTCTTTTTAAATGACGACGTTTTTACTGTTTATGAATATTAAAAGAAAAATAATTACTAAACATTTATTAATAAGAAAATGGGTGCTAGTGCACTTATGATCCGCGCTATATTTTAAATCGTATTTCTAAGCTTAAAGTTTAATGTTCATAAACAGTAAAAACGTCGTCATTTAAAAAGAAAATGCTATTTAAAAAAGAAAATAACATTTATTAAACGTAAGTAAATTTATTATTCTATCATCATTTTGTGGTAAGTAAATTTCAAGAACCGCCGACAAGTTTTGTGGTAAGTAAATTTCAAGAACCGCCAATAAGTTTCATAAAAGAAAAAGTCGATAAAAGTGACACAAACAGTAAAAAAAAAAAGATATTATTAATAAATGTGTAGTAATGTCTTCTATTTCAATATTCAATATAAGAAAAGAAAAAGTCGATAAAATTGACACATAAACAGTAAAGAAAAAAAAAAGATTAATAAATGTGTAGTAATGTTTTATTTCAATATTCATAAACATTAACGTTGTCATTTAAAAAGAGTAAAAAAAAAAGTTTTAAAGTCGATAAAAGTGATTAAAAGTGAGATATTATTAATAAATGTGTAGTAATGTCTTTAAAAAGTGTTGTTACTATGGCAACTAAAACATGTCCTTTGCGGCTGCGCGAGAAACGGGAGACATCATTGTTTTTGGAGGGTGTTCGGCAGGGAACTCTTACCGCGACCAGTACCATAATCTGTACAATACATACACATGAACGAACTGTGTTTAAATTCTCAACGCGTGAACGAGTCACGATCTTTATGACCTCGTGCGGACTGGGAAATATTTGTTGAAAAGAAAAATTCTTCGTTATTATTTGCCATTGTGACAAAAAAAAAAAAATTCTTCGCTATTATTTGCCATTGTGACAAAAAAAAAAAAAATTCTTCGTTATTATTTGCCATTGTGAAAAAAAAAAAAAATTCTTCGCAATTATTTGCCATTGTGACAAAAAAAAAAAATTCTTCGCTATTATTTGCCATTGTGACAAAAAAAAAATTCTTCGTTATTATTTGCCATTGTGAAAAAAAAAAAAAAAAATTCTTCGCAATTATTTGCCATTGTGACAAAAAAAAAAAATTCTTCGCTATTATTTGCCATTGTGACAAAAAAAAAATTCTTCGCTATTATTTGCCATTGTGACAAAAAAACACCCTTTTAAAGCAAAGTTTATTTATTGCTTATCCCCCCGACCAACAAATATATATATATATATATATATATATATATATATATATATATATATATATTACTATTCTTGAGCTAAACTCTGCTCTCATGAGGAGACAAGAAAATAGAAACATTATTGGGACTCCACGTGTTTCAAAGCTGTGATTCTCCGGCGAGACTCTTTTACGAATTGTTTGTCGCTCTTCGAGAAAAGAAGTAACTGGATTCACGTTTGATTTAAAATAAATAAGAGTGAATCCTAAAATGGAGAATTTTAAGTCATTGAAGGGTGTAAGGCAAGGGCTCTCGAAGTTGCCCGGGAAGTCTTAAAGGATGATATTACACTTAACATTGAAATGCTGGAACAACGTGAAAGACTAAGAAAAAGGAATTTCCAGAAAGAGGAAGATGCTAGTTGAAGTTCGTTCCTTGAATGAAAAAATTAAAGCAATATGCATCAAAGCAAAGTTTGATTTGAAGAACTGTGGTTTCGTTGACGAACAGAAGAAAGAAATTGAGTTTCGATCTAATGTTAATGATCCTCTTGCCGACATTGAAAACATTGAAGAACTCAACACATCGGAGAAATCTGAAGTTGGCTCGGTACCTCTGTTACCCAAGTTACAATGTGCAACCTTCAGTGGAATTAATCCATCCAAATTCGAATTCAAGAATTTTATTTCACAATTTAAAAACTGTACAGACTCTATTAAATCCGGTAAGTCTAAATTTAGCTTTATTAAAAGGTTATTTGGTACTTATACAGTTTAGTGACGACATTAAAAAATGGAAATATTGAAAAAAAATTTTATTTTACGTAACTGTTATAGACTGAAGTTCTCCGAAAAAAAATTTCACTTCATTTGATCAAGTAGTTTTGTTTTTACAGCGAAAAACAATTATTTATCACGACGAAGTCAACGTGGCCATTTTGGAAATGTACCTAGCAGAATACCTCCATTTTAGGCCAAATTTCGCAATCTAGCCTTTTTTTCTCGTCATGTTGAGATGCGCACAACACATCTGCAATTTTTTTTACTTTTTTTTTTCTTTTTTTGGTAAATGTTTCGTTTAGGTCCACCTCTACAATTTTCTTTAAAATGACGATATTTATAGGTTTTCGACTATGCTGAATACGAAAATCGCATTGAAATGTTGCAGAGATAAGTAGTTATCAAGATAGAAAAAAATGCATTATGCACGGTAATTTTGGCGGCCATTTTTTTTTACGCGCATGCGCGCGCGCCCTAAGCAATCAGAATTTTACACGAAGGAAAAAAACCAAGTACCCCCCCCCCCCCCAATCCTCCAGAATGGCGGACATTTTTCTACGCGCATGGCGGACATTTTTTTTGTACGCGCGCGCCCTGATACCCCCCCCCCAAGACTGGCGGCCTTTTTTTTTTTTTTTTCGCGCATGCACGCGCGCCCTGAAAAGAAAAAAACAAGTATCCCCCCCCCAGTTCAAATATTTAGAATACAAAAAAACCCTGTAGAATTCTGCAATTTGCTTGCCACCACAAGAAATACGCACTTATAAAAGTTTTTTTTTGTTTAAAATTATGACTTTGCGGGTATGATGGAACATGTTTAGTTTCATTGTTAGTCGTCAACATTGGATTCTTATAAAGTAGAAGTGTTTTTTTTTTGGGGGGGGTAAAGTTATCGAAAATATTATCGGTATTATTTTACTTTAAGGCCCGTCTCACGTTCGTATAAGAAAAGAAAAGGCGCGCGCCCCAACATCACATCCGCCCCCCCCCCCCCGCCCGCTCGCGCCCCCAATGTACACAGTAAAATCTTCGGAAAATGTTAAATGGTGTACTTTTTGAAAATTTGAAAATTCTATGTTCCAGGTAAAAAAAAAAAAAAAAAAAAAAAAAAAAAAAAAAGATAAATTACCCCCCCTCCCTACTCCAACTTCGAGTGCTTTCCTTTTCTTGTTTTATTTCTTTTTCAGCTAATTTTAAATTTTCCACCCAAAAAGTGCTATAATATATTTTAGAATATAATAATTTCAAAAATTTCGAAAAATTCTTTCATTGATATTCTTCCGCGTATATATTGGGGTGGGTGGGGGTGTGGGGTTTAATTTGCGCCGGAAGTTATATTTGTTTATAGCACCCACCCAGCAGCCACCGGTTACACGCGCCAAGGAACATTTGCCAACAACGGAGATAATGTAAGTGTCATTTTGACATTTTTTATCATTCTGATTCCGACTTATCCCCCCTCCCCCCCAAAAAAAGTAATTTGTCCGCCACTAAAGAAAAAGAATTGTTTTGAAAAAAAAAAAAAAGTCTTTCCGAGATTATTAATGATATTCCAACTTCACCCCCCCTCAAAAAAAAAAAAAAAAAAAAACTGATTTGTCCGCCACAAAAAAAGGGTATTTCCGACATCCCCCTCCCCCGCAAAGTTGTTTTATTTTTCTTGGTTTTTCATCTACTTTGAAATTTTCCGCCAAACATTACATTGCTCTATGAAAAGGCCGTCAGGTACGCGAGTGCGCGCGCGATTCCGCCATTAAAAAAGCTCGCTTATGTTTCCGCGCGCTCGCGCGTACTTCCAGCATTCCGAGGTTCATACCATGCAAACGGTAAATTTCCGACGGAAACGGTTTTCATATTCTTTTTCAGCACACTGGAATCTACAAAAAAAACATTTTCTTCTATACGAACGTGAGACGGGCCTTAAAGTAAAATTTTACCATATTATCGAACAAATGTAAATGGAATATTGGGTATTATTTTAGAAACTCAAACTTCAATAAAAGTTATTTTGCAACTTGCCTGCATCATTCGTTGGTATTTTGTTTCTACGACATTTTAAACTTTTGCAATGCAAGATGGCGACTTTCAGTAAGGAAAGCATTAATGTTGGTTTTGGGAAAATGGAAGAGAAAGTTGCGAATTTTAAAGTACCACAATATTTGAGATTAAATAAAAAGCATTTAAAACTACTTAAAAATAGCAAGTTTTTTTTTTTTTTTTAAAGATTTAAAGATAGTTGTATCCGTCGCAAAATGTGCCCCCCCCCCCGGACGGTTTTCAGATGTATTTATGTCCTTACTCCTGTTTTTCTGTGCCATGCCTGTACATTTTTCCAGCATGACAAAAAAAACTTATGGAGCAGTTTTGATTTGTCCGTCTCACTTGTTATAAAAAGATATCTTGCCAAGTACTGCTCCATAAATTCTCCTCGAATGCCAGGCCTCTTTATCCATTCCTTCACGTCTCGCCACAGCCGCTCAATATTTTGTGTGTGAATAGTTGGGTCATCTTTATCCACGAAATTTTTAGAGTGGTTGACTATCTGGTGAACATAACCGTTCTTGTTGAGGTTGCTATAAGCTCGCCAAGAATCGCAATAGACTATAGAACCTGGCAGAACAAATTTCTTGGTTAAACGAAGTAGTGTTTCTTCGTCCTCCGCTCATTGGGGCCTGTCAATGCTACCACAAAATTCCGTTTCGATATCCTCTCAATGCCGCCAAAAATCCAAATTTGCTTTAGAAGCCTTCCTCGGTTATACTTGCGGCGAACGATTAAGGTTTCGTCAATTTCCACCTCAATGCCTTGGCCCCCTATTGGCTCTTGGTTATCCGACCAGTTCTGACAAACTTCAGAACAGTAAGACCTCCAGTCAACAGCAGAACGGCTGGAAATGTCAAGATTTTCTTTTACTGTTCCGTGGTCCCACCGGTTGCTAAGGAAATGGTTTACGAATAGAACAACTTTCCAACACAGCATGTGCGTCTTCCCTACAAATGTTCCATTGCAGTCACTGATGCTGAAGCCACAATACTTCCTTTTTTTCCTATATGGTTCTACACAATAATTTGTGCATCGCCATAGGGACTTATCTTCCCGATAGGAACATGGGTTTTCACACTTGGGGCATGTCACACTGGTCGGTAATACCCCATGGCGCCGGAGGAAACTTTTACATTTCTCTTCTTGTAACATGTAGTTATAAATAGTCATGAAATATTTATTACAACACATGTCACAAGAATCTGTCAGTGAGTGAAAATAAAATGTTGGCACGAAATGTAATTGAAAAAAAATGAAATACTTATAATAAAGGCGGAGAAGTTTTCAATGTACTGCAGAGATGTCAAAGTTCAGTTCGAATGTGTTTTCGTTTTAGTTTGTAGAATTGTTTGCGCATGTACTAGTGTATCCATGCGCATGCGAAGGGTTAATAAATAGGTCTCGCAAAATTACTTGTTTCTGTAAAAGTTAAATGACATTTTCGTCTTCGCATAATGGTAAATATAGTAGAGGCAGAAATTTAAAGAAATTTGTGGAGAATACTTGGACAATATTACAATTATTTACGCACGCAGTTGTATTCATACGCGTGCCTAGATTAAACACCCGCGAAAACAAATACACTCGCATGCATGACGGATATTTGAGATGAAATAGAAAGCATTTAAAACTACTTGACAATACAAAGGAATGATGCAGATAATTTGCAAAGTAACTGCGTATTTCTTGTGGTGGCGATATTTTCCTAATAGTTCAAGTTAACGATTAACAACGAAACCAAGAATTTTTCATCATACTCGCAAAATTTCATAATTGTAAAGGTAAGTGCATTTCTTCTCTATTTTATTTAACGTAATTTTCTTTGAAATGACGACTTATAGTTTCGATTATGCTGGATACGTACATTTTTTTTGTGGGGGGGGCATTGTCAATATCATAAAAGTGGATCATTCTGGAGGATGGGGGGGAGTACTTGGTTTTTTTTCCTTTGTGTAAAATTCTGATTGCTTAGGGCGCACGCGTAAAAAAATGGCCGTAAAGCTTTAAGCGCGTAAAAAAATGGCCGCCAAAATTACCGTGCATAATGCATTTTTTTCTATCTTGATAACTACTTATCTCTGCAACATTTCAATGCGATTTTCGTATTCAGCATAGTCGAAAACCTATAAATGTCGTCATTTTAAAGAAAATTGTAGAGGTGGACCCAAACGAAACATTTTTTTGCATTTTTTTTTTTAAATAAGAATACTATTGAATATGCAAAGAATTGAAGAATTTTTATACGAGATTATTTTCGAAACATGCGCAGTTGGACACGCATGGATAACTTCGAAACTTCGTTTATTTACTTCTGTTACAAATTAAAAAAAAAAAAAAAAACACCCCAAAAATGGCATCTGTCTTCGCAAAAAAATAAATCTCATTCTGGTGGGGAAAAAAAGGGCTAGATTGGCCTAAAATGGAGGTATTCTGCTATGTACGGCAGTTACCTGCCCTTGGGGAATTCCTGGGCGCTGCAATAACATTTCCAAAATGGCCACGTTGACGTAGCCATGATAAATCATTGTTTTTCTCTGTAAAAACAAAACTACTTGATCAAATGAAGTGAAATTTTTTTTCGGAGAACTTCAGTCTATAACAGTTACGTACAATAAAATTTTTTTTCATTATTTCCATTTTTTAATGTCGTCACTAAACTGTATAAGTACCGGTTATTTAAGCGATTATGCTTTACAATTGGTTTCTCATCTAACATTGGAAGATGAAAATTTTAATGTTGCTGCCGATCTACTGACAAAGGAATTTTTAGATATCCCCTTTATTATTAACGAAATTTTCTGCATCCCCTCAATACGACCCTGAATTTGTGTTTGTGAAACAATACCTTGTGGAAGTGAGGGCGGTTTTGTCTGAACTGAAAACGTCATATCAGATAGATTTTTTTGAGAATAATTCCCCTGGATTTTTGTTGATCAGTTACATTATGTTTGAAAAGTTACCTGTGGTCTTGAGAAGGGAAATTAGTCACAAAGTCACAGAATTACCCGTCTTTGACTCAAATATTTGACAATTATAGTGAAGCCGTTCGTGCTCTGTAGAGGAATAAGAAATAGTCGCGATCAGCAGAAATTAATTCTAAAGGCGATGGAACACATGTTAAAAATCAGGAAAAGGGGAAAGGAGATGCTGCCTTACAGAATTTTTCTACTAATTATGCCGGTACATACTGCAAACTTTGCTCAGTACGTGGTCACTCTATGTTGAAGTGCAGCAAATTTTCTACTTATAAAGCAAGAGTTGAGAGGTGTAAACAATTGAAATTGTGTATCGGATGTTCCAGTTATAAACACAAAAGCGAAGATTGTCCTGGGCGCCAGAACAATTCTCTCTCCTGCAAACTGTGTCGATCTAAGGCACATATTACACCTTTATGTGATAATCCCCATAAAATAATTTTACTAATTTCTCATGTTGATGAAAACAACATCATATTACCTGTTGTAGCTATTTCATTACATAATGGAACAAAGAAAACTACGGTTAACTGCCTTTTAGACACTAGAAGTCAGCGCTCTTATTTTTCCAAAAATTATTAAAAAAACTAAGATATCCTGATGGAGATTCAAATCTTACCGATTACTAGATGAAAACCTATGCAGGTGTTACAGTAAAGAGTCTTGAACAAGTTATTTTGAATGTTAATGTTGGTAAAGGGAGACAACTACTCATTCCGGTTTTAATAGATGACCAATTTGGTATTAAATTCCAGTTTGATAATTTCTAGGGTTATAATCAGGATTCGGTTCTGAGGTTTGGGAAGGAATGAGTCACTCTCTTGACAACAGCACGTTTCTGCCCTCTTCTTTTCCAATCAACCACACCTGGCCTCTCGCCACCAATGTCACACCACACAATCCGAACGTCAGCAATACAAAATTCTTTTCAAGAGAAGATGTTCACAACTCTTTTCTCTCTGCACCCCCAGGGAATTTTTCCCAGCTTTTATATCCTCCTATCTAGAAAAAAAAAGGAAGAGACAGGAAAAAAAATAGCTTCTCCCATCAAGCTCTGCCTTCCCAAGATGCCCTTCGCGTATACAAATGTGCTGGCCATCCTTTCCTTCTTCTTTCCCAAAGAGATACGCCCGATACGTTTCTTTTTTTTTTTTTTTTTTCTTCTTTTCTAACCATATACCCCACACGCCCCCCTGATCTTTGAGATCAATAAGACACTTCATAATCCTTCATCCAAGCGGGCTTCCTCCTCTCACGTTGAGGCCTCTGGGGAACAACTTCTTGGGGGTTGACATTTTCAGGTTCACTACAGACATTCTCGTCCAGTTGTGAAGAACCACAATGTGGGGCTAAGTCGAATTGGGGTGCATTGTTAGCTTCTTGGTTGATATCGGCTTCCTCCTCTTCACTGCCATCACTGCGCATCGGCAAGGTTACACGACACAGGTCTAGGATATGCCGGGGAATGCCATTCACCATTATGTTGTTCTTTGACTGCGTTTCCGTTGCATTGGGGGGCTTTACCCACACCTCCTCACCCACTTTAATAGTAGCTTCTTCACCCTCAATTCCTACCGTTTTGTTGCACGGATGCAGCCACTTATTTGCAAAGATGGCTCTATGAGGCACAGTTGTCTCATCTTGTCTGGTTTTTGGTCCATGGGTGAAATGTTGCTTTTTTCCGCAGCAGCCTTGATGGTGCGATGATTCCTCTCCACTATCCCATTGCCACTCGGCCGATACGCTGCCCTAAAAAATGCCTTACTCCCCACCTATCACACACCTCTTTAAAGACTTCTGATCAGAAAACGGGGCCATTGTCCATTAACAGTTCCTCAACCGCCCTCTTTCCAAAAATATTTCTTTGATGACCCCTCCGATCGCCCATGCAGCTTCTGCCCTGATCTCTCTCCAGATGGAAAACTTCCCCGGTCCACAGTCGACCATCGACAGATACAGCTTATGGCGATAATGGGTCACATCAATGGCCAATCGCTTCCAGTCCTCTGCAATGTGTAACTCTCTTGCTTCGTGTCTGGATGGTCCGGGGTCTATCGATTGGCACTCCTGACAGTGCTCCACTACCTCCCTGACCTCCTTCTTGGTGGTTTCCGGGTAAACCTCTCTTGCCAGGAATAACGTCCGTTCTCAACCAAAGTGGTGCATTTCATGTAACTTTTTAACTTCCTCCCCTGCACAGCATACTGAGGAAACCTGCTTTCGCTCTTGCAGCCAGGCCTTCTTTACCCATGTCATCGAACCCGCTTTCTGATGGGATCAGCACTACAGATACCTTCAACTGGAATTCCGCTATCAAATCTGCAAGTGCTCCAAGCCTGCGCTTGATCAGCATTTCTGCAGCACCTCTCTTAACTCTCTTATCGCCAGTCACTGCTGACCTGATCTATGAAACTACCATTGCCGAATCGGATTTGATTTCAATCGTTTTCAATCCCCACTTCAGGGCCAGATTAATTCCTTTCATAGCGGCCTCCAGTTCGGCTACATTGATATGGGAATAGTCATTTTTCTTCCTAAACCCCGCCGCATCTTCCACAGTTACGCTTCCCATCTCTAATACGACGCCCAATGCCAGACTGCTGGCATCGCACCAAATCAGCCCCGCGTCTCCACTGCTGATGTACCATTCCCCCTTTACTGGGTCTTTCGTCACTCTCGCGATGATTTCTTGTAGCATGTTCGTGACCTCTTTCATCACACAGCCCTCCCAGCCATCAGTATCTGTTTGTCGTTTAATAAAGCTGCACGCTATCCTGAGCCAGCCGGCGATTGGATAGTGTCCCACCAGTCTCCTGCAGACTGAGAAGAGTTCTCGTTTTGTCAGGTCGGTTCCGATTTTGGGTATTGCATTCCCTCGTCTAAAGACAAGGCTTCCTTTGCCATCTCAGCATAGTTTCAACCCCAACGCCGGTTTTGCAATCAACCAATACCTCACGACATGACCTCTCACTTTCTCTGCTTCCTCCCGAGAATGTCGTCAATGTACGAACTAGTGGCCTTGTCCATTGTACAGTCTTTACTCAGCACCGTCTTCAGCACGGCAGTCATAATTTTTGGGACTGAGCTCAGCCCAAAGTCTAACCTCGTCAGGCAATACAACTTCCCCTTGTACCGGACCAGATGAAAACGAGTTGATTTGTTATCGTTATTGCACATTGATATTTGGCTTCAATGCAAGCCCTTTTATATTAAATTATGTCCTGCAGCATCACGTGAGTAACTTTCCAAATGACACATGTACTAAGATGTTGAAAAGTCGATTTTATGTTGACAACCTATGTATGACAAGCAATTCTTTGGGGGAGATAATCAGCCTTTATAAAAATGCAGTGTCTCGACTGCAAAAGAGGAATTTCCAGCTTAGGCCGTGTAATTCCAATTATAGAGGCCTACGAGAAATCATGATTGAGGATGGTAATATTGTGCAACATAACTGTGAGTATGAAAGGGTTCTTGGGTATAAATACCACCCTGAATCAGATACTATCAGCATCTCTCACACTTCAGTTCAGGAAAATATACGCTCTAAAAGGGATATTTTGGCACAGACAGCAAAAATATTTGATCTTTTATCACTCTGTGCTCCTGTAACAGTTAAAGCAAAAATCCTTCTCAGAAAATTATGGTTGCTCAAATTGAGTTGAGATCAAAAATGTACCAACAGACATAATGACAATCTGATCAAATTTAGCTGAGGATCTCTCTGGTTTGAGGAATCTGTCCTTCTCACGACAGGCTGTAGACAGTAACGGTCCACTGAAGTTGTATATTTTCTGTGATGCTTCACCACAGGCATATGGGTTTGTTATTTATAGGTTGCAAAATGAGAAATCCCATATAATATTTTCTAAAGTGAAAATAGCACCAATTAAAGCTAAAACTTTGCCAATGATGGAATTGCTTGCTGTATACATTGCATTCAAAGCTTTAAGCATGTTGCTGAGAACATACTCTAATATCAAAATTGAGAGCATTGTTATTTTGTGGATGCGCAAGTCATATTGTCATGGCTTCTCTCAGACAATGTGAAGGCAAAAAGCTTATATACCAGGAATAGAATAAGAGACATTCATGATATGAAAGAGAATTTCAGCAAAGAATTTGGAGTGGACATTCACTACAAATATGTCCCCTCTGTGGAAAACCCGGCGGATCTGCTTTCTCGTGGTGTCAGCCTGGAAAAATTTAAAGAGAAACTGGACTACTGGACTTAAGGACCGACATGGTTAGTTCAGGAACCAGAGAATTGGCCTAAAAGTACCTTGAGCTGCCTGAGTCTGGAAAACCAGCGACATATGGAAAATGTTTTTCATAATACAATAGGTGGAACTATTTGTAAACCACTAATTCCCTTTGACAGGTTCTCGAGTTTGGACAAGTTATGCCATGCCACTGACTTCAAGAAACAGTCTAATCCAAAAGAGACTGCCAAAATTTATTTGATTAAAATGATGCAATCACAAGCCTTTGATGTTGAGATTGTTTATCTGAAGGACCCCCTTGATAAGAAGATTCCCTTGCTGGTTAAGAATCTTCAGAGTGGATGGCAGAATTGCCAATTCAAGATATGACTATAATTTGGTCTTTCCAATTTTGATTGCCAAGCAACATCCACTATCGAAATTAATAATTTTGGATAGCCATCATCAGTGCAGACATTTGGGCATAAGCACGACAATAACAAAATTAAGGTTGTCTGGATATTGGCTTCCCCAAGCAAGGCAGTCGGTGAAGTCTGTAATCTCGAGCTGCTATACCTGTAAAAAATTCAACAGCTTGGCTTTTAAATACCCCAAGTTAACATATCAGCCGAAACACAGAGTTAGGCTAATAAATTCCTTTCAACATACCGGTATTGATTGCACGGGTCACATCTGAGAAAAAAAGTCTAGAAAAAAAGTGAGAAGGAAAGTCTACAAAAATGTTTCTGTTGATTTTCACATGTATGAATGTGAGAGCTATTCACATTGAGCTTGTGCCGGATACGAGCACTCAAGCTTTCATTCTCGCATTAATTTGTTTTTCTAATATTTATGGAGTATCCACTCATATATACAGTGATAATGCACGTTCCTTTAATGCTGCTTTAGGTGCCGATGTAATTAAACATCACATCAACAACAATGAATTCAATAATGCATTTACCAGCTCTGCTATCATGCACATAAAATTACCTCTTTACTCCCTTTGGATTGGTAGTACTTGGGAGAGAATGATCAGGGTAATAAAATCATGCTTGTTTAAAACATTAGGTCGATCCAAAATCGGTTATTTTAAACTCTTAACCCTTCTGTCAGACGTCCAGTAAACTCCAGGCCTCTGACCTACAGATATTCTATTGATGTTGAATTACTCCCTTTAACACCCAACTGTTTTATTCATCGTAACATAAACTCTGAACATTCCTTTCAAGCTGACAACCCCAGTTTAGTTGAAACAGAAGCAGTCACAAGATCTCTACTTGTAAGTACTTTGGAAAACAGAAGAATTGACTTCTAAATTCGAAGACCTGTGGCATGAGGAATATTTGCTGAGTTTAAGGGAAAGTTGCAAGGATTTGCATGAAATTGAGTTCCACAATAAAATCAAGGTAAATGATGTGATTCTTATAAAGAATCCT
This sequence comes from Euprymna scolopes, assembly GCF_053919585.1. Taxonomy (NCBI): domain Eukaryota; kingdom Metazoa; phylum Mollusca; class Cephalopoda; order Sepiida; family Sepiolidae; genus Euprymna; species Euprymna scolopes. Next base: position 60,227,540 of record NC_136491.1, read on the forward strand.
GCCAAGCCTAGACCTTTCTGGAAACTGGGTAGAGTTATTGAACTGTTTAGTGGGAGTGATGGCAAAGTTCATTCCGCTTGAATAAAAAGAGGCGATGGTGCAGTGGAAATACATAGCCTCAAGCATTTGTTTCCATTAGAGTTGTCTATAACTCATAACTATTTTCCTGACACTCCAGCTGAAGAGGAATCCGATGAAGAGGAATCTTCTATTGAAGTTTGTAAGAATCCTAACATGGGACGAGCAGATGCTTCAGAAGAGTTTGTTACTTACAAATCTAAGAGAATCAAGAAACCAATGTCTAATTCAGAAATATCTGTATTATTTAAAAAAAACAACAAAATTTCTGTATTATAAAAACTGTGTATATATTCAATACATAACAATGCCTGAGACATAAACCAAAAAAAAATTTTTTTATTAAAAACTATATATACATTCTTGTAAGCGGGCCATAATAATGCCTGAAACTTTATTTAAGCAAGATATTAGCTCTTGTTAAGTATTTATGTTTACATATTAAGTCCTAAAAGGACATGCAACGAATTCATTTGCCGCATTTTTGTTGTTGTTGTGATATAAAAATAAAACTAGAATTACCTCCCTTTTCATCTTATTTCCTTCCTTACACTTTAAATAAGGTCCTGCCTCATTGGCTAAAGGTGCTGCTCATCGACCAATCACGGCAACCTATTTATCAAGCGGGACTAGAGACTCCTTTTAAACGCTCTCTTTCGTTCGAACATCAGTGGAAAAAAGACATTTTATTCCATCTCTCTTCTTCCTAACTTGAATGGAGCCGTCAAACTGAAGACGTTAAAATAAGAACTTTTTTGGACTTCTTAAAAAGCCGCAAGCACAATTGTTTTGCAACCTGCTTATTTTACATTTGTATTTATTTGAAGTTAAGTACACTTTTATTGTTCTCCGACTTGTATATTCGTGTTTCTTTTTCGTCTGAGTCCTAAGTGTCTGGTCGAAACACAACACTTCTTCAATTTAATTGCTAACTTTCATTGCAATAACAATTTAATTGCTAACTTTCATTGCAATAACAATTTAATTCTAATTAAATTTTCTTAAAACTAAAACAATCATCTATATATATTTTGTGACTGAATTAATATTTTATTTATTATTAATTGAATATTTATTGCAATAAAAAATACAAGAGCATAAAAAAGAATTTTGACAAATCTTATTTAACAAATAATTTAATAACAAAATTAAATTGATCAGAATGCATTTATGTTTCTTCATAAATAACTCGATCATTTTATTCTTTTGTTAATTGTGAAAAAAATTTGAAAGCATTAAAACTGTTGAATAAAAGATAATTGACAGTAACATGCTAAGCAAATCCACATGCATTAAAAATTTGAAAGTTTTGAAAACTATTTGCATCCAATAACTTTATAAATAGAGATTAAAAATAATTAATAAATTAGTTATAATTATTATAAAAATTTCGTTCAATTAATAATTAATGATCAAACAATGCTGTAATAATTAAATTTAATTCTAAAATTCCTACAAAAAATAAATAAAAAGGTAAAAAAAAATAAATATTAAATAAATAAAATAAAATAAAAACAGGGAAGCAAATAAAAAAACTCCCGGGCAGCACTGAATGGGAGCAACTAATCTGTATATCTATAAAAGTGAAAGTGTGCGCATGTGTGTCTGTCTGTCTGTCTGTCTATGTACATTTCCCTATGCAATAACTCTGTCAATTTTCATTCTACAGACTTGAAATTTGATATATAGGCTATCGAGATTTGGAAAAATCTTTGTAATCGGTTTTCGGACAGAAATTTGGTTGTTAAGGGGTTAACGATTTGACGTTTGAGAACTCTACTAAACTCCTAACAATTTTGGGTCTAAACACTTGAAATTTTAGATATACATTCCTTGGACATAGATCTAACTTAATAACTTGATTTGAGTCCAAAACAATAAATGTTAGGGGGTCATAATAGGGGTCAAAGTTAAAAAAAATTGACCGTTTTTTTTTCTTTTCTTTTTTTTTTTTTTTTTTTTTTTTGCTCAACATACACCTCCAAACACCCGGGCAACACCGGACTGAAATGGCAGTATTTAAGAAAGAATTCATGGATCACATTGGCTTGACTTACTTGACTAAAAGTATAAATTCTTCCACATCTATAATCGTCTTTTACACATTGATATTGCTGAAAAAAAAAAAAAAATCAAAACCCACAATCCTTTCCACTTGTAGTTAGCAACTTGTATGTAATTAAAAAAAATATTTTTTAAATTTTTATTCTCCCCAAATAAGGCACATTACTACTGAGATATAAGTAGCCAGATTTATAGGGACATTTTAAGTGAGGAGTTGTGCAGCAAGATGCTTGTTCACATTACATTTAAATTTTTGTATGTCGATACAGTCGAGAAAACAGGGAACACAAAGAGAATTCCAAAGTTTGAAGAAAAAAACTGTTAAAATAGAAACAAAAAGTGAAGGGGTTTGATTTTGCTGCTTGTCGGAGATTTTGACGTGGAGGAGCCACTAGTGCAGCTTATTGGAGAACATTACATTGATCAAACACATAATGCAACATTCTGGTAATGCGACAGGAGCTGGAGCTTGGTAGGCAGTGGTTACGCTTACAGGCTCCATTCCTAAGAAGGAGAAACATTAGTGGTTGATGAAAGATTATATTTTTTGTGAAAACCTATTGCATAAATGTGGCAGAAATACTTCATGTCTAGGGTTACAATCAGGGTTCGGGAAGGAGTGAGTCACTCTCTCGCCAACAGCACGTTTCTGCCCTCTTCTTTTCCAATTGACCACACCTGGCCTCTCGCCACCAATGTCACACCACACAATCCGAACGTCAGCAATATGAAATTCTTTTCAAGAGAAGATGTTCACGACTTTTTTCTCTCTGCTGCCCCAGGGAATTTTTCCCTGCTTTTATATCCTCCTATCTAGAAAAAAAAGGAAGAGACAGGAAAAAAAAATAGCTTCTCCCATCAAGCTCTGCCTTCCCAAGATGCCCTTCGCGTATACAAATGCGCTGGCCATCCTTTTCTTCTTCTTTCCCAACGAGCAATGCAGATATGCCCGGTACGTTTCTTTTTTTTTTTTCTTTTCTAACTCTACAAAGCCACCATTGTTATGCATGATGTGGCTTATATACCCCACATCATGCATAACAATGGTGGCTTTGTAGAGTTAGGTGTCAGGTGTGAGACATTTTCTAGTTTGGTAAAGGAAGGTAATTATTAAGTGGAAAAAAGCTTTAGATAGATTGAAGGTCATTTTCTAATGATTTAGCCATTACTTTGGATATGTGTACTGTTGAAATTTTTAATAAAGAAATAATTTTTCATTTATTTTTTTTATTTACACACATTCAACATCGCAGCATTTCAGGAAAGGAACGCACTCCTTGACCGGCCTTTGCAGGTCACTTCCATCATCATTATCATCATCGTTATAGTTCCCTTTCTAGCAGTCGGCTATATGCCTACCCTTTGGAGGGGGAGGAGAAGGAGGAAAGGGCTTTTGCTCGTTTTCATCACTTCGAACCTAGCCGGCCAAGAAGAAGGGGGCTGACTTAGGCTCCGTCAAAAAGGATTTTTGACGTTAAATTATTGCGTTTTTTTCTCTCCTCCTTTGGAGAAAGACATTTGTTTAGAACTCCATTGGAAAGTACTAAACTGTTAACGTTATTTTATTCACAGTCATTAAAAGACAACAAGGTCTTACGACTGGAAAATTAATACCAGTTATTAAAAGGCAAACAAGAGTCTTACAACTGGTAAATTATTATTCTCAAAGGATTAACGAATGGAAACCGCAGTGTTAATTTCGCGGACAAGACGAGCAGAATATCGCCCCTAGAAAGAAAATCCCCTTTTTGTTCTAGGAACCTGAAAGATTATTCAACCAAGGTTTCCTTCAGAAAGGAAATCTTCCATAATACAAGAATTTACCCTGTATTTGTACACATAAAGCCTACCAAAGCAGCTTTATGGTCTTCTGTTTCTCCCCTTTGAATTAAAACGTACCCGAGCCTTCACAAAGGGAAAATATTTTACTTCTTTCTCCCATTTTAGGCCAAAGAAACTTTTTGTTTGTGATTCCTATTTATGTTTATGGAAAGACTGAACGTTTCGTTAAAAGAAAGACTGAATTTAAAAAAAGGACTGTTTTGTGTTTTTTATGTTTTTTTCTGTCGGCCTTTCTTACAAGTAAGGATTGTCGTCTTTTTTGTTTTATTTTTTTCGTATTTTTAAATGTTTCTTAAGGTTTTGAGAAATAAAGGCAATTGATAACTTTTTGTTTTAATAAATTTGGATCATTTTAAACACATTCAGGTCTGTATTTCTTTTGCTCATTGTTTTAGGGTAAGGAAACTTGGTTGTGCAGACCAAGCTTTACTCAACTTAAACCCAAGGTACAGCCTGCAATACAAAAGAACATAACGCTCCTGAGACATATTGTAAAAACAGTGACACACGAACAATGTACATATGCAACAATAAATAAATAGTGAGGTAAAGTAAGTAATGAAAGCGAGACACTCATATGTCTGCACCGATGCTGAGCTTGTTTCCCGCCAGTCTCCAAAACATAAACAAATATGAAAACGCTCGCTAGCGAAGTATGAAAATGTCACAGTAACAACAAAGTTAACCTACAAAACCAATATAACACTCATTTTCATTAGTTCCCCATTACTGAGAAAATTGCTTTAAATGCTTTTTTTTCCTTTTTTTCTTTCATTTTGTTATTATGAAAAACGGAATTTTGGTAACGAACCAAAAATTCCGTCAGTACATGTTGTAGGTATTCGGAAGTTTAAGTAAAATTAAATTTGTGCGAGCCTTTTTTAGTCTCGCACAAAAACATGCGTTCACATCTGAAGCCATTTTTCTTGTCACACACATACGCACACACAAACATACGTGCATATGTACACGCATGTACATATATTCACGTTCACGTACATACGCCCTCATTCACGTGCATACACACACACACGCTAATGTACACACACATATGCACACACATACGCACAGTCACTTCCCCTTTAAAGGAAATCCACACATGCGCAAAAGACCACCAGAAACAACTATAAAAGCAAGAGACCTGACCTGGTTTCTTTCTTTTCAATTCGGCTTCTGAGCTGAGAGGTCGACAGACCAGCCGCCTCCCTTTCGGGGTGCGCGCACCCGCGCGCCTCGTGCCACCTGCTACTGTGTGGGGCAAGAGCTAACAGACAGTACGTACACTTTATACGCTTTCTCTCTCCATGAACTGGATTGACTTTCTCACTCTTTTTTTCTGTTTTGCTTTGGTCCATCAACCAGACAAGTTCACGTCCACAGCTAGTGCCTGAAGACATTTCCACGTGGACAAGTACCAACATGTGATGTCAACCCTCTATCTTTTTCTTTGTCTACACGCTGGACTGCCATTTTTCGTTCCATTACATTACTCACTCCTCTTTCCACGCGCGGACATGAACACGAGTTACACCTAAAACATTCATTTTTCAACAAAAATTTTCAGAAAATAAACGACATGTTTATTTTATCCAGCAATTGAGTTTTGTTTCATTATTTTCTTTTGTAGCGAGTTAGGATATTTATATCCTGGCCCACAACAAATTTCCTTGCCCTAAACAAGATAATAAAAAAAAATGAAACAAAACGACACCTCCTTCTGATTTAAATGCACCCCATTTATTTTTTAACAAAAACAATAAGGTCCAATTGGTGTTAGGTGAAAGTCCTTCGCAGAATTAATGAGTTTTGAAGGTTAAAGTCCTGTGTGAAAATAATAAGATTAATTTAAAGTTTGTGTTTATCTGGCGAAGTTCGCCTTACTTAAAGTAATTCGAGAAGAAAATGATTTGTTGTTATTAATTTAGATGTGCGGAATGAATGCGTGTGTGCATAAGTGCTTTTTGAGTGTTTGTATGGCGGTGTTGGCAGCAATGATGTTATGAACACGAGAAGCATGTTCTCGTTGTGTCGTTGAAGCGAGCTGAAAGGGAAAAAGCTGAAATCTCTCTGTAGATGACTGTTTTATACATTTGGGCGGCTCCAGAACACGATTGCTACTGCTGATATTTTGGTTTCTGGAAAAAGCGTTAAAAAGAAAATCTTCTTGATTTTCTCATTTGTTACTTGTGTCATGTGATAATGCTTTCAACTAAGTACGCCAAAAATATGTTCATTTTACTTTTGATGTTTGAGAAAAATGTGTGGGCGTATTTGAAATTGTGCCATTGCTGACAAAACATATCTTTTTGCAAAATGCGTGGGTAAAATTGAAATGAATAAAGGTTTATTTGCGTATGAGCGCACACGCGTGCGTGTGAGTGACTGCACAATGTCAACAAATATACTTATCTACACCGCAATTGCTACAGGGAGGTCTTTTATAAAAATCGGGGGAATAAAATCCAAGGATCAGCGCATTACAGTAGGTCGATTTTTCACTCTTTTAAAATCAACTTGGCTAGACCCAGAAAAGTTGTGTAGCAGTATAATAAATGCTTATGAAAAAATTAGTCGTCTTACTTGCCCCGTTATTTGAGGAAATGACATCAAAGATCATAAGTGAATTGAAAAATCTTTGTTTTCTACATATTTACCTTATAAGAAAAATTATTAATTTCAGTATTTAAACCATAAAATCTTTTGTTTCATTAAAACAAACTGAATAAGGTAAAATAGATAAAAGATAACTAAAATTTATGCACCCCCCCCATTACCATCGACAACTCGGTACTCATGCAGAGAGTGATCCGTGCTGAAATAATAACGTTATTATTTTAAAAGCCATTCTTAACATGGGGAGGGGAGGGTGTTTTGTAGCTATTCTGTACTTTAACCTTACAATTGAATAAAAAACATATCATAAAACTTTAATTAAACTTGGAAATACGATTTAAAAAGTGGCGCAAATCACTCTTTGCATTAGCACCGACAACTCTAACATTCGTCTTTTAACCTCGTTAATTATTTAATGAAACAATGATAACATTTTAAAAGATTGGGAAAAAAAAAACAGGTAATTTTTTGTTATAAAAAAGACAAAAAAGGAAACAATGGGTATCCTCTTGCTTAACAATATTTCATCAAATTGCTTAACATATTTCCTCCTCTTGCTTAACATAAAATCCCTTAGAAACAAATGAAGGTCTCATTTGATGACACAACACCTTTGCAATTATATGCCTGTGTCTTGTTTCAAATCATACACATTCAGAAGCTTCGGTTGTTAATTTAACTGCCCTTTCAACACTTTGCGAATGTGAGGGCAAATCCGGCAACTTCAACTTAGTTCCATTCATCAGTGAATCCAAAAGTTAATCGTCAGAAAATGTTTCTGTAAATGCCAGTTCACAAACTCTACTCTGTGAAAGATTAATTAGCTCAGACCAATGATTGCCATTAAAGTTGATTTATGTTATTTTTTAAAAATCTTTTCTTTTTTTTTTGCTAGCTCCTCACTCCTGAAAGAATATAAAAATTACTTTATTGTGCTAACTTTAAAATGTAAGCTTATCTATTTTAATATTTATGATAAAATTCAAACAGAATTTTAAAATGACTCGATAACTCGACATAAGCAATTTAATCAATATCATATATCATTACTTACCTTATGGATAATTTTTTTTTATTGCTTCTTCCCTCACTACTAACTCATCTGATTTTGCCATAGCACACAAAACATTTTCAGGCAGAAAGTATTATGCTGCAAATTTTGTAAAGTAATATGTTGAATTTCAGATGGCTGTTTTTGATCCTATTGAAAATATACAGTTGTTGGTTATGAAACTTATTATCACTTTTTATTTCAAACTAGATAACTGCATATACTTCAATTATGAATCTAATAAGTTTGCCAGACATTTTTTGTGGATAAGCACCTAGTCTGATCGCCAAAGATATTGTAGCATTGTGTATTAGACGTTATTCAAATTTAATGAATATTACTAGATTAAAATATTTAATGAATATTACTAGATTAAAATTGGAAAGAAAATAGGAAAACAATTAAGTAACATAAAATCCAACATCTTATTAATCCTTGTACTGGAGCGGCTTATGGCTTTGGTAAGTGGTGACCTATTAGTAAAAAAAAAAAAAATTTTTTTAAATAAATAAATAAAAATGACGGTTAATTATTATTTTTTTTTATTATTATTAGGTATTTTTTTATAATAAAAAATAGATTTTCTTAAAATATACAGACTAAATCTGTAAAATTTTTCGAATGAAAAACCATAATTTTAAAAGTCACAACCTTTTCTTTTAAGTAAGGCACTCTTTAGTTGCCTATGAGATTACACTTTAAACAAGGTCGGTTTTTCACGTGGATAAAGTCAGATGCTAAGTCAGTTTTTTAATGTGGTGAAAACCGAAAGAGATACTAAATATTTTTTTTTTGAAAACAACTTACAAGTTATTATTGGTAATCCGGCATATTCCTCGAGGAAAGATTGGCAGAATACTCTCGAACCACTATATCACATAAAAGGAACCAAATTTCTCTAATCACCGTTATGTTACTATGCAAACAGTTTTGAATAAGCAGAACGTCTTTTTAAAAAATAAGCAATGTAAACAGAACTTTTTATTTTAAATAATAAACACTTATTTATTTTAAATGATAGTTATTTTAAAGAATATACAGAGGACTTCTTTTTTTAATTTAAAACAATATAAATGGAATTTTTAGAATTTTAAACAATATAAACTTTTAAACAATAAAAACCTTCTTTTATTTTTTTTATTTTAAACAATATAAAGAATCTGCCAGATAAAATATCACTAATAAAACACTTGTTTTTGTGTGTTAATATTTGTTCTTTTCTAGAATAGTGGCGCTTTCAAAAAAGAAAAAAAGCCCGCTGGTTTTTGGTTTCGAATCATAAGTAAATAAGATTGGTCTTTCTTCTGTACTCAAACTGTAGGTGTGAGATTGACGAAAAAAACCTATGGAAGTAATTCATCACATATTTAATAATTAACTATTAATAATTTAATTATTATTTGTTTAATAATTATAAATAATTTAATTATTATTATTAATAGTAGTAATAGTATTAGTAACTGTTTATTTGGCATAAGATGGATACTTTTAAAAAGAAAATATTTTTATTTATTAAATAAATGACATTATTATTGTTATGAAATACAAGATCTCCATCGAGCCTATAACAACAAAAACAAAGTACAATTTGCATCAGCAGGAGCGAAGACACCAAACACCAGAAGCAACCAATGATACCAACAACGACAACACATAAGTGAAGATGGCGCCGAACTGTGTTTTTACTGCAACATTTAATCAACTCCTAACGACCCATTGAGTTGTCAAAAACTATGCTTTTTGAACCCATCCTTTCACTACCAATATACAGTTCATTATAACAAAGAACTACCAGGCAAAACTCATTGCCCGAGGGAATAGTTACACTAAGAGAGAGAAAGAGAGTTAGAATAATCTGACGGATCCGATACAGAAATAAGTGGTAAAATATCTATAAAAGAACTTGTTAAGTGTTGAGACATTATGTTGAACAAAGATGGCAGTAAAGAAGCAGTGCAGTTCTGATACTGAGTGTTAAGTAATTGTTAGATGGCGGCGAACTGATTGAATCCAAAATTCAACAATTTTTATAGTAACTTTGGAAGCTTTTCATTGGTTGGTTATTTTGACTTTTGGTAATAAAAACGATCGTCAAAATCATTGGTGTCATAACCCCCATCAGTTCGTCTTTTGACTTGTGCAGTGCATTATTACATTTGCGATATTTCTCCTTTTTATCTTTTCCTTTTATTTTATTAACGTCGGATTTTTTCCTACACGACGCCTTTTTTTTCCTGCTTTTTTACTGTTATTTCTTAACAGTTTGTGGACTTTTTTATTAACCATTTTTTTAACGGTTCAGCAATGGACTAAACCCCCGAAAGTCGACATTAATGTAAAAGATTTTTTGGAAAAGGCGAAACAATGCCTGGAACTCGTCACCGATACTGGACTGATCATTAATTTACCAAAGTTGGAGGAAATCCAAAAAACGTGCTTGACACTATTCATAGTGGACTGAAAGACAAAAAAGTCATAAGAGCAAGCTCGGACATCGTCATCAACTTTTTGGCATGAGCAGGCTTCAGACACTTACGGGTCGTAAAGTGTAAAGGTTACAACATTTGGAGTGCGTTCTTTAATTCATCAAAAGAATGCCTAACCATTTCACAAAAAGAAATCATCACGCAGCAATATATACTAAGAACAGAGTATATGGGGAAACGTTGAACTACAATTTCAGTTTTTCATGTACCGCACCACATCAAAGGAGAACACCTTGGTGCCTTCTTTTTAAAATTTGGCGAAATAGTTTTTGTACAGGTTGATGAGTTCCATGGTGTATGGTCTTTCGACATCCTCCTCGATAAGTAAAATTTTATCAACATTCCTTTCTTCCTTGAGGCAGGTGAAGAAAAACTACCCATCATAGTAGCTGGCAGGCAATCAACCTGCTGGAACTTCAATGAGATTGGGCACCTTACTTTCGAGTGCCCTCTAAAGAAACCTCCACCACACCCCAAAAGACTCACTGGACAACACTTGGGAATCACAACATCAGTAAGTGGACCCCCCTCCTCCACGAAACGACTACAAACCCAGACGAGATCCTCATCTTGGCAGATCGCCCCTGGAAAAAAACCCAAGACGCCTGAACCTCGACCAAATGACCCCGGAAAAGAAAAATACATTGAAATTGTAAACCTAAAAAAGAAATTAGACTCTCAACGGCCAACACCAAAATCCCCTTGCAAACCACCTTCTCCGAAACCAAGCCCCAAACTGCAGAGACAGTTACACCCCATCACTGACTCCCCTTGCAAACCTAAAACTCGTACCCCTGGTAAAATGCCTCCTCCTGTTTCATCTCCTGTTCCCCCACCCCCAAATTACCCAAATTAATACCACTCAGCCCAATCAAAAAGCCCTCTCCTGTCCCATCTACCTCTGTCATCACCCATAATACTTCTTCAACATCCCCCGTAAAGACTCACTAACCTAATGGAAACAGAAAAAAGCTCCTCCCTGGAAATAACATCTACAATACTTACTCGGCAAAGACATTTGTAAGTTAGGTGACCCCCAAATCAACAATTCTGTTTATTTTAGGGGGGGGGGGGTTCGACCTAGGGAAATTGAGAGATTTCAGGGAGGTGGCTGGCAAGCCAATAGATGACCCCAACAACTTCCCAAATGCAAAAAGGGTCTTAACCATTATAAGAAAAAAGGAGGAGGCAAAGGATCTATAGGCATTGCTGAGTCGTTTGATCTAGCAGTGCCCATGATCATTTTTAAAGATTCAGATATTAGGAATTTGAGGAAATGTTGTGTTGGGAGGGTCCCCGTCAAAATGCACCCCTCCCTGTATAAGATAGTAAAACTAACCTATCCAATGCATATCTCATCGACACTCAGATGGGTACATACTCGCTTACGTCCATGATATTCGTTTCTGGTTCTGAACCTCAAGGCACAACCATGAATCTCAAGCTTGCTAGTGTGAATGTCTGAAGGCTAAGGGCCGACATTGAGCTGGCTGCCTTTATTCGGCGAATCGAGCAGTTCATGAATACTTCTCGAACAGTTAACTTAGCGGGAGACTGGAACGCGGTCCTGAATCCCGAGTTAGATCGATTTGGGTTACCTTCTAGGGGAGCTAACAGAGATCAGGATGCTATTTTATTTTGTGAATTTGTAGATAAGTTTGATCTTATCGACAAATTCCAAAACTAAAAGCCCCGTGACTTAGTGTGGACTTGAACAGGTTGAGCTATATTGACCGGTTCTTAGTTAGGCGAGTCGATGTAGGAGTATTGAATTGTCCAAGTTTCCACAATATATTTTACTCGAATCACAAACTTTTTCATGCACTGGTAAACTTAGATAGACCTAAGCCTAGATTAGCCGATTATCGGAAGTTCAACACATCGTTGTTCGATGTGGAGGGCTTCCATGACGGGCTATTACTAACCCTACAGTGGGAATTGACCAGGGCCATCATTGGGAATAAGTGGTGGGTAAAAATTAAGGACGCCATTAGGTCATTTTCTGCCAACTTTAGCAAAAAACTCAACCTAGATTCTAGGGCAGCTAAAGCGACAATAGAGTCTAGATAAGATCAGGCGGTGGAGTAGGGGAAAGGAGCACCAAGCTTTAGTGATTAGGGCTATGTTAAAAAGAATGCCCCAGGAAGCAACAAACATGGCTATGTTAAAAAGAATGCCCCAGGAAGCAACAAACATGGCTATGTTAAAAAGAATGCCCCAGGAAGCAACAAACATGGCTATATTAAAAAGAATGCCCCAGGAAGCAACAAACATGGCTATGTTAAAAAGAATGCCCCAGGAAGCAACAAACATGGCTATGTTAAAAAGAATGCCCCAGGAAGCAACAAACATGGCTATGTTAAAAAGAATGCCCCAGGAAGCAACAAACATGGCTATGTTAAAAAGAATGCCCCAGGAAGCAACAAACATGGCTACTGAATTGCATGCAGAGGAGCTTTGGCATGCTGCCGATAGGCACATCGCTCATGTCACATTGCTGCACAGGCGTACTGTGACCACAAACTAGAGTGTGCTGGAGACATTTAGATCTCATTTCCAGGAGCTTTTTTCCATGAAACCTGGTTTGTCATTAGAACAGTTCGACACCTATTTGGCTGACTTTTCTTGTCTTTCGACGACTGAAGCAGCTAAGTGTGAAGGTGGCATAACGGAGGATGAAGTCATTGAAGCCTTAAAGCGGGTCGACCTTAATAAGTCACCGGGGATCGATGGTCTGCCCTATGAAGTGTATTTGAGGTTGTTGCACATTTTTCTCCCCTTGCTCACGGTTTTATTTAACTCATGGTTAAGGAACGGCTAAATCCTCAATTACTTTGCCATGGGCGTGATAAAACTTGTTCACAAAAACAAAGATGGTGGGGATGGGTTAGGTAATTTTCGGCCCTTAATGATGCTTAATGCTGAGTTAAAGATTTTGGCCAAAATTCTCACAAATTGTCTGCAGCTTGACTTGGCTCATCTTATTAGCCCCAAGCAAACGTGTGCCGTGAAGGGTAAGACAATCCAGGACAACTTGCACACAATACGCCTGATGATAGAAATGTTGACACTAAGGTCGTGCTGATCAATTTAGATCAGTCCAAAGCTTTCGATAATGTGGACCATCATTACTTGGGAGCTGTTTTGTTGGCGTCCGGTTTTGGCTCGCAATTTCGCTCGTGGGTTCATCTTCTCTATGCTAACCCCACGGTGATGGTAGAAGTGAATGGGAAGAGATCGAGACCCTTCAGTTTGTCATGTTCAATTCATCAGGGGTGCCCGTTATCACCCATGCTGTATGTGCTTGCGATCGAGTCTTTTTTGCGCAGGCTAAGGGTGAATCAGGTTCCTACATGGAATTGCTTTGCCAGGTGAGGATGCTCAGGTAAAGTACTCCGCCTATGCCGACGACGTAACTGTGCTTGTAACGAGCAATGCTGAGATTAGTGTCGTCGGTGTAGAAATCAAATTGTATGAAACGATAACAGGGGCCAAAATTAACTGCAACAAGTCTTCCGGTTTGCGCATCAGTGCCTGGAGGGGTATGCCTCTTCAGGGACCCTTTAGTTGGAGCGACGGGCCTTGCAAGATACTCGGTGTCTGGTTTGGTCCTGACCTCCAGCTGGAGAAAAATTGGTCGGAGGTTCTGAAAGTGATACGGATAAGGATCAGTAGAAACCTTTCATTAAAGGGGAGAGCAGAGGTGTGTAATACCCACATCTATCCAATCTTTATTTATCGTCTATCAGTGCTTCCAATCCTGTCAGATACACTGCTACATTTGCAGAAGGCTCTTTTCAACTTTTTATGGCTTGGAAAGGCCCCTATGGTCTGTTGCGATATCTGTTATCTCCATCCTTCTGAAGGTGGTCTAGGTATGCTAAATGTAGAGATTTGGCTTCACACGCTATGGCTCTACTACCTAGATCGAATGTTCTCACAAAGTAGGGAAAACGGTGGCCTCTGGATAGAGGACACCAAGAAAGCCTTTCTGGCTTTGAGAGAGGACCACGAGGCCGAGGAGGAGGCACATAGGTTGCCCCAAGGTGAATGCCCCTTCTATCGCGAGTGCCGCTGCGTGCTGAAGTTTCTCTTAAGAATGAAGGAAAGCCTCTCTAAGGCTCTGCTGTTGTCCCAAAAGGCATTATATTGGGTTTTAGTGAGGCGATCCGTAAGGGATGTTATCGGTGAGGGGCTCCCTTTGACGAAAGGACAGCTCTGCTCAATCTGGCCTTGGGCACCTGGATCGGAATGCCTCACTAACGATGAGACCTCCTTGACCTGGTTGGTAATTCGGGATGCTCTCTGGGTCAGTAAGAGACTTCACTCAGCTGGCTTGGCGGCTTTGCCTATTTGTAAGCAGTGCGGTGATGATGTCTGTAGCAATTAGGCACTGACAACAGATAGGCTTAGAAAAGAAGTGTATTTGACCTTGCTAGCAATGATGAGAGGTGTGATCTGGAACACACGCGTGAGAGTAGTCTAAGGATCTGAGGACTTCGCTCCCCTCGACCTTATACAAATCTTCCGTTATCATTTGAAGGTTCATATCAAGGCCGAAAGAGTTAGACGCTCTTCGTCAGACTTTGTTGAAAGGTGGATGTCTGTTGCGCGTGTCCTTAGTGTGAGAGGAGCAAGCATTGACTGATACTTGGATGTGCCTTAGGCAAAAGAATTTTGGGACCCAAAAACGAACGTCAGCCTTGACACGTTTTTAAGTTAAGAACAGGTCATGCATTTAGACTAAAGTAGGACCAGTTTTTGTATGCCTTTGTGTTTATAACCTAGCTCATTAGGCCCCGTTTTAAGCTTGTCTCATTTTTTTTTTTTTTTTTTTTTTTTTTTTTTTTTTGCCCCATTTCCTTCCCCAATTAGGTGACAGATCGCTTAATTCACCAGAGATGCGGGTTCGCTTTCAAAGTTTTCATAAGAGGTGTTAATAATAAAGCGTTCGGGCCCGCATCACCCTTTTGACTGGCAAATCAACGTATCTGCCACAGTTTAGTAGCGGGGGGGGGATCTTTTATTACTAACATTGTACATAATTCATTTTTATATTGTAAAATAAAATTTTTATATCCCAAACCCCCCTTTTTTTCTTATGGATTTTAATTAGGTTACCATAGTATGATTCCTTATGGTGAGTGTTGAAGGATTTATACACTGATGGATGTATAGTATGAATGTGGTATTGTAGAGTGAAAGTATGAACTAGTTAGGTTAGATTAGTTAGCATTAGTCAGTAGAGACCGTCATCTCCCCTCCCTCCATATTCGGCCTTGTGCCAAATTTTTCTTTTTAATTTTGTAAATTAAAACGAAAATAAATAATTACCCCCTCCCCTCCCCCATTACGAGTCAAAAACATTTACCCCCACCCCCCTTTCTTTTGGATTCAATTTGGTTTGACTTGAGAAAAGGAAATAAATAAATAAATAAAATAAACAAATAAATGAACAAATAAAATAACAATTTTTTTGGAGGGGGTGTCTTTATTCTTCATTGGTCGAAAAGAATTATTAATATATTGGTATAATGTGTGCAAAAAGAAGCCATTTTAAAAAAAAATCACATTAAGTTTTTTTTTTTTTTTTATACTTATAAAAATAAACCCTTTTCAAATATATATATATATACTCAGGTTTTTTTTATATTCAAAAGTAATGGACTAGTGAATTCAACGAGGTTGTTAGATAGTGCTCAATAAAAAGAGCTGATAATACTTGTTTATTGTTATATAAACATGCTCACATCCCGCTGCTACAAACAGCCACTTGTTTCAATCAAATAACAGATATCATCAGGCAGCGACTTGACTATTCAAATGTTCAATAAATAAAGTTTATTCATTGAACATTTGAATAGTCAAGTCGCTGCCTGATGATATCTTGTTTGATTGAAACAAGTGGCTGTTTGTAGCAGCGGGATGTGAGCATGTTTATATAACAATAAACAAGTATGTATATATATATATATATATATATATATATTATATATATATATATATCCTATTCAAATACATATAAAATATGGTGCCCGGAAGACTCGTCTCCGGAAAACTCGACCCCTTTCGCTAGGAAGGAAAACTGGTCCCTTATTGAATAAATATCGATTGAAAACACATTTTATGATCGTTCTTGAAGATGATATTTTTTTTTTTAAATAGACTATAGCCCCCACCCATAATATTTTTAAAAAAATGTTTGTACTTGTTTAATGTTTTTTTTTTTTTAAATAAAATCGATTTTCTAAGTGTCCGTTTTCTACCTAACTGGCTAAGTTCTTAGTGGTTTCACTTATTTTAAAGCGTTTATTATGTTCATACAAAGTTAATTACAATTTTTTTTTTGTTCTTATTTTAATGACATTTTTCGGAGTCATAAAAACAATAATAATAAAAACAAAACAAAAAAATTAAAAAAAACAGGGAGCGATTCGATTCTTCGTTACTTTTTTGTTTTGTTTTTTTAATTATGATAGTTTTTTTTTTGTTATGTTTTTGTTTCCTCTCATTATGCGTTATTTAAAATTATAATTTTATCAATTATCAACATTTATTGTCGTCCTATCAAATTTTGCAAAAATTAACTAATAAATTAAAAGCGAAATATTTTTTTTTTGTGCGAGAGATGCCATTTTTAATTTTTTTTAATTTTTACTTCAAAATTCTAAAATCAATCATTAAGAGAAAAAGTAATCACTAAATAAATTTATTAATCAATTTTATTGAAAACTCTGCTATCGTTTATCAAGAATCGGGTTTGTATTACTGTACACATAGATTCGAAAAAGTTGTCAAAAAACAAATATATAACAAATAAGTTACTTTTCTGCCAAACTGGATATATTTTTTGTGTTTTTATTCAATGTAACATATTTATTCAGCTCGAAAACATACAGTGGTTACCGATGTATTCGAAAATTCAAGATGGCGTCTCACACCCTCTTTAACACCGTAAGTTTGGAAAAAGGTGTTATAAATAAAAAACTATACAAAATACTATTAAAAACCCGCCGAATATATGTCAACCTATGTCACGGTAACATATATTGAGCGAGTTTTTAACAGTATTTTATCCGGTTTTTTATTTATAACATCTTTTCCCACACTTACCGTGTTAAAGAGAGAATCAGACGCCATCTTTAATGTTCCAATACATCGGTAAACACTGTATGGTTTTCGAGCTGAATAAACATGTTACATTGAATAAAAACACGAAAAATATATCCAGTTTGGTAGAAAAGTAACTTATCTTGCCTTTGATAACATTTATTTGTTATATATTTGTTTTTGACAACTTTTTCGAATCTATGTGTACAGTAATACAAACCCCAAGAATCTTTTTAATTTCATTTTTTGTTGCTTGTTTTTCGGAGGGAGATATAGTTTTTACACCCCCCCTCTAAATTATATTTTTTAAAATATTAAAATTTATTATTTTCTTTTTAAAACCAAATCTTCCTCAATAATTTCTTTAATTTTCTATTTTTTAGCGATTATCAAGACCCCTAAGATGTGATATATCACAGAAGAGATGTTGCGAGTTTGTCTCTGATGTATCGTCACTTTCATGGAAAGTGTTCGACTATGGTCCCCCTCGCCAAACTTTCATAAGAAACACTCGTCTAGCTGAAAACACTATCAATAATTCCCCCCACTCTTTATCTGTGCCTAAACCTAAACGAAGATTCCATGAACAAAAGCTTCTTTATTAGAATTGTCTTCCGTTTTCCTGCTTTCCGGCTGACTACAATATGGTTGAGTTCAAGTCTAACGTAAATAACTTCTTGATGAGCCGTTCCATATTACTAATTATTACTATATTGTCCAATTTCTACTGTACACTCTTTAACCCTTATCCTTGAGTAGCCTCTTGGCCTTGATAATGTGGTGATTCCTGTGTGGAAAAAAAAATATTAGTGATATATATATATATATATATATATATATATATATATATATATATATATATATATATATATATATACTCGGGTTTTTTTATATTCAAAAGTAATGGACTAATGAATTCAACGAGGTTGTTAGATAGTGCTCAATAAAAAGAGCTGATAATACTTGTTTATTGTTATATAAACATGCTCACATCCCGCTGCTACAAATAGCCACTTGTTTCAATCAAACAACAGATATCATCAGGCAGCGACTTGACTATTCAAAAGTTCAATGAATAATGGATTTTTATTTTAGGTAGGAACTCTTTAAAAGTTGGAGTTAAAAAACTTAAAACACAGAACTTTAATTATAAGATGTAAAGAGGGAGGGGCAATTTAAATAAAGTTAAAAGATTATAATGGAGAGAGAGTGATTGAGAAGAGAAAAAAAAAGGAATAGAGAAAGAAATAGGGAAAGAAAATAGAGAAAAATATATATATATATATATATATATATATATAATATGGAGAAGAAAAGAAAAAAGATATAAATGGTTATTATAAAGAGAATAAGGACTAGAAGGGAAAGGAAAGAATGATGAGATCTAGTTAAAGAGAGAAAGAGAGAAAGTAAGAATTTGACAGTATATAGAAAAAGAAAAAGATCTGCGTGTCAACCAATTTATGAACAGTTATACAATTCAGTAATGAAACATGTTATTACAAATACAAACAGAAGATACAATCCAAGCGTCAGAAATGAACATGTCAAAAAAGACAGCGAATGTATCCAGCCAACATATTTATCATCTCACATACGTCCACGAGTAATATCAACGCAGTTCAAACATGCGTCTACAATTAATTAAGCCCTTTATGCTAAATGATATAAGTTTAAAGTTTTCGCGTTTTTATTAGATAAATATATAAATAAAAGAAAAAAAAATGATAAAACAATATTAAAATTATTATTAATAATAATAATAGTAATAATAAACATAATAGTAATGATAATAATAATAATAATAAAAACAGAATAAAATTAATATTTATTATCTTTTTAATATAACATATTTAGCCATAAGAGGGGATTAAATAAATTAAATACGACCAATAATTATAAATAAAAATCTACTAATATTTATGTATATAAAAAGAATACAATACATATATATATATATATATATATATATATATATATATACACACGCACACATATATATATATACACATAATACATATACACTCGTGAACAAAAATATATATATATATATACACACACACACATATATATATATACACATACATGCACATAAGTAAAGGTGTAACTATACTATTGTTGAAAGTTTAAGCTATTTAAGTATAGATATAAAGTCATATTAAATCACAAATTAATACATTCAAGACAAGATTACTAATAACACAGATACAAGTACACTTACCTATAAATATATAAATATATTCAGGCAAAAGAAGTAATTAAATCAACGAAATACTCAAAAGTAGCGACACACAGGTAGATAGTACCCAAATTAAAAATAATAAAATACATATGTATATACCCACAGAGAACCAACAGACATACAAATAAGCATATATATATATATATATATATATATATATATATATATATATATATATATATATATATAATTTTATGTATACACATACATACAAAAAAATACACAAATATATGCACACAGTCATATACTAATATACAACAACGCACACACACATATATATACGCACACATAAATATGTATAATTTACATAAACTATATATATAGAAATACATAAGAATACAAATAATTTGGCAATAGTACAGATAGATGCATACACACATAGAAACATACAAATGGATTGAATAAACATGGGAGGGTATACAAAATAATATAGAAATATATAAATCTAAGTACACACGGTCATAAAGTAAATACATAGACACATACATATACACATAGACACACAGGTATATGAGATAGGGGAAGTAAAGAATGAAATCAGGCGAGGAGAAAGTATATTAATAGTATTTTAATAAATTATAGAAATCAGTGACAATTTTAAATTTATTTAAATTTTATATCTAAACTAAATTACTTAAAAGATGGTTTTTATAATGTTTGCAATTAATTGAATTTTCGTGCTTCTTATTTAATAATTTATCTCTTTCTCTAACAAGTATATATATATATATATGTATATATATATATATATGTATGTATATATTAGTGATATATATATTAGTGATATATATATATTTTAATGACATATACATATATATATTAGTGATATATATATATATATATATATGTATATATATATATTAGTGATATATTTATATATTAGTGATATATATAATAGTTGTATATATATATTAGTGACATATATATAAGTGATATCTATGTATATATATTAGTGATATATATATATATATATAGTTATATATATCAGTGATATAAATATGTATTAATGATATATATATTAGTGATATATATATTAGTTATATATATATATCTATTAGTTATATATATATATCTATTAGTTATATATATATATCTATTAGTTATATATATATATATCTATTAGTTATATATATATCTATTAGTTATATATATATATATCTATTAGTTATATATATATATATCTATTAGTTATATATATATATATCTATTAGTTATATATATATATATATCTATTAGTTATATATATATATATCTATTAGTTATATATATATATATCTATTAGTTATATATATATATCTATTAGTTATATATATATATCTATTAGTTATATATATATATCTATTAGTAATATATATATATATATTAGTGATATATATATATATATATATTAGTGATATATATATATATTAGTGATATATATATATATATTAGTGATATATAAATATATTAGTGATATATATATATATATATATTAGTGATATATATATATTAGTGATATATATATATATATTAGTGATATATATACATTAGTTATATATATATATATATATATTAGTGATATATATATATATATTAGTGATATATATATATATATATTAGTGATATATATATATATATATTAGTGATATATATTTATATTAGTGATATATATATATATATATATATATATATATATATATATTGGTGATATATATTAGTGATATATATTTATATTAGTGATATATATATATATATATATATATTAGTGATATATTATTGATATATATATATATTAGTGATATATATATTAGTTATATATATATATATATATATATATATACATATTCGTGAGATATATATATATTCATGATATATATATAATAGTGATATATATAAATATATATATATATATTTTTTTTTTTTTTTTTTTTTTTTACAAAGGCATCACCACATTATCAAGGCCCAGAGGCCACTCAAGGATAAGGGTTAAAGAGTGTACAGTAGAAGTTGGTCAATATAGTAATCATTAGTAATGAAAATTTGGTAAATTTAATAACTTATATGGAACGGCTCATCAAGAACTTATTTACCTTAGACTTGAACACAACCATATTGTAGTCAGCCGGAAAGCAGGAAAACGGAAGACAATTCCACAGGCGTGCAGTTCTAAGAAAGAAGCTTTGTTCATGGAATCTATGTTTAGGTTTAGGCACAGATAAAGAGTGGGGGAAATTATTGATAGTGTTTACAGCTAGACGAGTGTTTCTTGTGAAAGTTTGGCGAGGGGGGACCATAGATTGAAGCTCAGTTGAACACTTTCCATGAAAATAACGATACATCAGAGACAAACTCGCAACATCTCTTCTGTGAGATAGAGGTTGTAAGGAGGAGAAAAGGACATCTCCTACGAGGCTACGAAGTCTATTTTGAACTCTATCAAGGCAGGACAAGTCCTTTCTAGCAGCTCCTGCCCAGATGTGGCAACAGTATTCCATCCTTGGACGTACCTGGCTCTTATATAGATAGAGAATAGCATCAGCAGTGAGATATCTACTGGATCGATAGAAAGATCCCACCATTTTTCCAGCGGCCTTGGCAACAGATTTAATATACGTGTTCCATTTAAGATCAGGAGTAATGGTCAAGCCCAGAAGCTTGTCAAAACTTGAGGCCTCCTGAAGACAAGAGCCATTCATTTCAATTGATGACAAATGTGGATTAAAATGTTGATGATGTAAAATCAGAAGCTCACAGTATTAATGCCGGTGTCCCTCAGGGATCCATCCTGGGCCCAACTCTTTTCCTGATCTACATTAATGATCTTCCAAATCATATCCTTACATCATTTGTAGACATTTATGCTGACGACACTACCATTTATGGTACCACATCTAAGACAGTAAACGAGCAAGTACTCTCCAATTCTCTCTCCTCATTACTGATATATATTAGTTATAAAAAATATATGTTAATGATATATATATATATTAGTTATTTATATATATATATATATATATTTTTTTTTTTACACAGTGATCACCACTTATCAAGGCCCGGAAGCCACTCAGGGATAAGGGTTATTGCAAGTACATTACGTTAGTGTGGAGATTTGATGAAGTGTTTACTTAAGGGGGCGGTTCATTAGGAATTTGTTAACATTGGACTTGAAGACATCCAAGTTGTAGTCCGGTGGGAAGCAGGCAGACGGAACAGAGTTCCACAGGCGTGCAGTTCTAATAAAGAAGCTTTGTTCATGGAATCCACGTTTTGATTTAGGCACAGATAAAGAGTGGGGGAAATTTTCCACAGTGGATTCAGCTAGACGGGTGTTTTTAGTGAAAGATTGGCGAGGGGGGGCCCAGAGATTGGAGTTCAGACGAGCACCTGCCATGGAAATAACGATAAAACAAGGATATGCTCGCAACGTCTCTTCTATGGGAGAGAGGTTGCAGGGCATCCCCCACTAAGCCACGAAGTCTATTTTGTACTCTGTCAAGGCAGGATAGGCTTATTTAGCAGCTCCTGCCCAGATATGGCAACAGTATTCGATCCTTGGACGTACTTGGCTTTTATATAGATAGAGAATTGCATCAGTAGTGAGATATCTTCTGGAGCAGTAGAAGGATCCCACCATCTTTCCAGCGACCTTGGCAACAGACGATGTACGTGTTCCATTTCAGATCAGGAGTAAAGGTCAAACCCAGAAGCTTGTCAAAACACGGGGCCTCACTCAGACGAGAGCCATCCATCACAATTGATGCCAGATGGGGATCAGAGCGTTGATGATGTAAGGATAGGAGTTTGGTTTTGGATGCATTAAAGGTAACCAGCCACATCTTCCCCCACTGAACCACGCGCTCGAGATCAGAGGAGAGAGAATCAGAGAGAACTTTGTCATTTACAGCCTTTGATGTGTTGCCGTAGATGGTCGTGTCATCAGCATAGATGTCAACGAATGATTTAAGTATGTGTTTAGGGAGGGCATTGATGTAGATCAGGAAGAGAGTTGGGCCTAGGATTGATCCCTGAGGGACTCCAGGCCTTCGATTTTTGTCCATCTACCACTACTCTTATGAGCCTATCGGAGAGAAATGATTTAATGATTGAAAAAACATTTCCAGTTATACCGTAGCTGGAAATCTTATGCCATACCTTGTCGAAGGCCTTTGATATACCACTCCGTCGTATCAGTTAATATAAAAACGAAATGTAAGAAGCCCCCAGACTAACCCCTACACCGTACTGTATACCGATACTCTATGGCTGACTGGGATAGCTTCCGTACATTCATATCTGATTTACCTCTGCACTCCATGTTTAAAAAGGAAGTGTCCTCTATAGTATCAGATCTGACCGAATGGTTAATTGTAGGCATAGACCAATTCATACCATCTAAAATATTCCAACAAAAACCTAACAGCCAGCCATGGTTCTCCCCAGAATGTGTTGCTGTTATCGCGCACAGAAATCACTTTTTCCATAGCTACCAACGTAATAGATGCACTGAGACTAAAGCTGCTTTCAGGACTGCCAGCAACCACTGTAAAAGAGTAATAAAAAATGCAAGAGAGCTGTATGTCCAGTCTGTTAAATCCAAGGTAGCTGATCAGCGGCTTGGTTCCCACCAGTTCTGGCAAATAACAAATAGGATCCTGAACAGAAGTGTGCATTCTATCCCAACCAGAGGTCATCTTGTCAGCGTCAGACAAGGCAAAATTCTTTGCCAAGAACTTTGCAGCCAATTCTACCCTATGCGACGAAGGCCATCAACTCCCCATATTTCCTCCTATAACACAGAACAAGCTAGGTAACATAAAAATATCCGTGTATGAGGTCGCCAAACTAATCAAGAACCTAGATTCCAGTAAAGCAACTGGCCCTGACGGCATCCCAATTATAATGTTAAAAAAACTTCAACCAGAACTTGCTCCCATACTTACGAAACTGTTTAAGCGCTGCCTTGAGAAGTGCTTTCCGACTCCCTGGAAGACCTCATCAGTATGCCCTGTATTTAAGAATTCAGGTGATAAGTCATCTCCCTCTCAGTACAGACCAATAAGTCTCCTGTGTGTTATGAGTAAGTTGCTGGAATCCATATTAAATAGAGAAATAGTCAACCACCTCAGCAGGAATAACCTTCTTAGTGACACACAATATAGTTTCCGCTCTGCAAGATCTACCGCAGATGTGCTGACGGTTATATCCCACAGGATTAGTGAATCTCTTGACAAAGGCTTCCTTTCTAGGACAATGTATATTAGTGATATGTATATATATATATATATATATATTAGTGATATATATATATATATATCATATATATATATATATTAGTGATATAAATACATTACATATATATATATATATATATTAGTGATTTATATATATATTAGTGATTTATATATATATTAGTGATTTATATATATATTAGTGATATATATATATATATTAGTGATATATATATATATATATATATTAGTGATATATATATATATATATATTAGTGATATATATATATATTAGTGATATATATATATATATATTAGTGATATATATATATATATATTAGTGATATATATATATATATTAGTGATATATATATATATATATTAGTGATATATATATATATATATTAGTGATATATATATATATATTAGTGATATATATATATATATTAGTGATATATATAT
Source organism: Euprymna scolopes (assembly GCF_053919585.1). Lineage (NCBI taxonomy): Eukaryota > Metazoa > Mollusca > Cephalopoda > Sepiida > Sepiolidae > Euprymna > Euprymna scolopes. Next base: position 60,252,695 of record NC_136491.1, read on the forward strand.
ATATTAGTGATATATATATATATATATTAGTGATATATATATATATATATATTAGTGATATATATATATATATTAGTGATATATATATATATATTAGTGATATATATATATATTAGTGATATATATATATATTAGTGATATATATATATATATATATTAGTGATATATATATATATATATTAGTGATATATATATATATATATTAGTGATATATATATATATATATATATTAGTGATATATATATATATATATTAGTGATATATATATATATATATTAGTGATATATATATATATATATTAGTGATATATATATATATATATATTAGTGATATATATATATATATTAGTGATATATATATATATATTAGTGATATAGATATATATATTAGTGATATATATATATATATATTAGTGATATATATATATATATATTAGTGATATATATATAATAGTGATATATATATATATATTAGTGATATATATATATATATATTAGTGATATTTGTATGTATATATATTAGCGACATATATAGATATTAGTGATATATATATATATTAATGATATATATATTAGTGATATATATATATATATTAATGATATATATATATTAGTGATATATATATATATATATTAGTGATATATATATATATATATTAGTGATATATATATATATTAATGATATATATATATATATTAGTGATATATATATATATATATTAGTGATATATATATATATATATTAGTGATATATATATATATTAATGATATATATATATATATATTAATGATATATATATATATATTAATGATATATATATATATATATTAATGATATATATATATATATATATATTAGTGATATATATATATATATTAATGATATATATATATATTAGTGCTATATATATATATTAGTGCTATATATATATATATTAGTGCTATATATATATTAGTGATATATATATATTAGTGAGATATATATATATATTAGTGAGATATATATATATATTTTAATGATATTTAGTGATATATATAATATATATATATATATTAATGATATATATATTAGTGATATATATATTTTAATGATATATACATATATATTATATATATATGTTATATATATATATATATAAGTGATATATATATATATATAAGTGATATATATATATATAAGTGTTATATATATATATATATTAGTAATCTATATATATATATATTTGTGATATATATACATATATATTTTAGTGATATATATGTATATATATATTAGTGATATATATAATAGTTATATATGTATATATATATATATTAGTGACATATATATATTAGTTATATATATATGTATAAATGTGATATATATATATATTAGTTATATATATGTATATATATATTAGTGATATATATATATATATATATATATATCAGTGATATATATTAGTTATATATATGTATATAAGTGATATATATCTATTAATGATATATATATATATATGTTAAGTTTGCAAGTTTAAACAAGTAACGTAGAAAGCAATACACATGACGACCCAACAAACAAAGGTATATCAAATAAGAAGTGTATTAGGAAAAGGTATATTTACAGGATATTTACATAATGGTGTCAAATAAGAGAGTCTTTGCTGGAGAAACATATCTGCTCTCGGCGGCCTTCGGTGGCTTCTGGTGAACACACACTCAGGCTAACTGAGTCTTCCTATTTATGTGTAATTACTATCCACACATGCAAATGAATGTGTGCCACCACAACACCCTCCTCCCAAGATTTGAAGTCGCACAGATTTCAATATCTTTTTCTCTTGGGATTTAACATTAATGGTTCATTAAACTTTCTTTTTTACCTGATCTTCGGGGTTCAGGTGTATATTGAGGCGGTTCCAAATTAAAGGATTTGTATATGATGTCCATGGTTTCCTCCTCTTCGACTGCTGTTGTATAATCACCATCTTGAATGTGGCGTTTTTTTATTTGGTTCAGGTGCCTTTTATGTATATTTTGTGGACCTTTAATCATGTATGTACAATCACCAATGCGTTTATCCACTACTCCACATTCCCAGTAAGAAGTGTTATTCCTGTAACACTTGAAATATACTCAATCTCCCGAGTTATATTTCTTTCTTATCATGTGTGTAGTGTTTCGGACAATTGCCTGTCTTGGCAATAGTTTATCAAACGCTGATTTCACCTTTCTGGCAAACATTAAATCAGTTGGTGATATGTTTGACAGGGTATTAGGGTGCGGTGTTATCCTATATATTTGCAAAAATTGTTGCAAAGCTTTTTCCGTTGGTATCCCAATGGATTTTTCAACGCTCGTTTTAATGTGTCCACGAACCTCTCCGTAAGGCTGTTCGATCTTGGTTGATACGGCGGAGTAGTGATATGCTTTACTTGGAACGTGTCACAAAATTCCTTAAAGTCTGTGGATGTGAATTGAGTTCCATTGTCAGTGACCAGTGTGTCTGGTACACCAAATCGTGCAAATAACTCGTGTAGGAATCCTATTAAGTTGTTTGTTGTTGGATTCCTGCAATGCATTACCTCAGGCCATTTTGTATAACTATCTACTACAATTAAGTAGTAATTTTCTCCTACTGGACCAGCGAAGTCCATGTGGATTCTCGACCATGGCTGGTCGGTTTTCGGCCAAGGTTTGTGTACTATAGGTGGGGATTTTGCCACTAACTGACATCCTTCACATCTATTTATTGTTGTAGCTATGTTAACGTCCATGTTATGCCATTATACGTAGCTTCTCATTAGAGACTTCATCGGATTTATCCCCGGATGTCCTGTGTGGAAGTCTCTCAAAATCCTCTTCTGCAACGTTTTAGGTATTACTACTCTCTCGCTATATAATAACACATCATTACATATGGAAAAGATTTCCTGAACCTTTTTGTCATTTATAATTTTTTCTTTTATATCATTTATATATTCATCTTTATCGGCTTCTCTTTTAATGTCCGACAATGTTACTGGTAGTTCTTTAATTATGTTTGCTACCATATTTTTCACTTCGACGTTTGTTCGAATTGCTGCAATCACTGATTCTTCCAAATTATGTTTCTGTGGTATAACTCTTGAAAGTCCATCCGCATGGCAAATCTTTTTTGATGCTAGATGTAGCTGGAAATCGTAATTCAGTAGGATCGTACCCCAGCGCAGCAATCTATTTGCGGTGTATACAGGCAATCCTTTTTTTTTGATCCGTAGATTGTGACTAATGGTTTATGGTCGGTTTCAAGTATGAATTGTCTACCATATAAATATCGGTGGAATTTAGTCACTGCAAAGATTATACTCAACGCTTCTTTTTCAATCTGTGTATACGCCTTCTCTGCTGGAAGCAGCATTCTCGAAGCGTAAGCTATCAGCTTTCTAGATCCATTAGGCATGATATGTTGAATGCATGCTCCTATGCCGTAGGAACTAACGTCACTAGCGACGACTATATTTAATTTTGTGTCATAGTGAGTTAGAAATAATTCAGATGTTAGTGCACTCTTTATTTTGTCAAAAGCGGTTTGACATTCTTGCGTCCAGTTCCAAGGTATGTCCTTTTTTAGCAGATCATTTAAGGGAGCTCGCAAATTATGCATCCCTTCAATAAAAGATTGGTAATAATTTGCGAGTCCTAAAAAACTCTGCAAGGTTATTACGTTATTAGGTGCTGGCATGTTTTTTATTGCCGCAGATCTTTCTGGGTCTGGACGTCGCCCATGTTTATTTATTATATGTCCAAGATACTTAATTTTGCTCATACAAAAGTCGCATTTATTTTCTTTTACTTTAAACCCGAATTCTTGTATTCAAGTAAATACTTGTTTTAAATGCTCCTTATGTTCTTCTAGGGATTTGCTCCTGATAACAATGTCGTCCAGGTATGCACATGCGCACTCAATACCACTTAGCATGGTGTCCATTGCTTGTTGAAAAATGGCAGGCGCTACTTTGATGCCAAAGGGCAACCGGTTGTATTTGTACAATCCCTTATGCATGTTGATGCATAGTATTTTTGAGCAATTCTCCTCGACCGGTATTTGTAAATACGTGTTGCTCAAGTTTATCTTGGAGAAGATATTACCACCATTCAACTTTGTGAATATTTCCTCTGGGCTTGGTAGAGGGTAATGGTAATCTTATAATATGGAGTTTAAACCTGTCGAAAAGTCTGCGCACACTCTGATGTCATCATTCTTTTTCTTTACATATACGGTGGGGACTGCACAGTCGCTATGTTCTACTTTTGATAGTATTCCTGTCTGTTCCAATCTGTCTAATTCTTTATTAATCTTTTCCAACCCAGCGAACGGAACGTTTCGCTTTTTTCTAAAAATTGGGTTGGTGTTTTCTTTAAGTTCAAACGAGGCCTTAAATTTATTGCCACGACCTAATTTAGTCATAAATACATCAGGGAATAATTTTTTTAAGTCCTCTTTTATATTTTCTGTTGTTGGAGTAGTACATTCTATTTTTTTTTACAGAATGTATTTATTGGCTTATCCCAGAGTCCAAATTTCTCAATTAAATCTATTCCAAACAGGTTTTTGCTATTTTTCAATATGAACATTTTTAATTTGTTCGTATTCCCTTTTAATTTTATCGGAAGGATAACTTCTCCTTCAAATTTTATCTCACCACCAGTTACCATCCGAGTTGATTTACTTGTTTTCATCATGGTTGGTTTACCCAACTTTTTCCATGTATTCAAGTTTATTATAGAAATATCGGATCCTGAATCCAATTGTAATTTTATTGGCATTTTAAATATTTTCGCTTTTATGTATTTTCACCGATTTTTGTCTAATTTTTCATTTGATTTTGTTTGCTGTACTCTCTTTCTGGTGAAATCTTTATATCTGCAACAATCGCTTTTGTGTCCGACTTTCTTGCAAATGTAGCATTTTTTCTTCTTATAAGGGCAATCCGATTCCTAATGTCTTTCTGTGCATCTCTTACAGTTATATCTAGGAAGAGACTTGTTGTATTCTTTACTATAATTATAATTATTATATTTGGAATATCTCATTCCGTTTTGACTGCTTTTATTTGTATAGTTCTTGGTTGGTGTGTATGGTTTTCTAACCTTTTTTACATATGCCACTCCGGATTCTTCTATCTTTTTTTAATCTATTTTTAGTGTAATGGCCCTTTCACAATCCTCTGCTAATTTCTGAAGTGTTAAATCTTGCTCAGATTCCAGCTTAGACAACACTCGTCTGCGTATTTCTGCATTTTTCGTGGAGACTAACCCTTGTGCGAAGATTAGGCATTTGAAATCTTCTACTGTTAGTTCCGCTAGCTTAAAATTATCACAGTTTTTATTGACAACTGATGCATATGTCAAATAATCTTGGTTGTCCATCTTCCTTAGATTCATACACAACCATCTCTTATGAAAAAGAGATATATTCGGATTAAATAATTCTTTTAGTAATTTTACAGCTTCCATGAAATCTAATTCCGTAGTTTTTTTAGGTAGTATATAATCTACGAACTTGCTGTGTTCTCTTACACCCAACTTTCTGAGTAAAAGGCTCACTTTCTGGCTATTTGGCCAACTTTTGCAGTCCAGTTGAAAGACATCCTCTTATCTTGTATAGTATGCTTCAAAAGTCTTTTCTTCCTCCGGCACATAATTAAATGTGTCCATGCTATTGTATGCGAGAAATTAGTACTGTCGACATTTTCTCAATTAGTCTTTAATAGTTCCAGTGTTTTTGCAAAACGTTCATTTTGCCTTTCTTCATATTCAAATTGTAATTTCTTCTGCCTTTCTTCTTGTTCAAGTTGTAATTTCTTCTGCCTTTCTTCTTGTTCCATTTGCCATTTCAATAATTTCTCCTCTCTTCGTGCATCTAGCTCGGATTGCGCCTTTTGTTGTGTCTGCAAAAATTGCATTAACATTCTAGATAAATCTTCCATTTTTTTTTTGTACGTGACGTTTTATCCAGTGACAACTTTAGTTTTTAAAAAAAAAATCTTTCCTTGGTTTTAGTTTAACTGTGGTATTTTTTTATTTTTTTATTTTTTAAATACCGAAGAGAAAAATTTGGTTTACCAAAAAGTCTTTAGTTGGTATTTATAGCAATTTAGGAAATCCACTGGTGAACTTTTTTTTTCTTCGTATGTTACTTCCTTGTAATTTAGTAATACGAATCTGTTCTTCGTAATTTAGTAATACAAATCTGTTTGTCGTTTTACAAAAATTCACTTTTACAGTTTGTTATTTTTTTTTTTTAAGATGGGTTCCACGGGAAATGGCATAAATCGTCGCTTTTTTTTTTTTTTGCCACGTTCGAGTTTTTTTTTTTTTCTTAGAGACTGCAATTAAAGGTTTTGGTTTGTCTCTTTTTTTTCCGACTAGTATTTTAGTAAATAAAATACTATTAATCGAGGTTACTTTTTTTTTTAACCTGAATGTAGTTTTTGTTCTTGGAATTTGGGAAACAACCGTTTCTTTCTTTTAGTGTTGTACTTCGCGAGGAAAATATTTTACAGTTTTCCAATGTTCGCTGAATTATTCATTTTTTCCGCTTGAGTCGAACTTCTCTTTAGCGTAAAATCCGTTTTTACGACTACTTCGTTCGTCAAAACTTGTATTCCTTAGAAAGGTCAACTGTTGTGTTGTACTTTTTTTTTAGTGAGTTATTTCCATTTCTTCGTCAAACTGTTATATTTGACGTTCATCCTCGTCATCACTGTTAAGTTTGCAAGTTGAAACAAGTAACATAGAAAGCAATACAAATGACGACTCCACAAACAAAGGTAGATCAAATAAGAAGTGTATGAGGAAAAGGTATATTTACAGGATATTTACATAATGGTGTCAAAT
>NC_136491.1:60264554-60269554 GCF_053919585.1 Euprymna scolopes
ATTGTCTTTGTTTTTTGTTTGCTTTGGTTTTTGGAAAGAGGATTTGTGTTTTCCCGTTCTGTTTCCATCTTTCCAGATATTGTGTTTTTATCTTCTGCTTTTGTCCTTGTTCGTGATTTGGATCTTTCACGATTTATTTGTGGTTTTTGCTGTTCGGGTTCTTTTTTGCTCTTTGGGACTTGTTTTAGATCATTTGGCTGAGTTTTCAAAGATACTGGTATTTGTTTCTTGTTTTCGTTTTGGTTAGTTTTTAAAGTTTCAATTAGATTTTTGAGTTCGGAGATTAGTTTAAGTAGGTCTTGGTTTTGGGTTTGGTTTGTTTGGTTTGAAGTTTTTGTAATATCTGCGTAAGTGTTTATTTTTTCTCGAGAGCTTGCTATTTTCCTCGCTTCAGGAAAGGGCACGTTTTGTTTGTATTTTATTTCAGCTATTTCTTTTTCTTTTGTGTAGATTTTGCATATTTTAGAGTATGCTGGGTGTTTTTCTTGGCAATTTGGGCATTTCGTTTCGTTTGGGCATTCACTTTCAGTATGGTTAGGTTCTTTAATGCCACATTTTCCACATACTTTCTGTCCTTTGCATGCTTCTCTGCTATGTCCATATTTATGACACTTATAACATCTCAGAGGGGCTGGTATATATTATTCTACTTTTTCTATTGTGTATCCGATTTTTATTTCTTTGGGAATTTTTGGTGTATTGAAAGTTAGTATGTAGGTTTTTGTAGGTATGGTTTGACCATTCCTTTTTATGTTTATTCGGACGTGATCGATTACTCCCTGTTTTCTTAGGGCATTTTCTGTTTCTTCTGCTGTAGCCAAGGTTAATTCATGGTTTTTTATAACACCTTTTGATGTGTTTAGTCTTTCATGAGCATAACTTTTGCATTTATAGATATGGAATTTCTCCATCTCTAAGATGTTTTTTGCATCTTTATAGTTATCGACGGTGACAAGTAGATTGCCATTTTTCATTTTTTTTGCTGTTTTTGGGTTGCTGTTTTGAGACAGAATTTTTTCAATTAAGAATGGAGATAGATCGCTGATCTTTTTTCCTTCTAAGGTTTCAATTACTATGAATCTTGGATATTTTTCTTTATCAATTATTTCATAGTTATATTCTTGTTCACTGTCTGAGCTGGTTACGTCAGAGTGGGTTCTTTTCGATTTTGTAGTATTTTTTTGATTTCTGGGTTTTTTGTTTGGGTTTATTATATCCATAGAAGTTTGTTTAGATTTTCATCTCTCTTGCTCCCCACCTTCCTCGGAGCCCGAAATTGGGAGATGTTAGGGGGGAAACCCATTCGCCCTTTCATCCCAGGGATACAAAAGAGATATACTCAATTGATTGAGTTTGTTCCATCATTTCCTGTTTCCTCCTTTAGTTTCTTCTTTCCCAGTTTGATAGAAACGTTAGTTAGGGAGCAGTTGTGTGGTTTTTGTCTCATCAATTGATTGGCCCTTGCCATCGCCTTCTAACATTTAACTGGTTTGTCTATGTTTGTAGTAATGAAACGTATTATCTTTGGATTAAGTTTTTTTTTTATTATTTTATTTTATTTCTTTTAGATGTTATAATTGATGTTTTCAGCGTAAGTGTTAGGGCTTGACATGACTAGCCGATTGGTTGGATCGGGCCTCTCCAACCGCCTGTCTAGCCTAGTACAAGGCCAAAGTAGAGTGTTGCTACAGATACCTTTATTTTCCCTAGGCATCGGTTGCTCAGCCACCAGGATCTTTTTCCTAGGCATCACGGGTTGCCACCCACGGCCAACAGGTAGCCCCGTTGAGGGACTTTTACCCTCTGCAGGGGGGCAGTCGGCGTATTCTAGTGCCCTGCCGACAGGGTCAACCGGGAAGTAGGGAAGGAAAAAGGAGGGGGGAAAGGGGAGGGGGCTGTTGTTTTTATTTTGTTTTTGTAGAACATAATTAAGTTTTACAAAATAGAATAGAAAACAAAAACAGAAATCGATGTAGGTGCATTTCGTCTCAGAAAGCCTGATCTGGTAGCACCAGAGCTGCTGGAATAGAAAGTAGACAGGCAACATCACTTCACCACAAATTAACAGGTGGAAAAGGTACTAGATTGATACAAAATGCTGCAAAACTTGTGGATGCCATTAATAAACAAGGAAATCCATTTGAAGAAAGTGACATGTTTAACTTGATGACATATGCTGTACCGCCAATTGAAGTCAGTCAGAATATTGAACAAAGAGATAAATTAGGAAGAGAGGCACTGGGGAAGTTTGTGACGAGTAGGATGGTTGAGAAGACAGTTGGCTTTTGGGATCCCCAGAAGAAAAATAACATTCCCTATTTCAAGAATGTTGGTCCAGTTGTCAAAACAAAGGTGAAGGGCCAATTAGTTGCTGTCAAACAAGAGAGGAAATTGCTTTCCAGACTATTGGTTATAGGCAAAAGAAGACCTGAATTTGAAGTGAAAGATGCTATAGGAGAATATGAATTTGACAGTGCCCCACCATCAAATTTCCAGCCAGATGGTTCAATGATTATGCTTTCTGGAAAATCCCAGTTAGTAAAGTTGGTCATGGATCTCCCTATTCCAGAAGATGTAAGCCAGCCCCCAACAGATCAAGCAAATAGCACCCAAACTGCAATTTTAATAATTGATGCAATGTGTGTTGTCAACATGGTAACAAAAACATGTGAGAAATTTTACTGCTTTAAATTTTGCAAACAAATTTGTTGAAATGGTTGAAGATATGGGGGCACAATATGATGAAATACGTGTTGTCTTTGACCAATATTGACCAGGATCTCTCAAACAAGAGACAAGAGAACCAAGAAAACAGCAGCTATCCATTATCATGTTAATGACAGTACAGACATAAAGAATATAAGGATGTTTCTATCACATATCCAGACAAAGGCTGAGCTCACCAAATATCTATCACAGAAAGTACTAGCACACTACCAAGGAAAGTCAAAGAAGGTTCTTGTTATGTACGACACAATCATAGAAGCTAATTGCCACCTTGCCAATGTTGTGTCCATGCCACAAATGTCAGAAGGAAGTCACTGCTTAGAGGAAGGTGACCAGTTGGTACTGCTTAATGCTGTGGACGTCAATCACAAAAATGAAAATGCTAAAGTGGATATATTTTCAGTAGATACAGATGTCTTTGTGTTACTTACTGGAAACTATCCATTAATCCCGCCAATGACGTGCTTTGTTAGGAATAATACAGAGAGGATTTCAATATTTGAAAGCTATGATAAGCTCGGCATTAAGAAATCAAAAGCATTAGTGGGATGGTATGCCTTCATAGGGACTGACAACACTGGTGCATTTGCTGGGAAAGGAGTCACAAGTCACTTCAAGGCATTTATGGCATGTGATACCCCCCTGCTTGATGCCTTTGCAGCATTTAGAAAGAGTACTGATGTTCCAGAGTGGGTTGTCAACCAGATGGAACGCTACATATGCCTTTTGTATAAACCTTCTGGAAAAGTGACATCAGAGAGTATAAAAGAACTGAGATGGGCACTCTTTGCACAAAATGCCAAGGAAGGAAGACAGTTGCCTCCTACATTAGGAACTCTCATACCGCACACACAAAGGGCATTCTACATGGCTTTGGTGTGGAATCTATCCACCAAACCATGCCCTAGCATCCCACCAGCAACTAATTTTTCATGGGAGAGGCAGGATGGTTATTTGGTACCTGTACTAAATATTAATGTGCCAGCACCAGAAGCATTGTTAGAGCTGCGTCAATGTTCCTGCCGCAGTTCCTGTATGACAAACAGATGTGGATGCCATAAGAATTCACTAATGTGCTCTGATGCTTGTGGATGTGGTGATGGCTGTGAAAAATTCAGAGGACTACAATGAAGAAATAGATGACATTAGTGAAGATGACATGGAATGATATAGAAATGTACAATATAACTATACCTAATATATATAATATTTTTTTTTTCATTAAGAATACTTGAAAATGTAAATTATCTCTCTGCCGCAAATTACTATCTAGAGCAGTCTCTATAGTGTACCCATATATGTTTTTCATCTCAATAGGCCCAGTGTTTCTCTAGTTATAAGATTTAGAACATTATGCCAAATCGGGCTGAAAATTGTTTTTTTGCCCCCTCACGTCCCCAAATTGGGGGGTATCAATTTTTTTTTTGTGCAACATTGGTAACCCAGCCTACCATATAGTACTGATAGGAGTATGAATGCCCACAAGGCAATTTCAGTTTTTGAACCAAACGCTCCCCTTAATTCTGTGCATTATTTTGGAGGCCATCTTAGGCAAAAGCGCCCTTTGTCTACCCTGTATCCAGTGATTTTGGTTTTAAAATATGGGGGCATTCATATATGTTAAGAAAATCATTGAAAGACAACCCAGTGTCCTGATATTTTGGCAAAAAATAAAGTTTCTACTATATTCTCATGATTTTTCGTAGCCATTTTGGAAAAAGCGCCCTCTCGTGATGAAATATGATGCTAATAATTGGAAGACAAGTTGAAAGTTATTTGTTGTGATGTTCTTGATCATATCCAAGTGAAATTTCAATTTTGGCAAAATTCTTGAAGTAGATGACAACTGCTCCCTGACTATATATATATCACTATTATATATATATATATATACACTTGTGCCCGATATTATTCATACCCCTCGGATCTTTGAGATTTATATAAGAATATTGCTCAAACCAGAAGGTAGACAATATTAAAGGGATTTCAAACAATAAATCAAGCATAAGCATTTAATTTAAACTCAACAAATAAATAAATTATGCAAGTTTGAAACATTATACAAAGAAAAACAATAATGCCACTAGTTCAAAATTATTCATACCTCTCTTACTAATAGTCAATAGCATGCCCTTTATTCTTAATAACTGCCTGTAACCGTTTGGGATATTTATCAACAAGGTTTTTTACAAGTATCAACACTGATTTTTGACCATTCTTCAATGCAGTAGTTCTCCAAATCCCTCAAATTTCTAGGTTTCCGCTTTTTAACC
>NC_136491.1:60273566-60373566 GCF_053919585.1 Euprymna scolopes
GAACCTGTGACTTCTGGAAAATCTACAACAGTGTATTAAATAATGGGCAATCAACAATTCCCCCACTATCCAACAATCATAAGGTTGTTTGCTCAGCAACCGAGAAGGCTAACATGCTTGCCAGTCGATTTGCCTCCAACTCCACACTGGATCCTGCTAACCACCCTTTCCTGATGCCACACTAGACAATCTGAAATCACCCCTTCTCAGGTGCATCCTATCATAAAAAATCTTGACACTTCAAAAGCATGTGGACCTGATCTCATCCCGGCTGTGCTATTAAAAAAGTGCTCCGCCGAAGTAGCTCTAATCCTCTTGAAACTTTACAACAAATGCCTTAATGAATCTTGCTTTCCTGCCTGCTGGAAAACTGCTTCTGTGGTATCAGTTTTCAAGAATTCTGGTGAAAGAACTGACCCAGTAAATTACCACCCCATTAGCCTCCTCCCACTTTTTGCCAAAATATTTGAGTCCATAATTAACCAAGCTCTAGTCCATCACCTAACAGATGCTAAACTTCTAACTGACCAACAATATGGATTTAGCCAAGCCCGTTCCACAGCAGGCATCCTAACTGTAAAACTGTCATCTCTGAGCGTATATACCATTCACTTGGTAAAGCGCTAGCTCTAGATATATCTAAGGCTTTTGACAAGGTATGGCATGAAGGTCTTCTCAGGAAAATCAGATCATACGGTATCACTAGAAGAATACTTAACATAATTAAATCCTTCCTAGATAAGAGAAAAATCCAGTTTGTCCTCGACGGTTGTACATCTAAACAATATGATATAAATGTGGGAGTGCCTCAGGGGTCTATCCTTGGACCTCTATTGTTCCTAATATTCATAAATGACCTCCCTGAAAAAATTGTCTGTGAGATGGGTATATATGCTGATGACACCACGCTCTATAACAGACACGGCAGGAAAACAAATGAACATATATCTAAAGAAATGGCAGAAACACTAGAGGATGATCTCCAATCTGTAGTGAAATGGGGACAAAAATGGTTGGTCACATTCAATGCTGCCAAGACTAAACTTGTTTCCTTCAATAACTACCAGAAACCTTCAATAGCAATGGCCAAAGACTCTTTATCTGAAAACAAATCTTTTAAACCCCTCGGCCTAACATTCACAGGAAACATGAGTTGGAACAATTACATTGAGAGCATTGTCAGGACCACTGTGAAAAAGGCAGGTTCTCTCTACTGTGCTAGAAAGCTACTAACGCTCGAAAGTATCCTGTACCTATAAGGCCACCATTCACCCATGTATGGAGTATTGTTGTCACATTTGGGCCGGTGCATCTGCTACTAGTCTCTCACTCCTAGACAAGGTTTAAAAGAGAGTCACCAACCTAATAGGCTCTGAACTGTCATCCAAGCTTCAACCTCTGTTCCATCGATGAAATGTAGCACCCCTCTGCCTGTTCTACAAGTACTTTAACATAAATGCTCTGACGAACTGCAAGCACTTGTATCCCCTCTACGTAAATACCCCTACAAGCAGTAAAATCCAACCCCTTCACAGCAGAGATCCCTCTAGATGTAAGGATGGGGGGGGCTTCTACTCCAGTAGTTTCTTCCTCAGAATTGCAAGGCTTTGGAATTCCCTTCCGGGTTCCTGCTTCTCCAACTGTACTGACATGCAGAAGTTCAAGTGTAACATGAACTGACATCTTGCTGCCCAACTCCCTACGTGGTACCCCTGTAGCCTGTGTCCCTAATAGTAGTCCCCTACATCAAAGTGGCAATGTGCCTTGTTTGGGTTGAAAATGTAATATATATATATATATATATATATTAGTGATATATATATATATATATAAATAAGGTGATTGATAATGTATAATTCAAATTAAAAATTAAAAATCTGTTTCATAAGAAGAAACACATGTTATGTACTGTCTTATTATTAAAAGATGATGTATGTATTTGTATTGTTCTTTGTGAGAGTCTTACGAGAGATTAGTGTTGAGTAAGAGATGTTCATGTTATAAGAAGAGATGAGAGATATTAACATTGTTAGAGAAGAGATGTGGACATTAACAAGTATATATAAAGAGAGGGAAATATAAATACATTTTGGAGAAGATTTGATATCTTGATAGATAGACTGATAGATTGGCATTTATACCAATAGATTGAGAGGTTGACATTTATGCTTTTGACAGTTCTGTTTGAACGGGAGTGCTTATATAACATAAATAGACACATATACTTTCTAACACATATATTTTTTTAGATGATGATTTTCAAATGGTTTTTTACACATAAATAGACAATACCTTTTTCATGTAATGATGGACACAGGAGACGGCAGTTATAAAAACCATGATGAGCATTTATTCCTTCCACTTGATCGGTCAATGGCTTGCATCCAAGAATTCAAAGTTTCTTTTACATTTTCTTTTTCTAACCCTCTCGCTTCCAGACGGTGGCAAGGTTCGAACTGGTCGGACTCTCATCTGACTCTCTGACTCTCTTCTGACTTCTTCTCTCTAACTAACTCTCCTTCCTATATTGAGAAATCCATGCATGTCCGGCCAACGTGACCACAATTCACGTGCCATCAACATGTGTGACCTGCACGTGTCGAAACATTCTGATTTCCCATTTTTCCTTTGTTGTTTTCACAAAGGAATTCAACCTACTTATCTAATTCATATAACCCATATTTTATTATCCACATTCTTTCTAACAATGAATAGTTTCCAGCCCAATTTGTATTGATTAAATATTGTAACAGAATCAACAATTTACTGAACATTCCATTTATAACCTATTGTTCTTTAAAACTTATCTCCAGGGTTCGATTCCCGTTTTCTCTAATTTTATTTTCATTTACTAATTCTCTTTATTTTTACTTACATGAAAAGGGGACAAGCCTTTTCATGTAACAAACAAAGCCAATAAATTGTACGATCGTTTCGGTAATTATTGTCCACGACATTGCAATAGACATTAGTCTATTGCAATAAATGCAATAGACATTAAGTCATGAACAATAATTTTAACATATAGTTTTTTTTTTAAACAAAGTCTCCTCATCAGCAAAAATATTGGGTTGTTTTTGTTTTTTTTTTTTATAAAAGACACCATTTATACACCTAACATTTTTTAAGTAAGGCAGATGTATCTGGAAAATATTAAAATAGAAAGGAAAATAGTCACTTATTGATGTTGATAAGCAAAGTAACATGGGTTGAGAATAAAAATTAGAATAAAATTATAAAAGTGAATTTGGTTTAAATATAAGGTTATAAAAATGTTTTTAAGAAATTTTCACAAATATATATATATATATATATTTACCTTCTATGGTTCGCCTTTTGAAAATAGTAATTATCGTCAAAGCATTCATTTAGATGTTAGATGTAGCTTATAAATGCTCGAAATGTTGAATTTTCAAAGTGAACACCAATGGAATATCTTTAATGGCTAGAATACGTTAATAACGCCTAATTTAAATTCAATAGTAGATTTTTAAAAATAAAGGGAGATAATCAGCCTTTATGCTGTTTTATATAATATAAAAGGATCTTATTAAAAGTCATTAGATAGAATTAATATTTTTCTAGAAGTGTAAGCCATTTTGAGTTTCAGAACAGTTTCAGATGGTTCGTGTTACACACAAGTCCTGGGAGGTGACTTGTTTGTAGTAGACAGTTCCACATAACAAAATATTCTTACCATGTCGAAACCCGGGAAAAGAACATGTGAAATTGCTCCAGAAAAGGTTTAATATTTATGAAGCAATTCTGGTTTCTGATTGGTTGGTAGCAGAACGTTAATTAATTTGATTCCTCAGTTCTTAGCAGCAGCCTTTATAAATAGAATCGTTCGACTGTGTGGGATTATACCCCATTATAGCTCCAAAATATTGCAACATCCTCTCTATTTTTTATAATGGGGAAGTCCCTTGTGTTTGTTCTGCTTAAAAATAAATATATATTTTTATATTTACTTAGACATAACAAAAATTAGAAATCATTTGGGTCTTAGAATTTTAGCATTTAAAAAGACGCCATTTTTAATTATGTTCAAATGTCAAAACGGAAAATTACAAAGATTTTTTTTTTTTTCCTAAGCAAAAAGTATTAGTAGGTTAAAGTGTTAATACAAATAAAATGGATACAGTTTAACGTCTTGTCCAGGACTATTTTTTTTTTTTTTTTGATATATAGAAATCTATATACTCTGAGCATTACCCCTAGGGGTTTCCACTGATATTCATGCAAAAAAGTAAGAGCCTTCTCATAACTGGAACTTCGCTGGTCTGTATTTTTAATATATAGAAATCTATATACATACAGGGCAATGAAAGAAAAAAAAAATTATTCAGTCGAATTCACCAACAAGTTTTGAGAAAAAACATTGTAGCTTTATCCGTGTCGCCGGTTTCGTAAATACATCAGAATATTTTGTTCTGATGATATGTAATTCAAAATAATGGATTCCTTTTTTATCTCGTTTTCTACGAAATGGCATTTTATATCCATATGCCTAGATCTTTGGTTGATCATCCGTGCTCTGTGCTAAGACTATACTGGCTTGATTATCACAATTAATTACCACAGGGCTTGTAATCAATTCTGGCTCTAAAATAGTCTTCAGGATATTTTGAAGGTAAAGTGCTTCCTGGGTCGTGTGTGTGATCGCGATAAATTCTGCTTCACACGTAGAGAGATACAATCTATTGCTTTTTAGATTTCCATGAAATAATAGGCCCATTTTCTGAGAGTCTGAAACATTATCCAAATACACTCTTGCGATCCTCGTTGCTTGCCCAGTCTGAATCCGAAAAACCTAATTTTAGGGGATTTCTTGATTTTCTAAATACTAACTTCTGTTCTTTAGTTCCTTTTAAATAACGTAGGACTTGTTTAGCATTGTCGGTCGTGATAATTTTTGTGACAGTTTTGTTACTGTATAGCATATGTCGGGCCTGGTTGCAGTCATTAAATATATAAGACTACCTATAATTTCGCGATATTGTGTGTCATTTATTATTTCAGATTCTGTGTGTATATTTTTATTAATATAATTTTCGACTGGTGTAGAGCGTTTCTTGCACTCTCCCATTCCAAATTTTAATAGTATTTTGTCGATGTATCTCGATTGAGTCATCGTAACAAGTCCTTTGTTTTGAATAAATTCTATCCCCAGAAACCAGGATATTTTGCCAAGATCGGTCATTTTGAATCTTTTACTTAATTTGTTCTTAACATCAGTTAACATTATGTCACAATTTGATGCGATTAAAATATCAACCCACAAAACCAAAATCAGTAGTTTATCGTCTTTGTGTTGGGTATATAAACAGAGGTCTACATCGCATTGTCTAAATTGTTGTTTAATAATATAATCATGGAATACTGTGTTCCAACACTGATCACTCTGCTTTAGACCATATTATGACTTGTTAAGTCGCCACACGCTATTTTTATTTTTCATTATAAATCCCTCTGGAGGGGTAATATAAATTTCACAGTCTATTGAGACATTCAAATAAGCATTTTTTACGTTCATTTGATGGATGTTTAGGTCATATTGTGATGCGACTTGCAGTAAAACTCTGATTGTCGTTGGGTTTGTGGTCGGCGAAAACGTAGAAAAGTATTCTTTACCGTAAATCTGAGAGCACCTCTTAGCAACAAATCTTGCTTTGTACTGTTCTACGCCTGATGCTGTACTCTTTTTTGTAAAGACTCATCTGGTAGAAATAACATGTTTATCTCTTGGGAGAGACACTACCGTATAGGTATCATTTTTGGTTAAGGCATCTATTTCTTTTTTCATGGCAATTTTCCATTCATCACACTGTTCTGAATTAATTGCTTCGTTGAAGCTTTTTGGCGCATTTTCCATTGAACAGCAATAGTCGATTTGATAATCCTTTATATTGTCGACCACAAAAAAATCGGGTCGTCTTCTATTTCTTTCGGGATATCTCGACTTTATCATCATCATCATCATCATGGACACTCTCGTCTCCGTCATTTTTATTGTTTTCGCTTGTTCTAATTATTTGAGGTAATATAATTCCATCCTCTTCATATGACGGGTTTTCGTCTTTACAATTAAACGTGTCTGTGAATTTTACACACCGGATTCTTTTTATTTTATTTTTTTTTTCGGGAAAAAATATTAAATTGGCTGGACTGTTTTTATCGTATCCAAGAAATATACCTCTGTCAGCTTTAATATTCAATTTACTCTTTTTCTCTATATATGTGAAGCAAGTTGAACTCAATATATGCATTCTGCTTAAATTTTTTTTTTTTTTTTTGTTTTTTTTTACCGCAGAAAGATTCATATGGAGTTTTAGATAGTGTTTTGTTAAAGCACCTGTTGCGTATATAGGCTGCCGCCATAAGTGCATACGTCCAGAGGTTTTTTGGGAGTTTTGATTCAATGAGTAGGCATCTTGCCATTTCAAAAAGTGTCCGCCACGCACGTTCAGCAGTCCCGTTTTGGTGTGGCGATCTAGGAGCTGATGTTTCATGCCTGATATGATGGTTAATTAGTAAAAGTTCAAAGTCTTTATTGGTAAATTCAGTACCGTTGTCAGAGCGAATACACTTGATTTCACCGTGGGGGGGGGGGCATGTTGGCTAGATATTTCTTACTTGCTAGCAGGGTATCAGATTTATTCTTTAAAAAGTAAACCATTATTAAACCTGAATGGTCATCTACGAAATTCAACACATATCTATAATGTTCTCTGGCCATCGGTTCTATGGGACCGTTCAAGTCACAATGCACCATTGATAGGATTTCTTTTTTTTCTGGTATCTTGTATTCATAGTTTGTCATCTTCCCCTGCATACAGACGTCGCAGTTGAAGGTTTTTTAATGTTTGTATTCGCATTCCATCAACTACAGTCAGCAACTTTTTGATATCAGGAATATTGCAGTGTCCAAGAATTTTATGCCATGTCTGTAGATCATGGCAGGCGGTTTTTGATGCGACTACGCTATTCAAATAATACAGTCTTCATCCCCCCCAATGTCGAATACAGTTCCATTCGGGCACACCAGCCCCGATTTATTGGGGCCAAAGTTTATATCTGCACATTGTCCCATGGCAGCCTGCATAGAAAATATATTTTGTTTAAATTTTGGGACCAGAAGAGCGCTCTCCAGAATACAGAAACACAGTTCACCCTTATTGTTCTTTAGCGAGATTTTCGCATTACCTCTTTCAAAACGATATCATTGACTCGACTCCCGTCAGCTAGTTCTACAAAATGATTTTGTGGCTTAAAGTTGGGATCAAAATTGATAAAATCAGATTCCTTTGTAATCACATGTGCCGTGGCCCCACAATCGACAAGAAAATTATTATTGCTTGTTGACGCATCAAATGTACACGAAAATATAAATGTATGTTCGCTAACAGAGCTCTCTACATTTTTAATGTAGTCGCCATTTTGAGTCCTGTATCTACATTGGAAACTCTTGTGATTAGGTCAGTTAAGTGTATAAAGAAATAATTTTGGGTTTTCCTTTCGATAAATAATGCTCTCTCAATATGTTTAATGCTTTGCAGCCGTCATCCAGGGCTTCTCTCATTACTAGTGATAGACTTCGGTCATCTAAACACTGTATTAATTCCGCAAAGACAGTTGCATTCTTTTCAATGAAGTCGGGGTCGTTTCTGTTTTCAGGTTGTGTTTCTAGTACTTTGTGTAGCCTTTGGGTTCGTAGATATCCCAGAAATTTAACTTGCCACAATTCGTATTTTGATTCGGATCTATCGAAATAAAGACGCACTCTGGGCCCATAACCTCTAGAAGTGTAAGCCATTTTGAGTTTCAGAACAGTTTCAGATGGTTCGTGTTACACACAAGTCCTGGGAGGTGACTTGTTTGTAGTAGACAGTTCCACATAACAAAATATTCTTACCGTGTCGAAACCCGGGAAAAGAACATGTGAAATTGCTCCAGAAAAGGTTTAATATTTATGAAGCAATTCTGGTTTCTGATTGGTTGGTAGCAGAACGTTAATTAATTTGATTCGTCAGTTCTTAGCAGCATCCTTTATAAATAGAATCGTCCGACTGTGTGGGATCATACCCCATTAGCACTCTGTTGTGATGGGTTCGCCGTTCCCTACTCGTTAGTGATGGCAACGCTCGGTCTCTGCCGGCCAAGACCAAAGTTTATACTGCGGTCCACGCTCTAAGAGTTCGGGTTGTTTTTTTTTGTGCTTGACTTTGCAAGGACCAGCCCCTTTCTTGGGGATTTGGATCAGCAAAGTTTTGCTTTTTATTGTTGTACTGTGATTGTTTTTGTTATTACTAACTGTTTTTGTTTTCGTTTTTATTGCAGGTAGTCCGGGGTCCAGCTAGTGCTTAAGCAGCCGGCAGGACCAAAGGAAACCGACGTGCCTTTTTAGGCTTCCAAATCGGCGGGCATTAGTTGGGCCTTGGGCCATCAAAATAGATGGAGCAGGCTGCTGCTCCTGCCACCTTGGGGGACGCCCCAGGTGTAGAGAAGGGTTCGGAGGGTGCCGTCTCGCTAGGCACCCTCAGGTCGAGAAGGTTCTCGGGGGTCGCCACCCCCAGTTCAGAAGGGTCAAGTGCCGGTGCGGTTCCGGGGGTCGCCACCCCATACTCAGAAGGGTCGTCGTCGGTTGTGTCGCGGTCGGTTTCCACCCCAATAGCGTCTGGCAGGGTTGCAGACGCCGCGCAGGGCACCCCCAGTGCAGGTACGCCCGGTTGGGTTTCGGGCGCTGAGATGACCTCCCAGGAGGACATCCCTAGATCAGTGAATGCAGGATGGCCTTGGATCACGCCTGCCACGGGAACAGCAACGTCCAGGGAGGAGGAGGTCGAGGCCTGGAAAAGATTCATAGAAGAAATCCCAGGCGGACCGTGGAAGGGGAAGAAAAGGAGGCGTCCCGCAAAGCGTTGGGATAAGGAAACGCCAACAATTTCGCAATCGGCTAGGAGTAGCCCTAGAAAGTCGGCGGAAGAAAGCCTGAGGAGAACGAGGTCCATGGAGGTGTTTGTAGTGGATGGGTGCTCCCCGGGTGTGGGGGGGATAGAAGATGGTGGAGTCGGAAAAGAAAGAGGAGTGGCCAGCTCTCTCATTTACGGATTCCCCGATACCGGCAGCACAGGGGACCCCAGCAGCAGCGGTAACAGTGTAGGCAACAGCCAGTGAAATTAAGCAGAGTTAGGGCCCGAAGCAAGCAGCACCAGCAAAGTCCCCAGAATACTACAGAAGGCTTTTTGAAGAGAAGTATAAGGACCTTACTAAAGGGAACCAGATAGAGGTGGTTCCAGAGACACTGACGAAGATAAGGGAGAGATCAGTGTCCCTACTGACTCTGGATGCCACCGGAAAGGGCCTTCTGGGAGTACCGAAAGATCGCATGATGGGGCTGCTGGGGGAACTGAGGATCCCCGCTTAGTACGCCGTTAGACGTTTTAACACCATGTGGGAGGTCCTCTTGCCAACAAAGGAGGATGCGGAGAAGCTGGCAAGAGGGGATCTCACATGGAAGAACATCAAGGTACGACCAAAGTACCTTTCGAAGAGGAGAACGCTGGTCACAATTACAGGGGTGCCATGCTTTCTTGTGGAGGAGCAGCTGGGGGCAATCATGTCTCAATACGGAGAAGTTGAAGGCATCGAGGCGGTAAAGGGCCCCTCGGAATATAATGTCGGGGGATTACAAAATCAAGATGAGGCTGTCCCGCAAGGAATTCCACGAGATCCCGGCCCAATTCAACTGCGAGGGCTGGTCGATGGCCGTCATTGTGGAGGGCAGAAGACCCCAGTGTTGGTAATGCCAAAAAACGGGCCACGTAGCGAGGTTCTGCCCTCAAAGACAAGCTGGAACAGCAGAGACGGGTAAATCAGCGGAGGAAAAACCCCCCGCAGTGACCAGGAAGGTGGAAGCAGCCCCAGTGAAAGAAAAGTGGAGCACAGTGGCAGCCAAAAAGGGGGCTAAGAAAGCAGAGCCGGCTCCACAACCAACAAGCAGAACGGTGGCAACGGCTACAAAAAGAAGAGGAAGCTCCTCGGGCTCTGACAGCGAAGGGGGCAAGGACAAACAGAGGGAGAAGAGAGAGAAGAAAGATGACAAGAAAGACCAGATCACTGAGCTTCAGCCGCAAAGCCCCCAGGAAGAAGATCAGCAAACCCCTCCCCTATTCACCACTCCTAACGAGGAAACGGAGCAGAGGGAAGCTCCGGTAGAAGAACAAGAAGTCCAAGAGGTAGAAGTACAAAAGAAAATGCAGGAACAGAAGTCGGCGGCCCCTAGGGAGGGGAAAACCAGGAAGTACCCTTTCCTTCCCGGGGAACAAATATGCAACGCCGACTTAAGTAACGCGGTCTCTGATCTAAATGGGAGACAGAGGCGGTACCTGAAGGAACTGTAAAGTCTCCGAAAAGTGGACGGAAAAGAGGTGACGGACCCCAGGAACTTCCAGGATGCTCCGTTTCGTCAGGGTGAATAGGGGAGGAAGGGCGAAAGCGCTATGGCGCATGATAGAAGCAGCCAAGTCGGCCTTCGGGGGCCTCAAAATCGTGGACGGGGAGCACCCATCACTTGGTAAAGTAACCACATAATGCGAAGGGAGGGTCCCGATTTATGTTCACCCCTCCCTTTGTAGGGCTCTGAAAATGACGTTTCCCTTGGACGTAGGGGGCCTGGCTCGAGACGGTCGGCTTACGTCCGACCTGCTCACAGGCAGTCTTGGTCAGGCCTTTGACGTCCTCACTCCCAAGGACTTTAGACCCTTAGTAGAAGAATATTACTAGTTAGGGAAACATGGCCTTGAACCTAGCTAGTTTTAATGCAAGGGGCATGAGATCTCGAAGCAAAGCTGCTCGCGTGCTGAATGATCTCGTGGCCCTTGAGGTAGACATAGCTGCCCTACAAGAAACCCACTTTGTTGGGGATGGGGACTGCGATGTGCTGGTAGACGATTTTCATGTTTACTCAGCATGTGGCAGCCTCCATAGCCGGGGGGTTTCTGTACTAGTGAGTCGCACTCTGGCTGCGACGGTTACACTTGTTCACGCGGACGCTCATGGGAGGCTGGTCGTGGACGATGTTGCCGTTAAAAGCGGCGCGTTCCGGATCGTGGCAGTTTATGCGCCCAACATCCAAAGCAAGAGGGTTTCCTTTTTCCGGCGGGTGGAGGTGTTTCTCTCTTCGGGTCCGGAGCAGGTAGTGCTAATGGGATACTGGAATGCCATCCTGGACCCCAAGATAGATAAGGTCGGGGGGGGGGGTGACAACACCCTGTCTGGCTTGATGGCCTTGTGCGATTTGGTCGACAGGTTCCGTCTGGATCACCCAGGGAGGGAGATGTGGACGTGGCAATCTAGTTCGGCCACCGGTCCGAGTACATACTTGGACCGGATGTTAATTAGAAGGGGCGACGTAGATTTCCTATCTTGTCCCACGTTCCACTGGCTAGGTCATTTGTGTTGGCCCGTTTGAAATTAGGTAATAGGCCTAGGTTGGCGGGCTACTGGAAGATGAACGTCTCCTTGTTGGAGTCGAACGACTTTCGGGAGCAGCTGACAACACTAATTCAGAGGGAGTTAGTGGGGGGCGGTTACCGGGAGTAGCTGGTGGGTTAAGCTTAAGGTCACCATTAGGCACTTTCGTGTCCAATATAGCCAATGCCTCGCGCTAAATAGGGCTCGGACCAAAATGCACCTAGAGGATAGACTGACCCGGGTGGTGGCAGGGGGGGATTCCCTAGATCTAGCTCTAGTTAAGGGGGACCTCAATCGCTTGGCTAGCGAGCGATATGAAGGTCAAGTAGTTAGGGCTAGGTTAAAAAGAGTCTCCAACGAAGCCGTGAATGTTGACGCTGTTGAGCGTAAGGCTGCTCTAAGACGTGGCTCGGATGGGTACATTCGGGAGGTGAAAAACCTGGAAGAGCGCTCTCTCGTGTCGGCACGGGAGATCTGCAATGGGTTTCGGCAACATTTGGAGGATCGCTTCACCCAACTACCCAGACTCCGCGGCCAGGAGTTTGGCAGCTATTCAGCTGGCTCGCCCCGCCATACTGCGGCCCGAGCGGTTGGCTGCGAGGGGATGGTTACGGAGCGTGAGGTCATTACTGCGTTGAAGCAGGTTGGCCACAACAAATCTCCAGGGCTTGATGTTTGCCCTACGAATTGTTCTTGAGGCTGTCGCCCATGTTTGTGCCCCTTCTGACGGGCGTGTTTAACCACTGGTTTGCCCAGGATTCGATCCCGAGGCAGGTAACCAAAGGAGTGATCACGCTTCTGAAGGAGGGGGACCAACATGGAGGGGGGAATCTAGACGATTATAGGACCATTACTCTGCTTAACGCAGATTTTAAGATTTTGGCCCGCGTTCTTGCGAACTGACTGCAGGTTGTTATAGGTGACTTGGTCGAACCGGATCAGAACTACGCTATGAAGGGTCGATCAATTCAGAACAATCTGCACTTGGTCCGCAAGATAATAGAGGGAATAGAAGACGACATTGAAGCCACGCTCATCAATTTAGATCAGTCCAAGGCATTCGACAGGGTGGACCATGGGTTCCTGAGGGCTGTTGTGGAAACCGCCGGCTTTGGTCCGGACTTCCGCAAGTGGATCTCCGCCCTGTATCGTGATCCCGCGGTAGTAGTGCAGGTAAATGGTAGGTTGTCGGAGCCCTTTGGGGTCTCCCGGTCGGTGCGGCAGTGTTGCCCGCTGTCGCCTCAGCTGTATATCCTGGCGTTGGAGCCCTTCCTTTGCAAATTAAGAAACGAGGCGGCGAGACCAGCCCTGCGCGGCATAGCTCTGCCTGGCGGCAAATTTGCCAGGGTGTCCGCGTACGCTGATGACGTCACCGTGTTCGCTGCACGGCGTAGCAATATTAAAGCGGTGATAGAGGCGATCGCTGAGTATGAAGTTGTTACAGGGGCCGTGATCAATCGCAGCAAGTCCGTTGGCCTGGGGTTGGGCACCTGGACCGGGGTAAACTCGCTTCCAGGTGCGTTCGGCTGGACTGATGGCCCAGTAAAGATTCTCGGTGTGTGGTTCGGGCCGCACCTCCAGTTGGACAAGAATTGGTCGGAAGTACAGACTAAGGTCAAGTCGTCGGTTGGGACTTGGATATGGAGGAAATTGTCCTTAAAGGGTCGTGCAGATGCATGTGCTGCATACGTGTTTCCTTTGATCCTTTACCGTTTATCTGTTCTTCCCCTGCCTGCGGAACGCTGTAAGGCTTTAGAGCGCCTCCTTTTCAAACTTCTATGGAAGGGAGGAACGCCGTTTGTCCGCAGACAGGTCTGTACACAGAAGCTTAGCGAGGGAGGCTTGGGGATGCCTGATTTGCAAAGCCATAAACATGCAGAAAGATTGGCGTTCCTGAGTCGGACACTGATGGAGGAAACGCACTGGGTACCAGTCGTGGAACAGGCTTTTCCACGGCTCATATCCGCCCCTGCCGCTGAAGGTCGCAGAAGACCGGCGGGGGAACGGTGTTTCCTGACCGAATGCCGAGCCGCCCTTAGGACATTGCCGGGGTCCAGGGACCTTGCACAGCCTAGGTGGAGGCTATATGAGGAATTAGTGGTGGGGACTGCAAAAGACCCACTGGTGGAGTGGCTACATCTGTCGAGGGGGGAAGTTCTCTCGCTTTGGAATTGGGCGCCTGCCAGTAGCTACATTAATAATTCTGAATTTTCAATTACGTGGAGGCTAGTCCGGGACGCGCTACCACTCTTTGGCAGACTAGCCAGGGATTGTAGGGATAGTGAATATTATTATCCCCCGTGCCCACGCTGCAATGATGAAGAGGAGGATGAAACGAGAGAACACGCGTTCTTTCTTTGCAGCAGGGTGCGGAGTCTCTGGGAGTATGTCCGAGGAGTAACGGCTCGCATCGACCCCGAGCGGTCGGTGCCACTTGATTTAGCGTACGTAGTCGACAATGTGGACCCGCCATTTGACAGGGAGAAATGGTCGGTGTTTCTAGCGATCCTAGCGGTAGCTCGGTTAGTGACGTGGTCTACACGTCTGGGCATTGTCTATGAGGGGCGATCTTTTTCCGATCAGGATCTGGTAGTTTATTTTAAGCATCAACTTAAAATAAAAATTAGATGTGATTGGAAGAGATTGTCCCGCATAGACTTTGATAGGAGATGGGTGCACAACACTAGTTTGTGCATCCGACGAGGAGCTAGGTTCGAGTTCGCGTTTCCACCCTAGCGGTATTGTTCCTAAGGTGGGGTCTATAATTTTTCTCGGAACCCAGCCCTTTGGTTAATACAAGGTTTACCTTGTAATATGGGTAGGAGTAGGGTTAGTTAGGCTGAGTAACCACCAAGAGTGGAAGATGAGTTCTTTATTAGGGCCTAGACTAGGGAAGTAAGTGTGTCGATCCTGTCCCCGAGTCTTTATTTTTCATCGGCACTAGGAGAGCTTCCAAAGATGCCCAGTCCACCTGTTTGTTTTGTCCCCGGCCTGTTTTTTCGCCCATTACATCCATTATCTTGGAAGACGCCGTCCATCCCTATTAACCCCACCCCCATGTTATTTTTGCAGAAGAGCAGTCCTTTAGATCCTCCACTCCCCACTAGGGAATGACCTGCTTGCTTTCACCTCTCCCCATGGGGATGGGGTCCGGAAGACAGTAGGCGTTCTAATGGACAAATAGCAAGTAGGATGGGAGGGTCCCCTTACTAACCCGTCCCCATAGGCATTTTGTTTATTTGTTTTCTTTTTTCTTTCTTTTTGGGTGTTTCATAGTTTGTCCCCCACCCCATCATCTCACCCCCATCTTTATTTAAAAAAAAAAAAAAAAAAAAAAAAAAAAAAAAAACTTTTGTTTGTAAATATATATTTTGGTTTTTTTTTGTTGTTGTTTTGTAAATACTATTATTTTTTTTTCAAACAGAATGCATGAAGTCGGCTGCCATCCCGTAAGCTGGGGAGATGTTTTTAAAGTAGGTCCTGGTAAGAATGAAGGCGTATTTAGCGTGATAGATCTCTAGTGTAGAAAAACTAATAAAGTACTTGTCTTTCGTACAAGTCTAGCATAGCTCTAGCAAAGACCCGGTTTTTTCCCCAATCCCCTTACTGGCCTTGGTGCCTAAGCTCTTTCGGACCCCAAATGAGGCCTTGGCAGTAGATAATGCCAAGGCCGGGGCCGAAAGGCTAAATACAACCACTCTTGTGATGGGATGTGTCTCCTAGCGGCTTCGGCTGCATGGAGACAGGGTAGTAGTATCAGTCAAGGATTTGTCACTTGACACTCAGCCCAACAGGTGAGGGGCCGGGAACCGGTCCAGCACCTGTTGGACTGAGGTACACCGCCTGGGTAATACCTAGGAGGTCCACCCTCCCAGGCCTTGCCACCGGGCTTTCCGGTGGGGCAAGTTTATTGCTTGCTGCCTGAGGCGCCCCGACCGGGGAATGCCGACGGGGTTACTCGGGCAATTTTTTTAATTGCAGGAGTGCCCCTCCTTTAGGGGAGCCTGAGGCCTTGTGCCAAATAATGCTGATGTGGGCAGCATTTAAATAAATACCCCATTATAGCTCCAAAATATTGCAACAATTTTAATCATTTATTTATTTATTGAAATTAATAAAAATAGTAACATGCAAAGGTTAAATTTAAATAGATATTTAAATAAGCTATAAAATAATGGTAAACATATCAGATAAACTAATAATAATAATGATGATCCAAATTTTATTGATAAAGATATTTAATTATAAATTACAAATTCTAAGATAGATTATGAATAAGAAACATTTTTAATGACTTATGGTGGTTTATATTTGTTAAATTTAAACCAACGTTTATGAATGCATTATCAATCCCCTTACTAAATATTAAAGTAGGCCCCTTTAAATATATATATATATATGTATGTACCTATTTACAATGCCTCTCCATAGGACAGAGTTAGACACCAGGGTCAATTTTTAACGTGGAGAAAAGGTACAAAAATAAAAAATTGTCTCAGTCGTGAAGGACTGCTCCTCCACTGAAAGATGTTGCACACTTCCATTTCTTGTATGTATATAGTGATATATATACGAGGGCCGTGCAATAAGTAATGATCCTGACCCACTTCCAGTTGTCTGATCTAGCTGGAATTTTGCATGAGCAATGATTTGTATTTCTACGGGTTATGTGGCAAATTACAGCTTTGAACTAATTATGGTTTCTGTTTTACAGGTGTTTGAACTGAGTCAGGTGTGAAATGGAGCCTGTTGAATGTCGAGCAGTAATCTGGTTTTTGTATATGAAAGGACGCACATCACAGGAGACTTTTGATGAAATGAAAGAAACTTATGGTGATAATGCCTCATCATATGACCTTATAAAACGCTGGCATTGTGAATTCAAACATGGCAGGAAGTCTGTGGAAACAACTCCCAGACATGCCATTGATGAGGCATCTGTCCATCAAGTTGAGGCTGCCATTTTGGAAGATCGGCGCATTACTATTCGCCAAATAGCCCAAGATGTCAAGATTAGTACAGGGTCTGTGGAAACTATCATTCATAACCATTTACATATGCATAAGGTGTCTGCCAGATGGATTCCCAGGTTGCTCACACCATTCCAGAAGCGAGAACGTGTCGAGTGCTCGAGTAGGAATTTGGAGATGTGCCAAGAAAATAATTCAAAGTTTTTCAAAAGACTGATTATACAGGATGAAACCTGTGTCCATCACTATGATCCAGAGACCAAAGCCCAGTCAATGCAGTGGAAGCACTTGGACTCACCACCTCCAAAGAAGGCAAGACTACAGCCCTCTGCTGACAAGGTCATGCTCACAGTCTTCTGGGACCAGGACGGAGTAGTGATGACAGATTTCCTGGCAAAGGGACCACAATTACAGGAGCCTATTATGCTTCACTTTTTTAGGAAATCAAGGGAAGCTATCAAAGTCAAGAGGCGGGGCAAGATCAGCAAAAGTACCCTCCTCCTACAGGACAGCACTCCGGTTCACAACTCGCATGTCACCAGGGCAGAAGCACGGGCGTGTGGTTATGAAATCCTTCCCCATCCTCCCTACTCTCCTGACCTTGCACCATCTGACTTTAATCTCTTCCCAGCCATGAATTCTTAAATACAGGGCATACTGATGAGATTATCAAGGGTGATGGGAAGCAATTCTCCTTAAGGCAACATTTCCCTATGCAATAACTCAATCAATTTTTAATCTACAGACTCGAAATTTGATATACAGGGTACTGAGATTTGGGAAAATCGATGTGATCAGTTTTCGGCCAGAAATTTGGCTGTTAAAGGGTCAAAGTTCAACGATTTGACCTTTGAGAACTCTACCAAACTCCTCCGACAATTTTGGGCCTAAACACTTGAAATTTAAGATATAGGTTCTTTGGACATGGATCTAACTTAATAACTTGATTTGAGTCCAAAACAATAAAGGTTAGGGGTTAAATTAAAAAAAATTGACCGTTTTTTTTGGGTTTTTTTTGCTCAGCATACACCTCCAAACATCCGAGCAACGCCGGGCTGAAATGCTAGTCTATCTATCTATATAACTATAAAAGTGAATGTGTGTGTGTGTGTACATTTCCCTACGCAATAACTCTATCAATTTTTAGTCTACAGACTCGAAATTTGATATGCAGGGTACTGAGATTTGGGAGAATCGATGTGATTGGGTTTTGGCCAGAAATTTCGCTGTTAAGGGGTCGAAGTTCAACGATTTGACCTTTGAGAACTCTACCAAACTCCTCCAACAATTTTGAGCCCAAAACAATAAATGTTAAGGGGTCAAAAAAAGGGTCAAAGTTAAAAAAAAAATTGACCTCTGCAGTCTCTTCCAAATTACTCAGACAATTTCTGGTCTTAAATATTTGAAATTTTACATAAAGGGTATTCAGAGATAGGGCAAGCTTTTTCATCAGTTGATAATTTTTAGTTACCAATATATAAATGTATGTATGTCTGTTTGCATGTCTGCCTTAAACTTTCAATAGAGGCGACGGATTTTACCAAGATCAGTATCGTTTTAAAGTTCGATACGACTAATATCGAAAAATTGGATAAAAATATTAATATCTTCCCCTTCAACTAGGCACTTTTCTACAGAGGGGAGTGGTCACTTTTTTCGCCAATATTTTTTAAAGTTATCCTCTCCTTTAGATTGTCTAGCCTTAATTTTTAAAAATGTCGCTTCCGGTTTGTGCGGTGGGCGTAACAGCATAAACGTTAGGTTTACCCCATTCTTTTCCTCCTTTGCAGGACGGTTCGAGCCTGCCTTCCTACTACCAGTTTTTTTTTTTTTTTTTTTGCTCAACATACACATCCAAACACCCGAGCAACGCCCGGCTGAAATGCTAGTAGTTCACTAAAGATGATCATTGCATAAGAAAACCGAAAAAACTAATAGGGAATTAATTAAAATGAATGTTTAAAAGAATATGAAAATCGTTTGCTAGTGAATGAAAACTGACAACCCATATATAAGAAAATTGTATTTTCTTTTTAAATGAATAGAAAACAGGGTTTTTAATATGAATATCAATACACACAAAAGAAAAACGAATTTATAGGAGTATAGATTCTTGAGATATATATATATATATATATATATATATATGTGATATATTACTGATATATATATATATATATATGTGATTTATATATTAGTGATATATAAATATTAGTGATTTATATATATATATATTTATATATTTAATATAATAGACGCTCCATTTCATAAACTTAGCCATTTATTTGTTCTTCTGACCAGTTTTCTTAATTTAATTCTGGGACTTTCACGTGCATATCTAAGTTGACCTAATTATTAACGCTAACTTTCGCGCTTTTTGTCTGGGTCAGTTTGACCTTGCTTTTCAAATTTAAACTTTCACCGCTTTTTGTTTTTTTTTTTTTTTTTTAAACCTTAATTTACTTGATTCCTCCAGCCTTGACAGACGTGTTTTAAATATTCTCTCCAGTGCTTTTTCTTTTAATGATTTGGAATTCATTCCATTTGCGATTTTTTCCAAGGAACTCTGCGTTTTTGGATCATTTTGGACCATTTGGAATTTACCCATTGGATTGGAAATTTTAAATTCGACCGTTTTGGATTTTACCATTCTTCGATTTTTTAC
This sequence comes from Euprymna scolopes, assembly GCF_053919585.1. NCBI lineage: Eukaryota > Metazoa > Mollusca > Cephalopoda > Sepiida > Sepiolidae > Euprymna > Euprymna scolopes. The sequence goes on from NC_136491.1 coordinate 60,292,677, forward strand.
CCTTCACCGGACTATCCATTCATGTGAAATCTTTTTATCATTTTTCTTTTACCTCCTATTCCCCTTATCTCACCCTTTTTTTTTAACCAAGTAAGATCTGTGACTTACTTGTAGTTTCATTAAATACTTTTATATGCAAAATCCGATCCTGCATTTTGCTAATTCCTGCCCTCTGATGAGAAGGAGAGTATTTCTGCGAAACTTCACGGATTAAGGACTATCAACTTATCTTGTGCTTCCTTTTTTAAAATTAAATATGTTTTTAACTCTTTTTCAAGATGTCTTTTAACATGTTTTATTAATCATTTCATATATATATATATATCTATATCTATCTATCTATCTATCTATATATCTATAAAAACAGAGATGTGTGTGCCACAGACGATTTCTGATTGGTTAATCCAATAATCACATCTCCTAAAAAACTATGGTTCGTAGGCTTTTAACGATACCATAAAATATTATGGCTTTATTTATTGTCCATCTTGGAAGGGTTTAATTTTTTCCTAACTTGCGATTTACAAATTACAAAGATACGAAACTAACTTACAATCTAACAATCGAACCTCCGACATCACGGCCGTCATTATGAAACTAAACTAAAAAAAAAAAAACCCGCGTTCACTCGTGGTCTTTACATTTCGGGTTTGGGTACGTGTGCAGTTTTCCATTGACATTAAAAAATGGAAATATTTTTAGAAAATATATATTGTACGTACTCGTCATGGGATAAAGTTTTCCTACAGAAAAAATCACGTAATTTCATCAAGTAGTTATTTTTTTATAGCGAAAAAAGAAAAAAAATCAACGCTACAAGCGAAATTAAACAGAAAGTTCAAGTAGGGGGATTTCCCCCTTTTTTTTTATAGCGAGGCCAAATTTCGCAAATTTGGCCATTTTTTAAAGCAGTTTGGCCTTAAAAATTTCTGTTTGGCCATTTTCTTCACCGATGAAATAAAAAAAGCAAATAAAAACAACGCAATAAAACTTTAAAAAATACGGCACACTTTTGTTGTTCTTGTTTGTTTTTTTTGGTAATTTTCCTTATTTTTTTATTTTTTCAAGATAATACTATTAAATGGACACTATTATGCCAAATTAGCCCCCACCTCCAAAAAAAAAATGCACAAAAATTCGAGATTTAAGGTTTTGACGAGATAATTTAGCGAATTGTCCGGACTATTGCGAGATAACCATCCATTAGTTTTTCCTGAAATTTTGCCACAAATTGTATTTCATTACATAGATGTGCATAGTAACAGCATTTTTTTGCCGAAAATTCCTGTTGCGTCTCCAGATTTCATCGGTGAAGAAAAAGGCCAAACAGAAATTTTGAAGGCCAAACTGCTTTAAAAAATAATATTTAATATATTCAACGATTTGACCTTTGAGAACTCTACCAAACTCCTCCTACAATTTTGGGTCTAAACAGTAAACACGTGATATTTTAGATATAGATTCCTTGGACATGGATCTAACTTATTAACTTTACTTGATCCCTAAACAATAAATGTTAAAAGGTCATAATAGGGGTCAAAGTTTTAAAAAATTGACCTTTTTTTTTTTTCTCAGCATTAACCTCAAAACACCTGGGCAACGCCGGGCACCGATTGCTAGTATATATATAAATATTAGTTATATATATATATATATATATAAATATTAGTTATATATATATATATATATATAAATATTAGTTATATATATATATATATAAATATTAGTGATATATATATATATATAAATATTAGTGATATATATATATATATATATATATATTAGTGATATATATATGTATTAGTGATATATATATGTATTAGTGATATATATATATATGTATTAGTGATATACATATATGTGTATTAGTGATATATATATATGTATTAGTGATATATATATATGTATTAGTGATATATATATATATTAGTGATATATATATATTAGTGAGATATATATATATGTATTAGTGATATATATATATATGTATAAGTGATATATATATATATATGTATAAGTGATATATATATATGTATTAGTGATATATATATATATGTATTAGTGATATATATATATATGTATTAGTGATATATATATATATATATGTATTAGTGATATATATATGTATTAGTGATATATATATATGTATTAGTGATATATATATATGTATTAGTGATATATATATATGTATTAGTGATATATATATGTATTAGTGATATATATAAATATATTAGTGAGATATATATATATATATTAGTGAGATATATATATATATTAGTGACATATATATATATATATATATATATTAGTGGTATATTTATATTAGTGACATATATATATATATATATATATATTAGTTGTATATATATATATTAGTGACATATATATATATATATATATATATTAGTGGTATATTTATATTAGTGACATATATATATATATATATATATTAGTGGTATATATATATTAGTGACATATATATATATATATATATATATATTAGTGGTATATATATATATATTAGTTACATATATATATATTAGTGGTATATATATATATATATTAGTGACATATATATATATTAGTGGTATATATATATTAGTGACATATATATATATATATATATATATATATAAGTGGTATATTTATATTAGTGGCATATATATATATATTAGTGGTATATTTATATTAGTGACATATATATATATTAGTGGTAAATATATATTAGTGACATATATATATATATATATATTAGTGGTATATATATATTAGTGACATATATATATATTTGTGGTATATATATTTTCGTGATATATATATATATTAGTGATATATATATTAGGGATATATATATATATTAGTGATATATATATATATATTAGTGATATATATATATTAGTGATATATATATATATATTAGTGATATATATATATATATATATATTAGTGATATATATATATATTAGTGATATATATATATATATATTAGTGACATATTAGTGGTATATATATATTAGTGACATATATATATATATATTAGTGGTATATATATATATATTAGTGACATATATATATATATATTAGTGGCATATATATATATATATTAGTGATATATATGTATTAGTGATATATATATATATATTAGTGATATATATATATATTAGTGATATATATATATATATATCACTAATATATATATATATCACTAATATATATATATCACTAATATATATATATATATCACTAATATATATATATCACTAATATATATATATATATCACTAATATATATATATATCACTAATATATATATATATCACTAATATATATATATATATCACTAATATATATATATATATCACTAATATATATATATATATATCACTAATATATATATATATATCACTAATATATATATATATATAACTAATATATATATATATCACTAATATATATATATATATCACTAATATATATATATATATATATATATCACTAATATATATATATATATATATCACTAATATATATATATATATATCACTAATATATATATATCACTAATATATATATATATCACTAATATATATATATTTATATATATATATGTATCACTAATATATATATATATATCACTAATATATATATCACTAATATATATATATATATATATCACTAATATATATATATATATATATATCACTAATATATATATATCACTAATATATATATATATATATATATCACTAATATATATATATATATATATCACTAATATATATATATATATCACTAATATATATATATATATATATATATCACTAATATATATATATATATATATATCACTAATATATATATATCACTAATATATATATATATATATATATCACTAATATATATATATATATATATATCACTAATATGTATATATATATATCACTAATATGTATATATATATATCACTAACTAGCAATCGGTGCCCGGCGTTGCCCAGGTGTTTTGAGGTTAATGCTGAGAAAAAAAAAAAAGGTCAATTTTTTAAAACTTTGACCCCTATTATGACCTTTTAACATTTATTGTTTAGGGATCAAGTAAAGTTAATAAGTTAGATCCATGTCCAAGGAATCTATATCTAAAATATCACGTGTTTACTGTTTAGACCCAAAATTGTAGGAGGAGTTTGGTAGAGTTCTCAAAGGTCAAATCGTTGAATATATTAAATATTATTTTTTAAAGCAGTTTGGCCTTCAAAATTTCTGTTTGGCCTTTTTCTTCACCGATGAAATCTGGAGACGCAACGGGAATTTTCGGCAAAAAAATGCTGTTACTATGCACATCTATGTAATGAAATACAATTTGTGGCAAAATTTCAGGAAAAACTAATGGATGGTTATCTCGCAATAGTCCGGACAATTCGCTAAATTATCTCATCAAAACCTTAAATCTCGAATTTTTGTGCATTTTTTTTTTGGAGGGGGGGGCTAATTTGGCATAATAGTGTCCATTTAATAGTATTATCTTGAAAAAATAAAAAAATAAGGAAAATTACCAAAAAAAACAAACAAGAACAACAAAAGTGTGCCGTATTTTTTAAAGTTTTATTGCGTTGTTTTTATTTGCTTTTTTTATTTCATCGGTGAAGAAAATGGCCAAACAGAAATTTTTAAGGCCAAACTGCTTTAAAAAATGGCCAAATTTGCGAAATTTGGCCTCGCTATAAAAAAAAAGGGGGAAATCCCCCTACTTGAACTTTCTGTTTAATTTCGCTTGTAGCGTTGATTTTTTTTCTTTTTTCGCTATAAAAAAATAACTACTTGATGAAATTACGTGATTTTTTCTGTAGGAAAACTTTATCCCATGACGAGTACGTACAATATATATTTTTTTAAAATATTTCCATTTTTTAATGTCAATGGAAAGCTGCACACGTACCCAAACCCGAAATGTAAAGACCACGAGTGAACGCGGGTTTTTTTTTTTTTAGTTTAGTTTCATAATGACGGCCGTGATGTCGGAGGTTCGATTGTTAGATTGTAAGTTAGTTTCGTATCTTTGTAATTTGTAAATCGCAAGTTAGGAAAAAATTAAACCCTTCCAAGATGGACAATAAATAAAGCCATAATATTTTATGGTATCGTTAAAAGCCTACGAACCATAGTTTTTTAGGAGATGTGATTATTGGATTAACCAATCAGAAATCGTCTGTGGCACACACATCTCTGTTTTTATAGATATATAGATAGATATATATATATATATATATATATATCACTAATATATATATATATCACTAATATATATATATATCACTAATATATATATATATCACTAATATATATATATATCACTAATATATATATATATATATCACTGATATATATATATATATATCACTAATATATATATATATATATCACTAATATATATATATATATATATATATATCACTAATATATATATATATATATATCACTAATATATATATATATATATATCACTAATATATATATATATATATATCACTAATATATATATATATATATATATCACTAATATATATATATATATATATCACTAATATATATATATATCACTAATATATATATATCACTAATATATATATATATATATATTAGTGATATATATATATATTAGTGATATATATATATATATATATTAGTGATATATATATATATTAGTGATATATATATATATATATTAGTGATATATATATATATATATTAGTGATATATATATATATATATATTAGTGATATATATATATATATATATTAGTGATATATATATATATATTAGTGATATATATATATATATTAGTGATATATATATATAGATTAGTGATATATATATATATATATTAGTGATATATATATATATATATATTAGTGATATATATATATTAGTGATATATATATTAGTGATATATATATTAGTGATATATATATATATATATATTAGTGATATATATATATATATTAGTGATATATATATATATATTAGTGTGATATATATATATATATATATATTAGTGATATATATATATATATATTAGTGATATATATATATTAGTGATATATATATATATTAGTGATATATATATATATATTAGTGATATATATATATATATATATATATTAGTGATATATATATATATATATATTAGTGATATATATATATATATATATATTAGTGATATATATATATATATTAGTGATATATATATATATATATATTAGTGATATATATATATTAGTGATATATATATATATTAGTGATATATATATATATATTAGTGATATATATATATATATATATATTAGTGATATATATATATATATATATTAGTGATATATATATATATTAGTGATATATATATATATCTATATATATTAGTGATATATATATATATATATATATATTAGTGATATATATATATATATATATATTAGTGATATATATATATATATATATATTAGTGATATATATATATATATATATTAGTGATATATATATATATACATACATTAGTGATATATATATACATACATTAGTGATATATATATATATATATATACATTAGTGATATATATATATATATATATATATATATATTAGTGATATATATATATATATACTAGCTGTGCCCCAAATTGACGCAATGGAAAAAGTTCCCAAATAAGAAAACGCATGTTTCTTATAGGTTTAATTTTCCATTTCGTATCGGTACACAGTTTTTGTTGTTTCATTTTCTTAGCTGATATAAAGATTTTCCGGTTTGGTGTCTCTTGAATACGTAACATAAATTGTCCATGTGAAAAAACAGTCAGTGTGTATTTATAAGCCCCACAATTGTAAAGATTGTTCCCTCTGCTTTGATGATAGTTATTGCAAACGACAATAAAATTGGAAAGTGTAATTTCCTAAAGTGTAATGATGTATCCAGTGGAATCATAGGAATGCATGGAATGAAGATATATTCATCTGTGAAAGGTCCTGTTAAGATTGTTGTTTCTATGATATTGTTTGTTAATTTTTTTATTGCAAGCCATGTGCCATTACAAAGCTTGGATTGGTTTATATTTCACAACATGATAATTAGTACACCAAATTTCAGTTGCAATACATGCGGTGGCATCCCTGGCAAATATAGCTGTTGGATTATTAACCACTTTATCTGCTTTCACAACAGTGTCGATGGATTTGTATTTGACTACCTCACTTGGAATTTAACATTGAATAATAGCGTTAAGTTCATGGACGTCTTTGTATTGACCTGCAAGAATAGCTCGTCCACTCAGTCAAGTGGAATTCTTATAATTTGAATATCTGCAAAAACCTTTTAAACTAACTCTTCTTTTGATGAAATAAAATTACAGAAGTTAAAAGTCAAAGAATTTTGCCCTTACAGCTGGCACTTTTCCGTACCCAATTTCCCACAAGTGATGCAAAGATTTATGTGCGGATCGAACAGTCTGCAACTGGACATACATATTTTAATGTCTTCACATAATAAAAAAGTTGAGTATTTGAGGCATGCATTTATTTCATCTGCTGGTGTTCATTGAAGAATAACAGGTAACATTTGTCTGAAATCTCCTGCAAGCAATATTAGTGCATTCCCAAATGGTCTGACATTGCCATGCAAATCTTGCAAGGATCGACCAAGAGCCTCAAGTGATTTTTTGCGTACCATTGGGCATTCATCCTAAACAATAAGTTTGTATTTCTGCAATATTTTTCCCCATATTGGATGTTTTGGAGATGTCGAACATGAGATTTTTGAAAAATTGAACGTTTCAAAGTAGAATAAATAATTCTTCTACTTAGCAGCAAGGTCGCAGGTATTCCTCATACAGCAAGGCTATGTCATTTTGTTACCGAATGGCTGCCAAATTCAATTTAATTAGAAAGGTTTTACCAGTTAGTTCTGGTGCTGTTCAAGGTAGCAGTAATTTCCAAATAACTTCTATTCTCACAGTCAGTAAATTAGGTGACTAAAATAGGATTTATCCATGTTTTGACAATGCCTTATTCACTGTAATTAATTTAGGAGACTAAAATAGGATGAGGGATTAGAGATGGACAGATAGAGAGGAAGATGTATAGCTAGAAAAGAGAAAGTGAGAGGAAAATAGAGAAAGAGAAGGAGAGAGAGATAAAGGGATTGATAGATAGACAGAGAGAGAGGAGAGTTAGAAAGAGAGAGGGATGAGACAGAGGAAAGGAGAGAGAGATAGAGGGAGTTAGAGAGAGAAAGGGGCTCAAAGAGAGATGGAGAGCGTGATATAGAGAGAAAGATAGATTGAGAGAGGGAAAGGGAGAGATGGATAGAGAGAGATATTAAGAAAAGAAGAGAGAGGGGGAGAGAAACAGAAGGTGAACTACACTTCACCGTTTTTTTCTTCATTCAGTAGAGAAGAAATCTTTCGAGACTGAGGCAATTTTAATTTTTTTTGTTACTATCCAGAGTACCCCCTTTTTTTTTCGGGAGCTAGATTTTCCACACATTAGAAACCGACCAGGTTATCTGTACTTTCACCTAACAAATTAATAAAAGAAAAAGATATTGTAAAATTTGAATTTAACATGAAAATACTATTTTAAAAAATAGCATGATAACATAAGTGCCACTTTAGGTACTCCTTTGGGCATTGAGTTCCATGGCGACCAGCATAATTATTTAATGGTCGCTCCCTTACTCCCCCCCCAGTCAAAGCTAATGCATGCGCACGTAACATTTTTTTTATTTACTGACGTTGGCTTAGTAACTAAACGATTTATTGATAATTTCGTAACCCTAAAATGCATGCCGGAAGATTTAAATTGGTTCATTATTGTTGTAATGAAAAAAAAAAAAATTTCCTTCAACACAAAACCAAAAACACATATTAATGATAAATGATTTATTATTCTATTCATTGAAATTTACTAATTTTTAAATAAAAAAGTCAAAAAAAGTTAATAAAAAAATAGTTGCTTATGTGCGCATGTAAAAATGTTTGTAAAAGTGAGAAATTATTTTAATCATTTAAAAAACTTGGTATTTTTTTTTTTTTTTTTTTTAGATTAAGTCCATCTTATAATCACCCCCAACCTCCTCATCTTAAGAACAGCTTCCGGAATAAACACCATTTTTGGAGGGGGGGGTGAAAAACTATTTGCAAAATTCAACTGATATTTGTTGTCAGCATACCCACCCGAAAATACTATAAAAAAAAAAAGAGGGGTTCAGTGCCCGTTGCAGAGAAGTAGATTTATTTATCAATAAAAGTTGCGGAGAAGTAAATTTATTTATCAATAAAAGTTGCGGAGAAGTAAATTTATTTATCAATAAAAGTCGTCATTTAAAAAAGAACATTGTGGAGGTGGACCTAAATGTAAATATTTACTCAAAAAATTATCCACTCATGTAAATTAAAAATGTCTGTAAAAGTGAGAAATTATTAGTTTTTTTTTAATATTCATCAAAAGAGTTAAGCCAACGTCAGTAAATACATGAATTACAAATGTTTGTAAAAGTGAGAAATTATTAATAAATGTCTAGTAACTGTTTTTTCTTTTAATATTCATAAAAAGTAAAACTTTTGGTACTCCTTGGGCGTTGAGTTCTATGGCGACCAGCAGAATTATTTAATGGTCGCTCCCTTAGCCCCCCCCTTAGTCAAGGCTAACACTTGCGCATGTAACATCATTTATTTACTTACGTTGCCTTTTGCACTTTTACAAACATTTATTTACGTTGGCTTAACTCTTTTCATGAATAAAAAAAGTAACTAAACCTGAATTTGTCACTTTTACAAACATTTATTTATTTACGTTGGCTTAACTCTTTTCATGAATATTGGAAACAAAAAAAAGTTTGGTACTCCTTGTACGTTGAGTTCCATGGCGACCAGCAGAAAAAAATAATAGTTGCTTCCTTAGTCTCCCCTCATAATCAAGCCTGACGCATGCGCACGTAACATTTTTTATATACTGATGTTGCCGTTGTAACCAAACGATTATTTGTCACTTTTACAAACATTTATTTATTTATTTTGAAAAAAGTTTTACTCTTTATGAATATTAAAAGAAAAAAAAGTTGCTGTAATGAGAAATAAAGACCTTTTAAGATATTAGAAAGGTTTTATTCAGCATAAAATTCAGCAGGTACAACAACATGGTCGGTAACGAACGACTAAGCTGGGAAAAGGCGCCAATTTCGTTCTATTTGTAAACATCTAGTGCGCATGCGCACTAGCGCTCTAAACTCACAACACTCTCCACCACATTTTATTTATATTTCGGGTTGCAGGTGATCTTCCTTCCCCTTTTTGTTGCTTCTGGAAGAAATTTGAAAACGCCTTTCTTCGAGTCAGACTGTTGCTGCTGCTCTTCTAAACACTTTGTTTTGTCGACTGAGGAGAAAGATTCTCCATTTGGTGAGGTATTATTCTTTGGGGTCTCCTGTTGATCAATCAACTCTGGTTCGCGGATGTTTGATGGAGTAGTAGAATCTGGTGATGTACCATGATCAGGGGAGACAGGAGATTCCAAGTTTGTAGAGGAGGGGTCAGTGACAGGAGTGGGGGCTAGGTCTTCTGTTGAGACTGTTGACTGACGGCCGTCAGGGAAACGAATTCTGGCAAAGTTGGGAGTTGCAGATATTATATCTACTGGTTCCACTAGGGGATCTGACTTGTGTTGGCGGACAAACTTCCTAAGGAGGGCCGGTCCTCCTTGCAGCCACTCGGGTAAGGTATATCCGGTGCCCGACCTTCTGGAAAAGTTAAACATTCTCTCGTGTGGGGTTGAGTTAGTTGCTGTACAAAGTAGCGATCGAATAGAGTGCAAAGCTATGTCGAGTACTTCATGCCAGTGACGTTCGTCCAATTGCCTGGTTTTGAGTGCAAGTTTGATCGTTTTCCAAATTGTGCCATTTACTCTCTCGCATTGTCCATTGCCGATTGGATGGTATGGAGTTGAGTGGGTAATCACAACTCCATCTTGCCAGAGAAACTCTTTTAGTTAACATGAAATAAACTGACTTCCTCGATCACTAGGGATGGAATCTGGGCAGCCAAAAAAGGTAAATAAATTCTGGAGACAATTTATAACAGTTTTTGTTGATATGTCCTGACATGGATAGACAAAAGGATATCGTGAATATTCATCTACAATCACGAGTAGGTATTTGAGATTATTCATAGATGGTTTCGGTCCCATGAAATCTATTGAAAGACGTTCAAAGGGGGATCGGGAATGGATTAATCGACCTGATGGAGGTTTGAAGAACCTTGGTTTTAGTTCAGCACATATTTGACATTCAGCGCAGGTGCGCTTAGCATCTTCCATGGAGAATGGTAGATTCTTCTGCCTCACAAAGTGATAGAGTCTCGCTACTCTAGGATGACAAAGTGCTGCGTGCAGGTCCTTTAGTGATAATGAGCGTGAAGCAGAGCATGATCGAGAAAGGGTATCTATTAAGAGAACCTGGTCTATATACTATCTCATAAGAATAGTTTGAAAGTTCAAGTCTCCACCGAAGCAGCTTATCGTTTTTAATATGATTTGGTGTCTGCGTGTTGAACATAAATGATGCAGCTTGTTGGTCAGTAATAATGGTAAAGTGTCGACTGAGTAAGAGGTCACGCCATTTACGCACAGATTCTACAATGGCTACCGATTCACATTCCACTGCTGAATGTCGACGCTCTGACTGCGTTAGGGTTCTGGAAAAATATGCTACTGGACGTCCATTCTGGGAAAGGCAGGCTGCTAATGCTGTCGCAGATGCATCAGTTTCTATCGTAAAAGGAACTTCATCCTCAATGGCTGCAACCGAAGCCTTGCAAATTTCATCTTTCATGGCTTGAAATTGATTTTTGAGTTTCTCAGTGATAGGAAAGGACGTAATGTTTAATAAAGGTGAAATCCGATCTGAGAAATTCTCTATCCATGGTGAATAGTATGAGAAGAGACCTAGAGCCCGCCTGAGTGACTTAATGCAGTTCGGAATCGGTAATTCTTTTAGTGGTGTAAGTCTGTCTGGATCAGGACTGATTGTTCCATTTTCCAATAAGTGCCCTAGAAACTTTAGTTTGGTTATACCATATTCACATTTTACAGGGTTTAGTTGCAAGTTAAGACGGTTGATAACCTTTCTAAAAGCTTCCATATTTTCGTTTAATTCTTTATTAGTTTTTCCTCCGATGACAATGTCATCAATGTAGGCAAATGTACCTTGGAGTTCATATTCTTGAATCAGATTATGCATAATACGTTGAAACACAGCTACTGAGTTCGTTAGCCCAAAAGGTAACCTAGAAAATTCGTATAGCCCTCCGTCAGCTTCAAATGCTGTGTAAATTCTCTCGTCTCTACGTATAGGGCATTGATAATATGCAGACTTCAGGTCCAACTTATTGAAAATTTTGTACTGTGATAGTTGGCGTATGATATCCGAAATTTTGGGAAGCGGAAAAGCATCCAAAAGTGTAAACCGATTTATAGTTGCAGAATAGTCAACGACCATGTGACGCTTATGTCTTTCATTTCTAGTTACTAGTACTTGGGCTCTCCATGGGGAATTCGATTTGATTATGATACCTTCTTTTAATAATTTTTGTATCTCATTCCGGATAAATTCGCAGTCCGATGCTGAGTAGTTTCTGCTTTTTGTTGCGATGGGTTTACAATTCTTTGCTAAATTAGCAAAAAGAGACGGTGGCTAGATTTTTATCTGAGTGACGTTACAAATCTGTAAAGATGGTATCTTTGCGTTATAACGGAATTCCACCCGGTTATGCAATTGCATGAACTCTTGTCCTAGTATAATTGGAGCACACAAGTTGGGAAGGATAGATAGACGCATATTAGTGTAAATTTGTCCATTAACAGCGATGGACGCAACACAGTGTCCTAAGGTTTTGCTCGTGAGATTCGAGGAAGCCATGCTTACCGTATCATTAGAAGGTAATATACTAAGGCTGAGTGATCTCACGATGTTCATTCGTATAAAGTTATGAGTGCTTCCACTGTCTACCATAGCTTTCAAACAGGTACTATTAATTGTTGCATTTACTACAGAATATTGTGTGCATGGAGTGCATTGGGATGATGCAGTGAGGACAATATATGCAGAACTAGTCCTGGTATTATAAGTTGTTTGTTTTATTTTAGATCGGCAGACTTTAGAGAAGTGGCCCCTCTTTCCACATTTAAGGCAGTCAGCATTCCGAGCTGGGCAAATATTTCGAGAATGATTTTCTCGTCCACAGAATTGGCATCTGGCAAAGTGAGTCGCCTGATTATTTCTGGAAACAGCAGCACATTCATTAGTTAGTTCCAAACTAGAGTTATTTTCAGATTCATCTGCATGAATAGATGCCTTTGCTACAATTGATGCTGCTGCATTATGTTGGGCCATTTCTAGACTTCGTGCAGTTGCTACAGCATGATCTAGGTTAATTTCAAAACTTTCAAGTAATCTCTGCCTAATAAGTTGAGGAAGTGAGACCTGTGATAAATGCGTCACGTATCGCTAGCTCCGCATGTTGAGAGGCAGTAACATCTTCAAATTTACAATCCTTAGAAAGATTCTTTACTTTTAGGAGAAACTGATCAATAGATTCACCTTGATTTTGTTTCCTAGTGGCGAGAAGGTGACGAGCAAACACAGAATTTACCGGTTTTACATAGGTTGCTTGAAGGATGCTAATAGCCCTCTCAAATGTTGAACAGTGAGATATAAGAGAATAGACCTTCGGTGAGATGAAATTAATCAGAATACTTAACTTATTCGGAGGATTTTGAGGATGAGCGACTGTGAGAGAGTTGATGCAGTTGATGAGGGTACGATACCAATGATTCCATTCGTCAGCGGTTGTATCTGACGATCCTTCGAATTTACCAGGTCTCAGTATAGCATCCATTGTTGCTGTTAATTTTTAATTTTATGTTGAATAAATTGTAATGATAAATAAAAACCTTTTAAGATATTAGAAAGGTTTTATTCAACATAAAATTCAGCAGGTACAACAACATGGTCGGTAACGAACGACTAAGCTGGGAAAAGGCGCCAATTTCGTTCTATTTGTAAACATCTGGTGCACATGCGCAGTGGCGCTCTAAACTCACAACGGTTGCTAAACATTTATTAATAATTTCTCATTTTTACAAACATTTGTTTTTAAATTTCTTTTTAAATGACGGCTTTTATTGACTTTTTTTTAATAGTAATTGCGGATGGGTATGCTGACAACAAATATCAGTTAAATTTTGCAAACCCGAAGTTTATTACAAAAACGTTTTGTTTTCGCACTATTCAACAATTTGTTCATCCGTGCATGTAAATTAAAAATATTTGTAAAAGTGAGAAGTTATCAGTAAATAATTTAGTTATTTTTTTTATTCATTTATTATTTTTTTTTTTACATTAGGTCTGCCTCCACAAATGTTAAGAACGGTTTTCAGAATAAACACCCTCAACCTCTCCATGTTAACAACGGATTTCGGAATAAACACAATTTGGGGGGGGATATTTACAAAATTTAACTGATATTTGGTGTCAACATACCCATCCGCAAATACTATTTAAGATAAAAGTCGTCATTTTAAAAGAAATTTAAAATCAAATGTTTGTAAAAGTGAGAAATTATTAATAAATGTTTAGTAACATTTTTCTTTTAATATTCATAAAGAGTAAAACTTTTTTTCAAAATAAATAAATAAATAAATGTTTGTAAATGTGACAAATAATCGTTTAGTTACGGCAACGTCAGTAAATAAAATATGTTACGTGCGGGGTGAGGTGGGGACTAAGGGAGCAACTATTATTTTTTCTGCTGGTCGCTATGGAACTCAACGCCCAAGGAGTACCAAAATGTAATTTTTTTGTCAAATAAATAAATTTCAAGCAATTTTTGCAATAAATAATAAATAGCAACTTCGTTAATTTTACGACTCGCTCCAGCATATTATAAACACCCTAACCTCCCCATTCCCCATGTTAAAACGGCTTTCGGAAAGAACACCCCCAACCTCCCCATGTTAAGAACGGCTTTCGAGGTTTGTGGAAGGGCGTGTTTAATTTGAAAGCCGTTTTTAACATGGGGAGGTTAGCATGTTGTAAAAATTAAACAGTTTAGAAAAAGTTAAAACAAACTTTTTTATGTAAACAATGCCGTGAAAGAAACTAAACAATTAAAACGTAATGTTTGATGAGTGAAAAGCCTTAAGATAAATAAAGGAATTTAAAATTTTAAAATATGGTAAGAATGAATTTAAAATTGATAAGAATGAATTTAAATTTTTAAAATATGGGATTTTTTTTTTTTTTTTTGTCCTAATGCAGAGAGTGATCCGTGCTATTTTTTAAAATCGTATTTCCACGTTTAATTAAAGTTTTATGATATGTTTTTTTATTCAATTGTAAGGTTAAAGTACAGAATGGGTACAAAACACCCTCCCTTCCCCATGTTAAGAATGGCTTTTTAAATAATAACCTTATTATTTCAGCACGGATCACTCTCTCCATGAATAACTTTTTTTTTTACTTATCTTGTAATTCGAGAGTAGTTGAAACGGAAGTTACCGGAAATAAAACCGGGCAGTCTCATAGAAACGACTTACAAAAAATATTTATATTTTAATTAATATTTTTATAATTCGCAATGTTAAATTATTTTAATAACATGCAAGCATTCATTGACTTTACAGATAGATTTTCTGAAAATTCCAATTAAATTGGGAATGTAGAAATATGGTTTTATCGATGTTGAACGAACCAAGAATTACATTTATATATATATATATATATATATGCCCGTTTTTTCTCTGAAAAGAGCTGTTAACAACCTCAGTCTTTTATCTTCAACAGGAACTGGAAACAAGTTCATCTGACTTTGAAGATCTGAGTTCACAGCCGTTTGAAGGGAGTCAATATGATGCCTCCTGATAAAAAAAAAAAAAAATTCATGCTCGCATTAAGACGATATTACAGAAGTTCATACTTAATATTCATGGAAGGAAAGGTCCGTGATAACAGGTTGGCAATTCAGACCTAAAAGTCTCAGAGAGACTTAATTATTTAGGTTTAAAGTAAAAGTCTCAAGGAGACAAACACGAAGAGACGTGCAGAGAGTTGGAGTTCCAGTCCTTCATCGTTGGTTGCAAATACAATTGCCAATTTGATTGGTCCAAAATAAATACAATGGGAGACATGATGTAATTATCAAATGCTAACACACTGCCAAGGAAAGGAGGAAAAAGTAATGATTATTCATTACTTTTTTTTAGAATATGCAGTAATTTAAAACTGCCATTAAGACAGGTAACAAAGATTGTCCTTAACTTTAATATAGTTAATTTTTCATTATTGAATTTAAATAAATATGTCTGCCGCTAAATGAATTCATACCATAAATCTAGATTGTCTAGATCAGTTATTAACCACAAGAAAGTTAAATCAAATTACTGCAATACTGATTTTAAGATTCAATAAGATACTTCATTCGAACAATGTTACCCTCACTATTATCAGTGAAAAAAATATTTTTTGTTTTTATTATTAAAGAGGCCATAGCCCTTTTCATAATCAATAGATTTGAGGTGAGACTCAATCACCATATTGTGTATTTTAGCTACTTAGGAAGAAAAGGAATAAAGTAATGAGAAATATTTATATGAGAGAAAAGCAAATTGATTCTCCCACAAATCAGCAAGAACCTATTTTCCCATTTTAAATTATCTCTCTTTATTATTTTTTTAAATTGAGAAGGCTACCTTTTTATCTAGAAATAATAATAAAAAGAACATCAGCAGCTCGGAAATTAGCAATAAAACAACACAAAATTTGAATTTTATTGTGACACTTTTTTCACACAATTCGGATAAGTCCACTCCCCCATGGTGTTCTACTGATTAACACCGATGCAACTAAAATGATACCAACTATCACATGAGTCACAGCACACCATGGGCACTGATCCTTCGTTAGCAACCGAACAAGCAGGGCAAAAGAAGCCCCCCCCCCCTCCTGCTTCTATAAATTCTACTGGGGTAGACTCAAAATCACCCTTTACTTCCAAGGGATAACTATGAGTGGATTTTGCTCACACCCGTTCCTCAACATACAAGTAGACTTTATTGTCACTATCGATGATCAGTCTAAAGATTTTACCTAGATTCCAATAAGGCCAAGATTTATTCAGGGATTTAACAAGCGCAATCTCGTCTATAGAAACTTTTGGGAGGCAGTCGTCCCTTATGGCATCGACTTCCCTAAGCAACAACAAATAGTCATGTCAGAGTGTTTTATTAATAAATTTGTCCCTTAGCTCAAGGGAATGCAGAAGTGCTGTTCTATTAGGAGGGTTATGATATAACTCCTCAGAACTGTAATTATTTATTAGCAAGCAGGGGTGATAGCTCGTTTGCAGAAAATGGTAAGGGGTCAGAATATCAAGACCTCTGTCTGATGCTGATATAAACGTGAGCGGCCTATCATTTACAGCTTTTTGCACATCTGAAAAGGTGGTAAGGAATTTGAAATAACTGACTTTCCCAACAATTTGTCAAGCACTATTTAACAGCCTTTTCCATGCCCCCCTCCCCTGCCAAACCGAATAAAGTGGAATGGTAAGGTTGTTGTGAGTAGAGACCAGATCAATGAAGAGTATTATCATGATTATTCCAATAAGCATTTAAGTCGGCAATTATCGCCGGTGTTACAATGTTAATAGTACGTCTAAGGTTACGATCAGGATTCGATCCTGGGGTTCGGGAAGGACTGAGTCACTCGCTCAACAACAGCTCATTTCTGCCCTCTTCTTTTCTAATTGATCACACCTGGCCGCTCACTACCAATGTCACACCGCACAATCTGAACGTCAGCAACACAAAATACTTTTCAAGAGATGTTCACGACTCTTTTCTTTTTTTCTCTCTTGGAGAGAATTTTTCCCAGCTTTTATATCTTCCTATCAAAAAAAAAGAGAAGAGACAAGAAAAAAAAAATAGCTTCTCCCATCATCCCTGCCTTCCCAAGATGCCCTTCGGGTATATAAATGAGCTAGCCATCCTTTCCTTCTTCTTTCCCAAAGAGCAATGCAGATATGCCCGGTACGTCGTATATTACTTATTTTTCTTTTTGGGGGGGGGGGTTGTTTCTAAACATAACCTAGCCTTTAACGGTACGTTTTTTCCCCCCTTTCGCATATACCCTACATGCCCCCCTAATCTTCGAGATCAATAAGACACTTCAAAATCCTTCATCCAAGCAGGCCTCCTCCTCTCACGTTGAGGCTTCTGGGGGACAACTTCTTGGGGGTTGACGTTTTCAGGTTCACTACAGACATCCTTGTCCAGTTGTAAAGAACCGCAATGTGGTCGAATTGGGGTGCATCGTTAGCTTCTCGGTGTATCTTGACTTCCTCCTTTTCACTGCCATCACTGCACACTGGCAGGGTCACACAACGCAGGTCTAGGATATGCCGGGTAACGCCATTCACCATCATGTTGTTCTTCGACTGCATTCCTATTATGACCCCCCTCCCCCAGCCGACCTGATCCATGAAACTACCGTTGCCGAATCAGATTTGATTTCAATTATTTTCAATCCCAACTTCAGGGCCAGATTGATTCCTTTCGTAGTGGACTCCAGTTCAGCTACGTTGATATGGAAATAGTCGTTTTTCTTTCTTAGCCACGCCACATCTTTCACAGTTACACCTCCCATTTCTAATACAACGTCCAATGCCAAGCTGCGGGCATCGCACCAAATCACCCCCGCGTCTCCGCCACTGACATACCATTCCCCCTTCTTTCGTCACTCTCGCGATGATTTCTTGTAGCATGTTCGTGACCTCCTCCATCACACGACCCTCCCAGCCATCAGTGCTCGTTTGTCGTTTAATTAAGCTGCACGCTATCCTGAGCCAGCCAGTGATTGGATAGTGTCCCACCAGTCTCCCGCAGACTGAGAAGAGTTCTCGTTTTGTCAGATCAGTTGCGACTTCGGGTATCGCATTCCTCGTTCAAAGACAAGGCTTCCTTTGCCATCTTGGTATAGTTTCAACCCCAATGCCGCTCCTCCATCCAGGGACTCTGCCGGTTTTGCTGTCAACCCATACCTCTCGACATGACCTGTCACTTTCTCCGCTGTCACCTCTGCTTCCTCCACGAGAATGTCGTCAATATATGAACTAGTGGCCTTGTCCACTGTACAGTCTTTACTCAGTACCGTCTTCAGCACGGCAGTCATAATTTTGGGGACTGAGCTCAGCCTGAAGCCTAACCTCGTCAGGCAATACAACTTCCCCTTGTACTGGACCAATTGATGCTTTCATCTTCATTGATCTGGAGATAAGCCGACTTCAGATCGACAATCTTAGTGGCCTGCTTCATCTTCCTCCATTTCCTCATGACCTCTTCGCATACGTCAATCCCCTTTCTTTTTTTCCTTTTTTTTAACTTCAGTAAGTTTTAAGATATCAAGGGGCTCCCTCCTGGAGCTAACACTTGATTCTGTTATGATTTAAATTTATATCCGAGGGCTCTTTTAAGAATAGATGCTGTTCTCTTTATGGCTGCTATTTGTATTTCATTACAGCTTCGTCTTCCAGGGATTGCTTCTAAGTATTTATGAAGATTCTTTTTTTATTAAACCAGTTGCTCCTATCACAACCGGCATAATGTTTATTTCTTTCAGAGACCATGTGGTTTTTAGATCATTTTTTAAGTCTTGATATTTTGTTATCTTTTCCCGTTCTGCTCTATTAAGGCTAAAGTCGTTTGGAACTGTGACGTCGATAATGAGTGCAGTCCTTTCAGGCTTGTTCCATATTACTATATCTGGCTTGATGGCCTTGTCTTTTATGTATCTGCCTGCCTGTATGTCTTTGTCGTAGAACACTGTCACTTTTCCATTTGATGTTATCAGTGGTGGTTCATGTTCCCAGATGTTTTACGACCTATCTAGTTGCATCTCTCCACAGATCTTCCAATGTCAGTATCTACATACTTTGTTGTGGCAAGCAGTGTAATGACCATCGGCTAGAAGGATCTTGCATCCAGACATTAGGTGGCTTGGGCTTCCAACAGCTGAGTGACAGAATCTGCATTGGTCGATTTTTTGTAGACCAGCCATTTTCTTAAATTCATTTGTGAGTAGCGCCTTGGTTTTGTGCAGCTATAATTAATCGTTCTTCATCAAATGGAAATTTGTCACTTTTAAGCCATTGTAGTGAAGCCTCCTTGTCAATGTAGCTCTGGTTCAGTTCTTCCATGAACCTGTCTGCTCTCTTATGTTGTTGCCATCCTCCAAGTGTTGTCTTCAGTTCCCTTTTTGTATACTCCTTTCTCTTCTTTCGGGCGATTAGGGTTGCTGGGTTGTCATATTCTTCTACTGTGTTATCCAGTGTGTTACCACTGAAATTTTCACCAAGCTTTGTAGTTGACGTCTGCTGGGGTAAACATTTGGTGTGATGTTCATTCACCATTTTTATTTGGAGGTCAGAAGAACATTTGATATATTGGCCTATGCTTACCACTGAAGTTCGGTATGCGTGGTTTATTTCAGTGAGGCCTAAACCACCTTCTCTCCGTGGTAAGTACAGCCTGTCCATGCACTGATGTTTGTAAATGACTTTATGGAGTTTTTACATCAAGGTTATTGATACAGTTCTGTGGCCAATTGATTATGCCAAATCCATAAGAGACAACGGGTATTGCCAATTGATTGATGGCAATAATTTTGTTTTTTGGTGATAGTTCTGATGAGAGAATATTTAAAGTCGCTTGAAGTATTCTCCTTGCACTTTTTCTCTCATCTTTCCATGTTCAAGTGTCTCATTCTCCTCTACTTCTAGGTATTTATAGACAACATCCTCTTCATGGTCTTCAATAGAGCCATTGTCAAGATTAAGATGTTCTGATGCTGTCTTTTTTACTTTCTTTATGGTGCACTTAGCGCATTTGTCGAATCCAAATTCTATGCAGATGTCCTCTGTATAATTTTTAACAATGCCTATCAGAGAGACAAGTTATTTCTTTGTGTGGCAGGCTACGTGTCTGTTTAATTCTCTGAAATCCAGTACCGGTCTAACTTTGTTCTTTGTGGGTTAAACAACCGCCAGTAATGGTAGCACTCCTTTTTCTTCCTGTGTCCACGGTTTCAGAATTCCCTCTTCTATCCACCTCTCCACTTCTTCCTCGAATTCTTTTATTATTTCTCCTTGCAGTGTTTTCTCATAGCAGTTTTGTAGTTCCAGAGTCCCAGAGATCCATTTCCATTCCACCGTCCACGTCTCGCCATTGAACCTCGCCAGGAAATGCTCTTCCTCGATGCAGCAAACCTTTGGTTTTTGCGTTCTGATATTGTTGAAATATTTAATAGAGAAATAATTTTTATTTATTTTTTTATTTATATCCATTCAACATCTCCGCATTTGGGTTAAGGAACGCATTCATTGACCGGCAGGTCACTTCCATCATCATCAGCATCGGTATAGTTTGCTTTCTAGCAGCCAGCTCCACTCCTACCCTCTGGACGGGAGGAGGAGAAGGAGAAAAGGGCTTTTGCCATTTTTCGTCAGTTCGAATCTAGCCGGCCAAGAACAAGGACGCTATTCGGCTCCGTCAAAAAGGATTCTTAACATTAAATTCTACGTTTTTTTTCTCTCCTCCTTTGGAGAAAGACGTTTGTTTAGAACTTCATTGGTTGGTACTAAACTATTAACGTTATTTAATTCTCAGTCATTATAAGACAACAAGGTCTTACGACTGGAAGATTAATACAGAGTCTTACAACTATTAATAACAATTAATAACGAGTCTTACAACTATTAATAACAATTAATAACGAGTCTTACAACTATTAATAACAATTAATAACGAGTCTTACAACTATTAATAACAATTAATAACGAGTCTTACAACTATTAATAACAATTAATAACGAGTCTTACAACTATTAATAACAATTAATAACGAGTCTTACAACTGGTAAATTATTATTCTCAAAGGACTAATGAAGGAAACTACCGTGTGTTGAGGAGTTCTTTTCTAAGAAGAACAAAATTTAATTTCGCCGACGAGACGAGCAGAATATCGCCCCTAGAAAGGAAATCCCGTCTTTGAAAGATTTTTCAACCAAAGTTTCCTTCAGAAAGGAAATCTTCCATAATTCAAGAATTTACCCCGTATTTGTACACATAAAGCCTACCAAAGCGGCTTTATAGTCTTCTCTCCCCTTTCAATTAAAAGGCACATGAGCCTTCACAAAGGAAATTACTTCTTTCTCCCATTTTAGGTCAAAGAAACTTTTTGTTTGTTCTTTCAAAAAAGAAAAAAAAAAAGAACATTTTCTCAAAGAAATTCGTCACCCCCCCCCATGCTACAAAGTAAACGATAAAAACAAACAAAATGCCGGAAACTAACGATAAAAAAAAAAATGCCGGAAATTATTCTCTATTAGAGTAGATAAACTTAGGACTTTATTTAAGTAGTATTACTGCAATATTATTTTATTAATATATTTTATTAAGTAGTATTACTGCAAGCTTGCCTATATTGAAAATGCTTGCTGTCTGGCTAGCGAATCAAACCATCTAATATAGTTAGCCTTTTTTTCAATTACATTCGAAATATAAAATTAGCAAAGAAAAAGTTACCTATGAAAACGAACCTCCTAAAGTAAAACCTTGAATAATTATCTAAACTCGAATGTAAATTAATATTAAGCCGACTTTACAAATTTATAAAAATTAATTATTGGATTTTAATTAATTATAAGGTGAAACTCCAATGATTCAAACTCGGTAGATAACGACAAACTTTCACCCATTAATATGGGAGGGGAGATTATCATCAAAAGTGTCCTGAATTGTTAACTTAGATATAAATAAGTCACTTGTACCCATTCCCCTCCTCCCCTTTTTTTTTTTTTTTAATGGAGAGTAGATAATACAGTGGATGTGTTATCGGCAGCTCCATTAACTCTCGCTTCTCCTTTTTTGTCCCTCAGTCCTCATTCAATGAGTGATTATTCTGACAAAGGGTGAAGAAAAAGCTGCTTAAAGGTCGGTAGTACTTGGTGAACAGTAGTCTGAGATGTCGGAAATTTTTCTGTCTCTGTCTGTCCTTGTGGTCATGTCACTAGTAAGGGTGCTGGACGTAAACGTTTTGTCTGGGCTGACGTTATCCGCCTGATAGTCAGAGACCCGAACCTTGGATTAACCACTAAGGAGGCTGTCCTACCAGCAGGCGCAAAGTACTGGGACTGCTGTATTGCCATTTGGTGAGTGGATCTGAACCATGCAGTAGTCTCTGGTGGGGCTTCTCGATGCCATACTAGTGGGTAATTGTTACGGCTTTACCTTTTCGTGTGCTACAAAAAAAAAAAATTTTCCTGTCTTTTTCTCTCTTACTTTCCCTCTCTGTACTGCTCTAACCAAGTATGCCGACCTATTCCACAAATCCCAAAACCTCAACATGAAATATCTCCAGAATAAAAACTCGATTAAGCCTAGAACCCCATCTTCCAACGTAGACCCCTACTACCAGGTCTCCTTCTCCAACATCAGGGGTCTACATTCCAACCTTCCAGAGGTTGAAACCCAATTACAGGAGACGAAACCGGACATATTATTTCTAAGTGAAACTGGAATAGAGCCGACCACTTCCCTAGATGAGTTCATAATTAACAGATACTCTAACTTAACAGCTAAATCTGACCCCCAAGATCGCCATGGGCATGGAATGTGTACCTACATTAAAGATGGCTTCCCGTGTGGCAGGGATATCTCTAGAGAAGATCCTAATTTACCCTATATGTGCTTCAAGGTTGCACTTGCTAACACCACTGCATTTATATTTGCCCTCTATCGGCCCCACAACAGCAGAGTTACTATCTTTAAGAGCATATCTGAGAAAATAGACCACATACTGTCTGCACATCCATCGGCTAACATCCACATCTGTGGTGACTTCAACATCCATAACATGGAATGGCTGACCCATTCAAATAAGACAGACGGGGAGGTTTTGTAATGATTTTGCCATTGCTTATGACCTCACTCAGATTGTTCGCGAACACACCCGTGTGCCCGATACATCCGGTCAATATGCAAGCCTCCTAGACCTTTTTCTCTCAACTTCCCCTGAGCTATGTTCATGTTCCGTTCATTCTCCTCTAGGATCTTCCGACCACTCCGTCGTATCAGTTAAGATAAAAACGAAATGTAAGAAGTCCCCAGACGTACCCCTCCACCGTACTGTATACCGATACTCTATGGCTGACTGGGATAGCTTCCGTACATTCATATCTGATTTACCTCTGCACTCCATGTTTAAAAAGGAAGTGTCCTCTATAGTATCAGATCTGACCGAATGGTTGATTGTAGGCATAGACCAATTCATACCATCTAAAAAATTCCAACAAAAACCTAACAGCCAGCCATGGTTCTCCCCAGAATGTGCTGCTGCTATCGCGCACAGAAATCACTTTTCCATAGCTACCAACGTAATAGATGCACTGAGACTAAAGCTGCTTTCAGGACTGCCAGCAACCACTGTAAAAGAGTAATAAAAAATACAAGAGAGCTATATGCCCAGTCTGTTAAATCCAAGGTAGCTGATCAGCGGCTTGGTTCCCACCAGTTTTGGCAAATAACAAATAGGATCCTGAACAGAAGTGTGTGTTCTATCCTAACCATTATCAATGGACCAGAGGTCATCTCGTCAGCGTCAGACAAGGCCAAACTATTTGCAAAGAACTTTGCAGCTAATTCTACCCTATGCGACGAAGGCCATCAACTCCCCATATTTCCTCCTATAACACAGAACAAGCTAGGTAACATACAAATATCTGTGCATGAGGTCGCCAAGCTAATCAAGAACCTAGATTCCAGTAAAGCAACTGGCCCTGATGACATCCCAATTATAGTGTTAAAAAAGCTTCAACCAGAACTTGCTCCCATACTTACGAAACTATTTAAGCGCTGCCTTAAGGAGAAGTGCTTTCCGACTCCCTGGAAGACCTCATCAGTTTGCCCTGTATTTAAGAATTCAGGTGATAAGTCATCTCCCTCTCAGTACAGACCAATAAGTCTCCTATGTGTTATGAGTAAGTTGCTGGAATCCATATTAAATAGAGAAATAATCAACCACTTCAGCAGGAATAACCTTCTTAGTGACACACAATATAGTTTCCGCTCTGCAAGATCTACCGCAGATGTGCTGACGGTTATATCCCACAGGATTAGTGAATCTCTTGACAAAGGCTTCCTTTCTAGGGCAATTGCTCTTGACATATCAAAGGCCTTCGACAAGGTATGGCATAAGGGTCTACTTCACAAGATTTCCAGCTATGGTATAACTGGAAATGTTTTCTCAATCATTAAATCATTTCTCTTCAATAGGCTCATAAGAGTAGTGGTAGATGGACAAAAACGGAGGCCTGCAATATAAATGCTGGAGTCCCTCAGGGGTCAATCCTGGGCCCAACTCTCTTCCTGATCTACATCAATGACCTCCCTAAACACATACTTAAATCATTTGTTGACATCTATGCTGATGACACGACCATCTATGGCAACAAATCAAAAGCTGTAAATGACAAAGTTCTCTCTGATTCTCTCTCCTCTGATCTCGAGCGCGTGGTTCAGTGGGGGAAGATGTGGCTGGTTACCTTTAATGCATCCAAAACCAAACTCCTATCCTTACATCATCAACGCTCTGATCCCCATCTGGCATCAATTGTGATGGATGGCTCTCGTCTGGGTGAGGCCCCGTGTTTTGACAAGCTTCTGGGTTTGATCTTTACTCCTGATCTGAAATGGAACACGTACATCAAGTCTGTTGCCAAGGTCGCTGGAAAAATGGTGGGATCCTTCTACCGCTCCAGAAGATATCTCACTACTGATGCAATTCTCTATCTATATAAAAGCCAAGTACGTCCAAGGATGGAATACTGTTGCCATATCTGGGAAGGAGCTGCTAAAAACAGCCTATCCTGCCTTGACAGAGTACAAAATAGACTTTGTGGCTTAGTGGGGGATGCCCTTTTCTCTACCCTGCAACCTCTCTCCCACAGAAGAGACGTTGCGAGCCTATCCTTGTTTTATCGTTATTTCCATGCAGGTGCTCGTCTGAACTCCAATCTCTGGTCTGCCCTCCCCAATCTTTCACGAAAAACACCTGTCTAGCTGAATCTACTGTGAAAAATTTCCCCCACTCTATACCTGTGCCTAAATCAAAACGTGGATTCCATGAACAAAGTTTCTTTCTTAGAACTGCACACCTGTGGAACTCTGTTCCGTCTGCCTGCTTCCCACCGGACTACAACTTGGATGTCTTCAAGTCTAACGTTAACAAATTCCTAATGAACCGCCCCTTAAGTAAACACTTCATTAAATCTCCACACTAACGTAATGTACTTGCAATAACCCTCATCCCTGAGTGGGCTCCGGGCCTTGATAAGTGGTGATCACTGTGTAAAAAAAAAAAAGAAAAAAAAAAACAATTTTGTTAAAAGGACTGAATTCTAAACAAGGATTGTTTTCCGTTTTTTATATGTTTTTTTTCTTTCAGCCTTTCTTGCAAGTAAGGATTGACGTCTTTTTTAATGTATTTTTAATGTTTTTTAAGGGTTTTTTTTAACCCCAGCCTTGGGAAATAAAGGCAATCGATAACTTTTTGTTTTAATAAACTTGGATCATTTTAAAACTTATTCGGGTCTGTATTTCTTTTGCTCATTTCCTCTAGTTACTCATTTACGAGAAATTTGTCATAAATGCTTTTTCCCCTTTTTTTTTCTTTCCGTTTTGTTACCATGAAAAACGGATTTTGGTGACGAACCCAAATTTTCGTTAATTTGCCTTTATTTCTCTAAGTCTTATGGACTTACAAGCAGCATAAGACATTTTCTTTTAAACCTCGGTAATTTGCCTTTATAGTTCCCGGTCTTATGCGTTTATAAACAGCATAAGACATTTTTCTTTAAACCTCTACACTTTGCATTCATGTTTTCAAAGTCTTATGTATTTACGAGATACATAAGACATTTCTCTAAATTTTCTGAATTTTGCTTTTAACCTCTCCTAATATGATGTGTTTGCAACCACGTGGGAGCTTTTAAATTCTCCCGCTATTTCTACTTGTGTGCGTGACGTCAGCACATACGTTGAGATCTTCCTTCCATTAAGCCATTACAATAGTCCGTTTTTTTCTTACTATTTTAGACTTAAAATTTAACATTTGGAGCAAGACTCATTTTAATTTGAACTGGTTACTGATTGCCTTATTTCCATTTTGTATATTTTTGTATGTAATTTTGTAAGCTGTTTCCCACCATTTTGCCTGGCTCTGCGCCACCTCCCTTGATCACGTCACCATTTTAAATTTTTTAGGGAATTGAAATTTAAACATTTTTGCTTTGGAGTTTTTTCCCCTATAAATTTGCATTTTCCTTTTATTTGTTACTTTAATGGAACACACGTAACATTTATTGATACAGATTTGAAAATTTATTGATAATTTGAGAATTGAATGTATTATTTAATTTTCTTTAATTTTGGTATGTAGAAATTACCTTTTTACCTCGTGAGTTAAGCGAGAATTTAATAAGATATTTACCTTCTGATAATTTAGTCATAAACAGCAGGGTCTTATGGGAGATATTTCCTCTCCTATAATTTTTTAATTTACGATAAATTTATTTATCAACAATTAAACTATTTTCCCATAGTCATAGTGGGTTTATTATCAAAAGGAAAGAGGTTTCCTTGAAGATATTTTTATTCCAGTAAATTGTATACGTTTATTTCAACAAAGAATTTATTTCTTTTTTGTTAATTCATTTATCCCCAAACCTTAGCACCTCAGGTTTTAAGAAGAAAGTTTTAATAGAAATATTTCCTTTCTTTGTTTTCGCCAATAGTTGGCAGTTGGGTGCATTTTGTAAGTCTACAACGTGGGAATTTGCCCCGGGACTTAGCGTTAATAATTAAATTTAAGTTGTAGTTTTCTTCTGACTTTAGTTTTACATAACATTGGTTTTGTCCGTAGTTAAAAAAAGAAACAAAATATTTATGCTGCATTTTTTCTTCTGTAAAAAAACAAAATCCTTCTGTCCTCAGTCAGAGAAGGAAAAATTGATAGTTTTTATTTTAGGAAAAAAAAAAATTAGGAAAATTCTATTGCACTTTTGCAGTTAATATAAGAAATTTATTTTTGTCTTCACTTTTGAAGGATAAAATTCCTTCGGAAGTTATTCAATTGGTCTCAATTCAAAGTGCATCCTTGGAATTGGATTTTTTCCTTTGTTAAGCCCGACTTCGTGTCCACTTACACTTTAGGGGAATAATTGATAATTTTATTTATACAATTTTAGTGTTTAAAATTATTACTAACGCAAATCTCAGTTTAATGCGGATGTGTTTTAACTTTCTATAAGAGAAATTTACTTTAAAATTTAGGTAGAATTCTATGTGATAGTTATTCGGCTTAGTTTATATTTATTTCATATTTTTTCAAAGCCTCAGCATGTCTGCAAATTCTTCTTACCGCACATTGGTAGAGGAAAGGTTATTTGCTATGGATGCTATTATTCTCAATCTCAGCTTTATGAGTTCAGACAAAAATTGTCCTAAAGTTCTCTTTCGACAAAATATGACTGAGATTAGAGAAGGCTTAGATACGTTTCTTGACTTGACTGAGCAAGTCTATGCTTGTTTTTCTCCCGAGACTGTGGATATGGAATTTCTAGACGCAGATGCTTCTCGGGTAGATGCATTCCAGAATAGTGTTAGAGAAGCCATGCGTAGTTTAGCTAGTGGTAAGCTAGGTGAGTCTATTAGTATCCCGGTGCTCTTTGATACACCGACGATAATGCCGGTCACGGTTTCCGATCCAGAACCAGAATGCCCGGTTGCTGAGACCAACTCTCTAAGTACTGGCGAATTCGGCTTAGGGCTAGGCCGCAGTTAGAAAATTGTGCGGCAATTAAATTTAATCTGCCTAGATCGCAGCTTGCTGTAAATGTAGCTAGGAATAATTTAAATTTGTTAGAAATTTTTAAGGACTCCTGTTTGGTCCATAATTTGTTGAGTATGGAGCCCTGGAATTTTATGCAATTCATGGAGGAATTTAAGTGGGAATTAATTAGAGGCATTGTGCCTATTATTAAAGGGAAACAGTTAGGGTTTTTTAAGCAGTCCCCTGCTAGTCAGGGAAACTGTTTAGATTTGGGAACTTGCCAAGATGGCCAAGCCCCGGTATCTGCATACCTTGATGTGCATGTTATTCCGAAGAATTGGAGTTTAGCTTGTCGCAACTTCTTTTCAGAACAAGTACTGGAAGGAGATACTAGTACTTTTAAAGTACTTACAGTAAGTACTGCATTCGGTGCAATCATGCACCTTCGGAGCGAATGTCACTCCGAAAGTTTCAGGACTTCTGGTCCTTTATCACCTTGTCTCCATGTTGTGGTGAAAGGGAGATTATTTTGCCGAGAGTTTGGCAAACTCAAGCTCCACTGGATGATTTCAGTCGAGTGTCGGCAGTTTAATTTTCAAGTATTTGTTAGCTACATGATGTGTGGTGCAGCCCCTCCGGAGATCTGTGAGGGTGCATATTTTGTTCTGCAGAAGTCTACTGTAGAATTTTGTCCGCATGTGAATGAAGTTTCTCCTTTCAGGATGACCTTTCCTGTTTTAATTAAAGCTATTTCATGCCTCATGGAGTATTTGAGGATAATCTTCTACGTTGCTTCTTGCAACATTATTCAGGTTTTTATTGCCCAATTTATTTTGCCCCTGGTACAAAAGTAATGTTTTTAGGAAGATTTTATAAGTGTGCGGTGAAGTTCCTGATGCTGGAACGTGAAGCTTTGGATCTCACCCAGGAGATTTCTGAAGAATAAGAGTAGCACCAAAAACTTGGGTGTTTGTAAGAGACTTGTCAGTCTTACTTTGTCGAGCTTGATGAGTGAAGCTCGACAGACATTTAATATTACATTTTCCCTGTGCAGTTTATGCAGGAAATATACCTTGGTTTTAAGTAGATTAAGAGCCTGTGGTAGCTTCTTTAATCAAAGGAAAAGCTACGTTCGCCCTGCTCCTATTTTCGGAGTGAATATGACTGGGTTATTATGGATTAGAGAAATAATTCAGACTTGCCTGTTCTCGTAATTTAAATTCCATAATAGACAGCCATTTTTCATTTTCTTACATAGATTTTCATCTAAAACATAGAAGATTAATATTTTTCAAAATTTTAATTATGCTTATATTCTGACGTTCCATAGATAAAAGTAAAAAATTAAGCCCCTTTAAATTTTAACTTAATCTAGGTTTTAAACTTTTTGTTACAGGAATTTTTTTTTCTTTTCTTGTCGGGAAAGTGTTGAAATTTTTAATAGAGAAATAATTTTTTATTTTTTTATTTATACCCATTTAACATCTCCGCATTTGGGTTAAGGAACGCATTCCTTGACTGGCAGGTCACTTCCATCATCATCAGCATCGGTATAGTTTGCTTTCTAGCAGCCAGCTCCACTCCTACCCTCTGGACGGGAGGAGGAGGAGGAGAGGGCTTTTGCCCTTTTTTGTCAGTTCGAATCTAGCCGGCCAAAAAGAAGGACGCTATTCGGCTCCGTCAAAAAGGATTCTTAACATTAAATTCTATGTTTTTTTCTCTCCTCCTTTGGAGAAAGACGTTTGTTTAGAACTTCATTGGTTGGTACTAAACTATTAACGTTATTTTATTCTCAGTCATTATAAGACAACAAGGTCTTACGACTGGAAGATTAATACAGAGTCTTACAACTATTAATAACAATTAATAACGAGTCTTACAACTATTAATAACAATTAATAACGAGTCTTACAACTATTAATAACAATTAATAACGAGTCTTACAACTATTAATAACAATTAATAACGAGTCTTACAACTATTAATAACAATAACGAGTCTTACAACTATTAATAACAATTAATAACGAGTCTTACAACTATTAATAACAATTAATAACGAGTCTTACAACTATTAATAACAATTAATAACGAGTCTTACAACTGGTAAATTATTATTCTCAAAGGACTAATGAAGGAAACTACCGTGTGTTGAGGAGTTCTTTTCTAAGAAGAACAAAAATTAATTTCGCCGACGAGACGAGCAGAATATCGCCCCTAGAAAGGAAATCCCCTCTTTGAAAGATTTTTCAACCAAAGTTTCCTTCAGAAAGGAAATCTTCCATAATTCAAGAATTTACCCCGTATTTGTACACATAAAGCCTACCAAAGCGGCTTTATAGTCTTCTCTCCCCTTTGAATTAAAAGGCACATGAGCCTTCACAAAGGAAATTACTTCTTTCTCCCATTTTAGGTCAAAGAAACTTTTTGTTTGTTCTTTCAGAAAAGAAAAAAAAAAAAGAACATTTTCTCAAAGAAAGACTAAACATTTTGTTAAAAGGACTGAATTCTAAACAAGGACTGTTTTCCGTTTTTTATATGTTCTTTCTTTCAGCCTTTCTTGCAAGTAAGAATTGACGTCTTTTTTTGTATTTTTTTTATGTATTTTTAAATATTTCCTTAAGGGTTTTTTTAATCCCAGCCTTGGGAAATAAAGGCAATCGATAACATTTTGTTTTAATAAACTTTGATCATTTTAAACTTATTCGGGTCTGTATTTCTTTTGCTCATTTCCACTAGTTACTCATTTACGAGAAATTTGTCATAAATGCTTTTTCCCCTTTTTTTTTTCTTTCCGTTTTGTTACCATGAAGAACAGATTTTGGTGACGAACCCAAAATTTTGTCAATATTTCTATCAACTTCCACTCCTGCCATTCCTACTGTGCCGAGGCGTCCGAAAGTTACTTAACCCCCCTTTCAACGTAGTAGCCCCCAGTTGGTTGATCCCACCTACACCTAAAACCACATCAACATCACTTACCAGACGATCCAACACCAGGGCTCGCAAGTCCAATGGGCGCACCTTGCACCAGTACTTCCGTTGTTGTCTCTCATTTCATCTCCCTGCCATCCACGGTCTTAATACTCCTGGCTCTGCTCCATGACCTAGCAACATTCTTCGCTACCAAAGTCGTGGTGCAGCCTGTGTCAACAAGGGCCATTGCTCTCTTCCCATTGACTACTACTGGTAACTGAGGCAATGTTTCATTGTGTGCCATTTCCACATAGAAAGGGAAACCACTGGTGCAATGGCTCCCCTTCACTCGTTTTCCTGGTCCCGCAAAGTGGCGCAATAGTGGCTAATATGCCCCACTCATCCACATCGGTAGCAGGTGAGCCCCCGTCTCGCCTCTTTGCAGTCCTTGAGCAGGTGAGGACCCTGGCACCGGAAGCACTTGATCGCAGGTCTCCCCTCCTGTTGCCTCATCGCCTGTCTCTTGTCATTCAAATGGGGCCTCGTGCATGTATTTCCACTCACAGCTGCAGTCACGATTGGGCCCTTGCCATTCTTGACTAAGACTCTGGCGTGGACCAAGAGATTGTCCACTTCCATAGTATTGATCTCAGTGATTCTTTGCATGTTTGCGGAGATTTCTTCTGGGAAGATGTTCACTAGGTATAGCTTTACCATCATCTCCAGGCTCCTTCCCACGTAACCAGCCAATCCTGCTAGTCTCCTGATTTCCGCAGCAAAGACGTCAACAGACTCGCCGGTCTACCTCAAACTTGCAAGCTTGCTTAGTGCTTCAAATGGACTCTCAGCGAAAGCCAATTTCAGTCTTTGCTCCACTGAGGCAAGGTCTCCCTTATCTTCATCGCGCATCTGCTGGTAAATTTTGAGGGCTTCCCCCTCTAAGTAGAGCGGCAGCAGGGTGACCACATCTTCGATTTTTTTGCAACCTTGCCACCATCTTTAATTTTTCGAGCTATTTAATTAGGTCACCCTACCCAGTGAAGGGTCTCAACATCTGAATGTTCAGTCTCCAGTCAGCCATGTTAACCTGCTTGAAAA
This sequence comes from Euprymna scolopes, assembly GCF_053919585.1. Lineage (NCBI taxonomy): Eukaryota > Metazoa > Mollusca > Cephalopoda > Sepiida > Sepiolidae > Euprymna > Euprymna scolopes. The sequence continues at coordinate 60,325,669 of NC_136491.1, forward strand.
GTTGAAATAGCTTCTAAGGTTACGATCAGGATTCGGTTCTGGGTTTCGCTCGACAACAGCTCATTTCTGTCCTCTTCTTTTCCAATCGACCACACCTGGCCTCTCGCCACCAATGTCACACCGCGCAATCTTAACGTCAGCAACACAAAATACTTTTTTAGAGAAGATATTCACGACTCTTTTCTTTTTTCTCTCTTGCAGGGAATTTTTCCCAGCTTTTATATCCTCCTATCAAAAAAAAAAAAAGGAAGAGACAAGAAAAAAAAAAAAAAAAAGCTTTTCCCATCATCTCCTGCCTTTCGGGTATATAAATGAGCTAGCCATTTGAGTTTCACCAGGCCAAGAACGAAATTATATTTTGTCCTAGCTTTCAAAATGACATCACTTGTCATTATTCCCAAACAATAAAAAGTATATGTCTGTTTTCCGAAACACAATAAATTCATAACTTAACTCTTCCTTTCAGCCAGTTTACCTGCCGTTGCCCGAGCACCCAATAATGCTTAACAGTTAATACCAGCATAGTTGCTCGGCCTTACTCAATGTTTTGGGGGTCTTAATCTCCTTTCAATGGGGAGCTATACCGCTTCCGGAGGCGGTTACACCACACTGAATGCGTCCTCTGGTCTGCATCAGACTATCCTTATCTAGGAATAAGCCAAGGGCCGTTACACTTGGAGGGGCAACCATATTCAAAGGTTGTTTTAGATAATCCAATTCAAAGGGAAAGGCTTCGCTTTGTATGCAAGAAAAGAGCAACAATTTAGCTCTTTCATAGGAGTCAGTATTTTGGTGTCATAACTTATCACCAAATCTCAAAACCTTCTCTAAGACATTAATCGCCTTAGATAATGTAGAGAAATCAGATACTTTTAAAGGAAAGGAGTTCTTGTCTGAATTGACTTTACCTGAGAACAGGTAAGAAATGATTTTCCTGTTGTTGCCGCTAAGCCAGGGTAAGGGAAAAACGGGCCAGTTGATGCTATTTTGGTTAAGCCAATCTGGTCTATATGCCCAGAAATTGAACACTTGTGTAAACTTAGAGGTAGTAATGCCTCTGGTTAAAAGATCTGTCGGATTATTTGGCGAAGGCACAAATTTGAAGTTAATCTTCTTCAAGATTTATTTACATCCGATATACGATTTTCTACAAAAATATACTTTTTTGAGCCCTTCCCATTTAAAACCTATGACAGGGCTACTTGTGCATCAGACACAAGGAAAAGAGCCTGGATATTGATATGCATTAGGGCCTGCAAGACCTGAGGAATAACTTAAAGGTATATAGCCATCAATTCCAAGGTAGGGTGTGATTTCCATTTGATGGGAGCCACTAAAGCTTTGGCGAATATCAAGGAACGCTGAGCCCCTTGTTTGGCATATAAAAAAAATCCATAGACGTGCTTACAGGCATCACAGAAACAAATGATTTCAACTAGGGAGTCCTCCAGGAATACACATCTAGAGAACTCAAAGTCCTTAAAATTTTTAATTCTTTGACATGTAGTTGCCACAAGGTAAGAAAACTTTCAGGGATCTGCTGATCCCAAGATAAATTGTTTTTCTACAGTTGACTGACTACAATCTTCCCCTGATTAGTAACAGGGAGAAGTAATGACAATCAGCTATATACACTCGAAATCTGTGATGGAATCCCATGATTGGTTTTGACATTATCATCTATAGCTGTGAAAGTAAGTTTAAAAGAATCTTGTTGAGGGGAATATTCATAGGCCAACACCTTTTCATAGGTGTGAAATGGTGATATAATAGAATTATCTTCCAACATTTTAATTTGCAAGTTCGCGCAATTGAAATTGCAGAACTAAAGCTCGAACCCTACTTCACTTAATCTGTCATGGACATCGCTATAAAAATCGCTATAAAAGGAATCATGGTCACAACTAGTGGTGTCCAAATTATCAACATAAAACTTGTTGGAAAATGTGTAAGAGGCCAAATCAGCCATATATTTTTCAGCATGAAATTTGAGTATAAAACTCAAAATGACTGGCATTAAAGCCAAATATAATAATATTGTATCTAAATACAAATAAATAAATAGTAAATTTATCGTCCACCTTAAGAAAAAAACAAAATCTATTCTTATCTTGAATAGATTTCAAGTGAATTTGTAAAAAAGCCTTACGCAAATCGCCCAAAAGAACATAATTGTTTTTTCTGCAGGCTAATAATAGGTCTAATAGTTGAGGTGTTAAATTGACACCAGAGTAAGCGGCATCATTGATTGAAGTACCCCCTTGACATTTTAACGAAGTTTAAGACAGGGTGGATCCTTGTTGTTACCCCCCAGACCCTTCTTAATAACAGGTCTGTAGGGGATCCAAATGTGATTCTTGTATGTTCCAGGTGGAACTGAGAATGATTCAATTATTCCACAGTCTTCATATTCTCTGAAAACTTGCAGATAGTCATCATACAGACCCTTATTATTTAAGGATTCTGCCATGGAATCAAGGGAGAAAAACTGCTCGATCCCTCTACTGAAGATTCGTTAAAGAACAATTGAAGTGCATCCTCATAAATAACAGTAGGATTCAGCACGGTATCAATCAAATAAGAATTGCATGTAGGGAGAGCATTTAGAACCTTATCAAAGGCCGGTAACTCTTCCTTAACATTTGAATTAAAATTAAAAATTTGGACCCTTCACCGAAAGGAATTATGTACTTGGAAATCTTCCACACAGTACGTCCCAAACATTTGATTAAATGGAGGTTATTTATCTGTTGAATTAGATCCAGACGTATTATTCCATGAATAACAGAGCCATTTAATTCTCCTGGATATCAGACGGATATCCTAGACAAAGATGAAAACGCTCATTAGTCAATTTTGACATGATTTCGTTGAACTTGTCCACATGAAATTTCAGTAAATAAAGCAGAAAATAGGGATTTTGAAAACCCAATTTAAGCAAGACTTCCTGAAGTTTCAAAGAATTACACCCAATAAGAGTGTTTACTGGCATCTCAATTGTCTCTGATTTAAATTTTTTTCTGGGACTTAATTAGTTTAAAACTGCCTGTGAAAAGAATGATCTCTGACTGCCCATATCTAACAAGCAGACAAGTAGACAAGATAGCCCTTTAGCCTCATTGAGATTTTAGTTACCTGAAAAATACAATTTCCCTGTCCCTCAAAAGATTTATGACTTTTAGGACACATAATAGAATAGTGGTTCTTTAGTCCATAAACAGCCCAAGGATAAATCCTTAATGCCCTTGCAATTAATTTCGGAGTGCCTACTTGACACATAATTTTAATTCCTTGGCCCTTTGAGATTTAGCATCAAAATTCTGATATTTGGGACAGTCCTTAACAGAGTGGTCTGTACCCTTGCATAATTTGCACATTTTATTAGTTCCGTTATTACTAGTGAGCATTTTGAGGGTATTCATACCCTTCTTAGCATTAACGGATTTGGAGTAAGATTTGGTCGCCATATTGGACCTAGCTTTTAATGAAGAAGAAGCCATTATTTTAGGGGGGTTATTTTCTTGCCTTGTGGCACCTAATAGAGCCGCTATTAAAATTTTCAAAATATTGAAACTATGTGACATTATATAGGAAAGTGAGGGAAACCGTTAATTTGTCCTGTTCATTATTTCTCTACATACACTGTTTGGGAATTTCACAAACAAAATATGTACTATTACAGCTCCAGACATAGAATTCTCTAACAAGAAGTCTGTGCCAAATGACTTATCTATTTCACATAGGTCTAGTTTGACACACTCAAGGATAACTCTAAGGTCCTTTAATGAAGTAGCACGTTCTGACTGAGAAATAATTTTATCAAAAATTCTATTTTTAATCAAGGAAGGATTAAGGTATCTCTCATTTAAATACATCAATGCCTGATCGTAATTTTCAAGGTTTATGTCAAGGTTGGAAAAAAGGTTGAACACCTTGCCCAATAATTTAGATTTTAATAGAAGCAACTTGCTTGCTTTACCCACATTTGACAAACAAAATTTGAATCTCTTAAGAAAGCTGCGAAATTCAAATTTATCTGATGAGGGGAAACTACTAAATTTAGAACATTACAAATCCATTTTCATTGGAAGAACTGTAGATTGCTTTAAATTAGATTCTCCTACGACAGACTTCAAATCACATAGTTTATTTCTCATATCAGGTACAAACTGATTAAAGAAAGATAGACACAGTCTGTCTCTTTCCTCAATGAGAGATTTTAAAATCAACCCATCGACCAAAACATCTAAATCAAATAACCATCTGTCAATCTCTAAATAACTGAAATTGGGAGATGCATTCTGAGCGGTTTTATCAACTAACCACTTTAATGTACTGGTGATTCGACACCTTTTTGACACCTTTTCACTTCGATTCAAGCTACCATTTCCTTTGTAGCCATCTTAGCCGTTCAAAATGAAAAAATTAATGACAAGTGAGAAAAAAAAAGAAAAAAAAATTCTTAAAACAGACCAGGGATATGTTATCACAAGAGTGACACCCTCCGAGTCAATAGAGGGGGAGAAAAAAACTCTAAACGGTGAGGAAAACTGATTTTTTCTTATTAAAGTTACAACGCTAAAAGAGCGGGAGCCTTCGCATAAGATAAGACAGAATAAATTTTGCGAAAATGCTAACCCTTTCTCACCAAGAAAGAAAGAAAGAACAATGATAAGGAGAAGAGGAAACACAACCGTTATACTAATCATGCAAGGGAAATAACTATTCCCAAAAAATGCAATTCATATTTTCCTTTCTTAGACCATGTATGGATATGCTGAACAAGGTTCATTTGAGTTTACAGCCGTTTGATGGTGCCTTCTGATGAAAAAGGTTTAATTCTCGCATTGAAACGATATTACAGAAGTTCATACTTAATTTTCATGGAAGAAAAGGTCTTTAATAACAGGTCGGCAATTCAGACCTAAACGGCTCAGAGAGACTAAAATGATAATTATTTAGGCTTAAAATAAGTCTCAAGGAGACAAACAGGAAGGGGCACACAATGATCCTTATTCAGAGAGTTGGAGTTCCAACCCTTCATTGTTGGCTGCATCTGTGGAACTTGTAGCAGAAACAAAGGAACATTTTCTTTTGTGAAAATGCCTCTCCCCTGTGTTATTTGGCCACACACTGACCAATCAGGGGTGCGGCAAATTGATCCTTTCTCTCCTCTAAGGAACTCAGAGAGCTTCCGGTTAGAAGGAAAAAAACTCCTTCTTACCAAGAGACACTCCAAGCAGATCGGACCCTTTTCCTCGCGCTCTCTCCCCCTCTGTGTTATTTCATCTGGTATCGAGGATTCCCACTGGGAATGACTACTGTGACTGCACCAGGTGGCCAGAAATCGGGTTTTCACCAGGAATATATCCCCCTGTGAACATTACCCTGAATAAACCTTTTCTTTGTTACATTTATTGAAGTTGTTGTGTTCGTTGCTTCAGAAGTTTAGGTTGTGCTCCAAGAGCACAAATCTAAAAATAGTGACTCAGACGTGATATGAACACACTACTCATCCATTTTGTCTTCATTATTACCTAAAAATAGTGGCCCGAACGTGTCACACAAGCATTTCTCATCAAACTGAGACGGGCATTTCCTAAAAAAAAAAAAAAGGCTTCTCATCAAATTGAGAAGGGCATTTTCTAAAAAAAAAAAAGGCTTCTCATCAAATTGATAAGAGCATTTTCTAAACAAAAAAAGGCTTCTCGTCAAATTGAAAAGGGCATTTCCTGAAAAAAAAAGTCTTCTCATCAAATTGATAAGGGCATTTTCTATAAAAAAAACAAAAACAAATGATTCTCATCACATTGATAAGGGCATTTTCTATAAAAAAAAAACAAAGGATTCTCATCAAATTGAGAAGGGCATTTTCTATAAAAAAAAAGGATTCTCATCAAATTGAGAAGGGCATTTTCTATAAAAAAAAAAAAGGCTTCTCATCAAATTGAGAAGGGCATTTTCTATAAAAAAAAAGGATTCTCATCAAATTGAGAAGGGCATTTTCTATAAAAAAAAAAAGGATTCTCATCAAATTGAGAAGGGCATTTTCTATAAAAAAAAAAAAGGATTCTCATCAAATTGAGAAGGGCATTTTCTATAAAAAAAAAAAGGATTCTCATCAAATTGAGAAGGGCATTTTCTATAAAAAAAAAAAAAAGGATTCTCATCAAATTGAGAAGGGCATTTTCTATAAAAAAAAAAGGATTCTCATCAAATTGAGAAGGGCATTTTCTATAAAAAAAAAAAAGGCTTCTCATCAAATTGAGAAGGGCATTTTCTATAACAAAAAAAGGATTCTCATCAAATTGAGAAGGGCATTTTCTATAAAAAAAAAAGGATTCTCATCAAATTGAGAAGGGCATTTTCTATAAAAAAAAAAAGGATTCTCATCAAATTGAGAAGGGCATTTTCTATTAAAAAAAAAGGATTCTCATCAAATTGATAAGGGCATTTTCTATAAAAAAAAGGATTCTCATCAAATTGTGAAGGGCATTTTCTAAAAAAAAAGCTTCTCATTAAATTGAGAAGGGCATTTTCTAAAAAAAAAAGTCTTTTCATCACATTGAGAAGGGCATTTTCTAAATAAAAAAAAGGATTCTCATCAAATTGTGAAGGGTATTTTCTAAAAAAAAAGGATTCTCATCAAATTGAGAAGGGCATTTTCTAAAAAAAGAAAAAAGGCTTCTCATCAAATTGAGAAGGGCATTTTCTAAAAAAAAAAAGGCTTCTCATCAAATTGAGAAGGGCATTTCTAAACGAAAAGGCTTCTCATCAAATTGAGAAGGGCATTTTCTATAAAAAAAAAAAGGATTCTCATCAAATTGAGAAGGGCATTTTCTAAACAAAAAAAAAAGGTTTCTCATCAAATTGATAAGGGCATTTTCTAACCAAAAAAAAAAGGATTCTCATCAAATTGATAAGGGCATTTTCTATTAAAAAAAAAAAAGGATTCTCATCAAATTGAGAAGGGCATTTTCTAAAAAAAAAAAAGGCTTCTCATCAAATTGATAAGGGCATTTTCTAAAACAAAAAAGCTTCTCATCAAATTGAGAAGGGCATTTTCTAAAGAAAAAAAAGGGCTTCTAATCAAATTGAGAAGGGTATTTTCTAAAAAAGAAAAAGGGCTTCTCATCAAATTGATAGGGTATTTTCTTAAAAAAAAAGGCTTCTCATCAAATTGTGAAGGGCATTTTCTAAAAAAAAGTCTTCTCATTAAATTGAAAAGTGCATTTTCTAAAAAAAAAAAAATCCTTCTCATCAAATTGAGAAGGGTATTTTCTATAAAAAAAAAGGATTCTCATCAAATTGATGAGGGCATTTTCTATAAAAAAAAAAAAAGGATTCTCATTAAAGTGATAAGGGCATTTTCTATACAAAAAAGTATTCTCATCACATTGTGAAGGGCATTTTCTAAAAAAAAAAAAAAAAAGGCTTCTCATCAAATTGAGGAGGGCATTTTCTAAAAAAAAAAGGATTCTCATCAAATTTATAAGGCCATTTTCTATAAAAAAAAAAAAAGGATTCTCATTAAAATGATACGGGCATTTTCTATACAAAAAAAAGATTCTCATCAAATTGTGAAGGGCATTTTCTAAAAAAAAAAAAAAAGATAGGCTTCTCATCAAATTGATAAGGGCATTTTCTAAAATAAAAAAAGGATTCTCATCAAATTGAGAAGGGCATTTTCTAAACAAAAGTAAAAGACTTCTCATCAAATTGAGAAGGGCATTTTCTAAAAAAAAAAAAAGTCTTCTCATCAAATCGAGAAGGGCATTTTCTAAAAAAAAAAGGCTTCTCATCAAATTGAGAAGGGCATTTCTAAACAAAAAGGCTTCTCATCAAATTGAAAGGGGCATTTTCTAAAAAAAAAGAAAAACACTTCTCATCAAATTGAGAAGGGCATTTTCTAAAAAAAAAAAAAGGATTCTAATCGAATTGAGAAGGGCATTTCCTAAAACAAAAGAAAAAGGCTTCTCATCAAATTGAGAAGGGCATTTTCTAAAAAAAAAAGGCTTCTCATCAAATTGATGAGGGCATTTTCTATAAAAAAAAAAAGGATTCTCATCAAATTGTGAGGGCATTTTCTAAAAATAAAGGCTTCTCATCAAGTTGAGAAGGGCATTTTCTAAAAAAAGGCTTCTCATCGAATTGAGAACGGCATTTTCTAAAAAAAAAAGGCTTCTCATCAAATTGATGAGGGCATTTTCTATAAAAAAAAAAAGGATTCTCATCAAATTGTGAGGGCATTTTCTAAAAATAAAGGCTTCTCATCAAGTTGAGAAGGGCATTTTCTAAAAATAAATAGGCTTCTCATCAAATTGATGAGGGCATTTCCTAAAAAAAGGCTTCTCATCGAATTGAGAAGGGCATTTCCTAAAAAAAGGCTTCTCATCAAATTGAGAAGGGCATTTTCTAAGAAAAAAAAGGCTTCTCATCAAATTGATGAGGGCATTTTCTATAAAAAAAAAAAGGATTCTCATCAAATTGTGAAGGGCATTTTCTAAAAATAAAGGCTTCTCATCAAATTGAGAAGGGCATTTTCTAAAAAAAAAAAAGCCTTCTCATTAAATTGAGAAGGGCATTTTCTAAAAAAAAAAAAGCCTTCTCATTAAATTGAGAAGGGCATTTTCTAAAAAAAAAAAAAAAAGGATTCTCATCAAATTGATAATGGCATTTTCTATGAGAAAAAAAAAGGAATCCCATCAAATTGAGAAGGGCATTTCTGAAAAAAAAAGGCTTCTCATCGAATTGAGAAGGGAATTTCCTAAAAAAAAAAGGATTCTCATCAAATTGAGAAGAGCATTTCTAAAAAAAAAGGCTTCTCATCAAATTGAGAAGGGCATTTTCTAACAAAAAATAAATTGAGAAGGGCATTTTCTAAAAAAAAAAAGAAAAAAAGCTTCTCATAAAATTAAGAAGGGCATTTTCTAAAAAAAAAAAAAGTATTCTCATCAAATTGAGAAGGGCATTTTCAAAAAAAAAAGAAAAAGGCTTCTGATCAAATTGAGAAGGGCATTTTCTAAAAAAATAAAGGGATCTCATCAAATTGAGAAGGGCATTTTCTAAAAAAAAACAAAAGGATTCTCATCAAATTGTGAAGGGCATTTTCTAAGAAAAAATGGCTTTTCATCAAATTGAGAAGGGCATTTTAAAAAAAATGCCTCTCATCAAATTGAAAAGGCATTTTCTAAAAGAAAAAGGGTTCTCATCAAATTAAGAAGGGCATTTTCTAAAAAAAAAAAAGGCTTCTCATCGAATTGAGAAGGGCATTTTCTAAAAAAAAAAAATGGCTTCTCATCAAATAAAGAAGGGCATTTTCTAAAAAAAAAAATGGCTTCCCATCAAATTGAGAAGGGCATTTTCTAAAAAAAAAAAGGATTCTCATCAAATTGAGAAGGTCATTTTCTAAAAAAAAAATGGCTTCTCATCAAATTGAGAAGGGCATTTTCTAAAAAAAAAAAGGCTTCTCATCAAATTGAGAAGACATTTTCTAAAAAAAAAAAAGTCTTCTGATCAAATTGAGAAGGGCATTTTCTAAAAAAAAAAAAAGGCGTCTCATCAAATTTAGAAGGGCATATTCTGAAAAAAAAAAAAGACTTCTTATCAAATTGAGAAGGGCATTTTCTATAAAAAAAGGCTTCTCATCAAATTGATAAGGACATTTTCTATAAAAAAAAAAGGATTCTCATCAAATTGTGAAGGGCATTTTCTAAAAAAAAAAAAAATTTTCTAATCAAATTGAGGAGGGCATTTTCTATAAAAAATAGAAAGGATTCTCATTAAATTGTAAAGGGCATTTTCTATAAAAAAAAAAAAGGATGCTCATCAAATTGTGAAAGGCATTTTCTATAAAAAAAAAGTCTTCTCATCAAATTGAGATGGGCATTTTCTATAAAAAAAAAGAATTCTCATCAAATTGATAAGTGCATTTTCTATGAAAAAAAAAGGCTTCTCATTAAATTGATAAAAGCATTTTCTACAAAAATAGGCTTCTCATCAAATTGAGAAGGGCATTTTCTATAAAAAAAAAAAAAAGGATTCTCATCAAATTGTGAAGGGCATTTTCTAAAAAAAAAAAGGCTTCTCATCGAATTGAGAAGGGCATTTTCTAAAAAAAAAAAAATGGCTTCTCATCAAATTGAGAATAGCATTTTCTAAAAAAAAAAAAAAGAAGGCTTCTCATCAAATTGTGAAGGGCATTTTCTAAGAAAAAAAAAGGATTCTCATCAAATTGAGAAGGGCATTTTCTAAAAAAAAATGGCTTCTCATCAAATTGAGGAGAAATCTTCTAAAAATAAAGAAAAAGGCTTCTCATCAAATTGAGAAGGGCATTTTCTATAAAAAAAAAAGTCTTCTCATCAAATTGAGAAGGGCATTTCTAAAAAAAAAGAAAACGCTTCTCATCAAAGACATTTTCTAAAAAAAATGACTTCTCATCAAATTGAGAAGACATTTTCTATAAAAAAAAAAAGGATTCTCATTAAATTTATAAGGGCATGTCCTAAAAAAAAAAGGGGGTTCTCATCGAATTGAGAAGGGCATTTCCTAAAAAAAAGGGTTCTCATAAAATTGAGAAGGGCATTTCCTGAAAAAATTCTTTTCATCAAATTGATAAGGCCATTTTCTAAAAAAAAAGTCTTTTTATCAAATTGAGAAGGGCTTCTCATCAAAATTGAGAAAGGCTTCTCATCAAATTGAGAAGAGCATTTTCTAAAAAAAAAAGGCATCTCATCAAATTGAGAAGGGCATGTTCTAAAAAAAAAAAGGGTTCTCATCAAAATGAGAAGGGCATGTCCTAAAAAAAAAGTGCTTATCAAACTGAGAAGGACAATTCCTAAAAAAAAGAGGGTTCTCATGAAATTGAGAAGCGCATATCCTAAAACAAAAAGGGGTCTCATCAAATTGAGAAGGGCATGTCCTAAAAAAAAAGGCTTCTCATCAAATTGAGAAAGGCATGTTCTAAAAAAAAAAAAGGTTTCTCATCAAATTGAGAAGGACATGTCTTAAAAAAAAAGGGTTCCATCAAATTAATAAGGGCATTTCTAAAAAAAAAAAGTCTTCTCATCAAATTGAGAAGGGCATTTTCTAAAAAAAAAATGGCTTCTCATCAAATTGAGAAGACATTTTCTAAAAATAAAGAAAAAGGCTTCTCATCAAATTGAGAAGGCATTTTCTAAAAAAAAAAAGTCTTCTCATCAAATTGAGAAGGGCATTTCTAAAAAAAAATAAAAGGCTTCTCATCAAATTGAGAAGACATTTTCTAAAAAAAAAAAAAAAATGGCTTCTCATCAAATTGAGAAGACATTTTCTATAAAAAAAAAAAAGGATTCTCATTAAATTGATAAGGGCATGTCCTAAAAAAAAAAAGAAGGCTTCTCATCAAATTGTGAAGGGCATTTTCTAAGAAAAAAAAATCTTCTCATCAAATTGAGAAGGGCATTTCTAAAAAAAAAAAGAAAACGCTTCTCATCAAATTAAGAAGACATTTTCTAAAAAAAAAATGACTTCTCATCAAATTGAGAAGACATTTTCTGTAAAAAAAAAAAAAAGGATTCTCATTAAATTGATAAGGGCATGTCTTAAAAAAAAAAGGGTTCTCATCGAATTGAGAAGGGCATTTCCTAAAAAAAAGGGTTCTCATAAAATTGAGAAGGGCATTTCCTGAAAAAATGCTTTTCATCAAATTGATAAGGCCATTTTCTAAAAAAAAAATCTTCTCATCAAATTGAGAAGGGCATTTTCTAAATAAAAAAAAGGCTTCTAATCAAATTGAGAAGGGCATTTTCTAAAAAAAAAAAAGGCATCTCATCAAATTGAGAACGGCATTTCTAAAAAAAAAGAAAAAGGATTCTCAGCAAATTGTGTAAGACATATCCTAAAAAAAAAAGGGTTCTCATCAAATTGAGAAGGGAATTTTCTTAAAAAAAAAGGTTCTAATCAAATTGAGAACGGCATGTCCTAAAAAAAAAGGCTTCTCATCAAATTTAGAAGGGCATGTTCTAAAAAAAAAAAGGGGTTCTCATCAAATTGAGAAGGGAATGTCCTAAAAAAAAAAGTGCTCAGTGCTCATCAAATTGAGAAGGACAGTTCCTAAAAAAAAAGGGTTCTCATCAAATTGAGATGCGCATATCCTAAAAAAAAAAGGGGGTCTCATCAAATTGAGAAGGGCATGTCCTAAAAAAAAAAGGCTTCTCATCAAATTGAGAAGGGTATGTTCTAAAAAAAAAAAAAGGTTTCTCATCAAATTGAGAAGGGCATGTCTTAGAAAAAAAAGGGTTCCATCAAATTGAGAAGGGCATGTCCTAAAAAAAAAATGGTTCTCATCAAATTGAGAAGGGCATGTCCTAAAAAAAAGGGTTCTCATCAAATTGAGAAGGGCATTTCTAAAAAAAAAAGTCTTCTCATCAAATTGAGAAGGGCATTTTCTAAAAAAAAAAATGGCTTCTCATCAAATTGAGAAGACATTTTCTAAAAATAAAGAAAAAGTCTTCTCATCAAATTGAGAAGGGCATTTCTAAAAAAAAGAAAAGGCTTCTCATCAAATTGAGAAGACATTTTCTAAAAAAAAAAAAGAAGGATTCTCATTAAATTGATAAGGGCATGTCCTAAAAAAAAAAAAGGGTTCTCATCAAATTGAGAAGGGCATTTTCTAAAAAAAAAAAAATGGCTTCTCACCAAATTAAGAAGAGCATTTTCTAAAAAAAAAAAAAGGACTTTTCATCAAATGGAGACGGGCATTTTCTAAAAAACAAAAAAGGTTTCTCATCAAATTGAGAACGGCATTTCCTAAAAAAAAAAAAAAAAAGGTTCTCATCAAATTGAAAAGGGCATTTCCTAAAAAAAAGTCTTTTCATCCAATTGATAAGGGCATTTTCTATAAAAAAAAAAAGTCTTCTCATCAAATTGAGAAGGGCATTTTCTTAATAAAAAATAGGCTTCTCATCAAATTGAGAAGAGCATTTTCTAAAAAAAAAAGGCATCTCATCAAATTGAGAAGGGCATTTCTAAAAAAAAAGAAAAAGGCTTCTCAACAAATTGTGTAAGACATATCCTAAAAAAAAAAAGGCTTCTCATCAAATTGAGAAGGACATGTCCTAAAAAAAAAAAAGGGTTCTTATCAAATTGAGAAGGGCATGTCCTAAAAAAAAGGGTTCTCATCAAATTGAGAAGGGCATGTCCTTAAAAAAAAAAAGGGTTCTCATCAAATTGAGAAGGGCATGTTCAAAAAAAAAAAAAGGGGTTCTCATCAAATTGAGAAGGGTATTTCCTAAAAAAAAAAAAGACGCTATTTCCTTGTTTTGCACCGGACGTTGGCCATTTTCTTACCCCTCGAATAAATATATACATAAATATATTTTAAGGGGTCAGCGCCACATCTTTTTACACACGTGGTTGATATATTCTCTCGGAAGGAAACCTACTAACACATCAGATAGCAGTCCGTAAATGACTGACTTCATAAAAAAAAGTGACTAAAATTTTTTTTCGTATTTGCTAAAAAGGACGCAAGCATACACACATGTGTGTACATACACATACACACCATTCAAGCAAGAGACAATCAATTTCTAGTCGTCACACATAACCGAAACAGAAAAGAGAACTTTTCAAAAAATAAAAGTATATATATATATATATATATATATATGTATAACATTATTCTTTGTCTCTCGGTCAAAAACGTAAGTACCCTTTAAAAAAATTCGTTTAACTTCAGGCTTTATATTCACACACACATGTATTATCTCTTTTACCACTTCCTTTCCTTTTAAAAGTATATCTTTCTATTTTATTTTATTGTAAAATCTTTTTGTTTTCTTTCTCTTATTAAGCATTTTCTCTCCTATTTTTGTCTCTTATTAAATATTTTCCCTTTTTATCCCCATGTGGTCCTTCGACAATGTCCTGTCTGTATTTCGGATAGTTGAGTATTTTTGGTTGTTGTCGCTTTCTTCATATATATATAAAATAGTTGGTGCGAGCCTTCACAATAATGTCACAACCTAACGACATCACAATCCAACCACTCGTGGATATGGCTATTTTAAAAGCCATTGAGAGACTCACTCACGAGGTAAAACAACTTGACAAGCTGGAGCCACAGTTGTGCAGGCGTCGACTCCAGACTAACCCCTTACCTTTACGCCACTACCATCACCACCACCGTCACTTTATTATAAGCCGAAACTGTGCTTTTATCACAGTTGCTTTGGTATGGAGGCGTGAAAATGCAAAAAAACCCTGTTCGTTCATAAACCAGGGAAACTAAGGTTTGAGGAGCTGAGCACGGCAAGCTCTCCACGAGATATTTACAACAACCATGCCTATTTTATCACAGACTCCCTATCCCAAGAAGCTGCTTGCAGTATGTGGCCACTGAAACTTCTCACCAAGAAGCCTCCAGTATCGTCCACTACACTGCAAGCGGTAAATCACTCCCCCCTCCCCATATACGGTCAAATTTCTTGTTCTTTGGACTTGGAAAAACGGAGAGACTTTACGTGGGTCTTTACTAAAGCGGATTTACTCTACCCCATAATAGGCGTGGACTTTCTGCACCACTTTAACCTGATAGTGGATATGCGCAGATGTCAGCTGATAGATGCGAATACAGAACTTTCTCTACACCCCCATATCAGCCCAGTATTCTTCATTGTCGCTTCTGATAACCCATATCAGACCGTCTTACACTCCTACCCAGAGTTAACAAATTTAAATTTTATGGTAACACACCACAAAATACCACATTGAAACCACAGGTGCTCCTGTATTCTCACAACCACGATACCTCCCTGACAAACTTAAAGCAACAAAGACAGAGTTCAACAATATGCTTCAGCTATAAATAATACACACCTCGTCCAGTCCATGGACTTCCCCTTTGCATATGGTCCCGAAATATGGTACCTGATCATTACCCAATCCCACATATACAAGACTTTGCTTCCTCTCTGCATGGTTGTAAGACCTTCTCCAAACTAGACCTAGTTATAGCTTACCTTAGTAAGTAGTGAATCTGGCCGACATACCCAAGACTGTGGCAACAACTCCATTCGGAGTGTTTGAATTTTTAACTATGCCCTTCAGTTTAAGAAACATGGCTAACACCTTTCAGCGTTTCATGGACGAAGTAGTGCGTGACTTGGACTTCATCTATAATTATATAGACAACATTCTCGTGGCAAGTACCTCACCTGAGGAACATGTCACTCACCTCCGCCTACTATTTGAATGCAATACCAGGTGAGGATAAACCCTGGTAAATGTGTTTTTGGTGCTTCATCACTAGTTTTCCTGGGCCACATTATCAACCCAGACGGTATATCTCTGTTACCGGAAAAGGTGAAGGCTCTACAAGACCTTCAACCACCCACTTCACTTCGCCAACTAAGGCACTTCCTCCGTTTGTTAAACTATTACAGACGATTTATCCTACACTGTGCAGATCTCCTAGCTCCTCTTTCCAACCTGTTACATAACAGGAAGAAGAAAAATGAGCACATCTCACTTAATGAGATTCAGCTTAAGGTTTTTAATGAAGTGAAAACAAAACTGGCGACAACATCTTTACTTGCACATCCTGTACCCGATGCCCAGTTTTCACTGGTCGTTGACGCATCAGCCACAGCTGTAGGTGCAGTGTTGCAACAGCAGTGCCAACAATAGTTACAACCTCTTGCATACTTTTCAAGAAAGCTGAAACCAGCAGAACAATGTTACAGCACGTTTGGCCGTGAACTCCTGGCAATGTACCTTGCAGTGAAACATTTCCAACATTCACTCATGGGCTGTCAATTTATGATCTACACTGATCACCATCCGCTTACTGCGTTCTAAGCAAGACAGATATTCTCCCTGCAAAATGCGGCACTTGGATTTTGTTTTGCAATTTGCCAGCGATATCCGACATATCTAAGATGAGCAGAATGCAGCAGCAGATTCTTTGTCCCGCCTTCCCATTAATTCTCTGTCCTCACCATCAGATATCAACTTACAGCAGATGGCCTTAGACCAGCCAAGCTTGGACACTTTGAATCCGTTGTCACCTGAATTTGCAACTTGCAAATTTGCATACCTGCCTGTTCCTACCTCGGACATGCAGATCATTTGTGACACTTCAATGGATTCACCTCAACCATTTGTTTCATTGACTCATCGTAGAATTGTTTTTGACATCCTACACAATCTGGCACACCCCAGATGCAAAGCCACATTGAAGCTGATTACAGCTAGATTTTTATGGCCAAATATGAGGCGTGATAGCACTACCTGGACATGTTCCTGCCAAAATTCAAAGGTGCACAAGCATATCCGTGCACCCTTCGGAACATTCAGCACCCCAGACGCTCAGTTTAGCCATGTTCACATCGACCTGGTTGGACCTTGGCTGGTCAGTCAGGGATTTACTTATCTCCTGACCTGCATAGACCGTTTCACATGGTGGCCTGAAGCCATTCCCCTCACAGAAATTTCGGCTGAATCCGTAGCGCGAGCGCTTATATCAGGCTAGATATCGCGTTACGGAGTTCCCACCACCGTCACCACTGATCGTGGCATACAGTTTGTATCCCACCTCTTTTAGGAACTTTCCAGGATTCTAGGGATCCAACGTATTTGTACTACAAGTTATCACCCTGCTTCTAACAGGATGATAGAACACTTCCATTGCCAACTGAAAGCAGCATTACATGTTTACTCTGACCAACAGTGATGGAGCGAATATGTACTGGTTGTCCTTGGCTGTCGTGCTGTTATCAAAGAGGACTTGGGATACTCTCCAATTATTTTAATAAGCTCCCACCGATGCACACTAGGGAACAGACCATTAGATCTTCGGCCCCAAAGGACATTTTATCTTGGACTCATGTTTTTCTTAGGGGGGCTTTCATAGCATCCTTTCTAACTTCACCTTATACTGGTCCTTATCGCATGCTTTCATGTACTGATAAACTTATCACCTTAGATATCAGTGGTAAAAGAGAAACTGTCTTAATTGATAGAGTAAAAAAAGCCTTTCTTGACACAAAGACACACGAGCCACACATTCCCCCTACTTACACACAGCATCAAGATACGCATACACCTGAAGTAAATGCTCCAAGTGAAGACAATTATGTCACCACCACACGTGGTGGCACATGGGCCAAAGAAACTGTGTAAAACTTTGTATTTCTGTTTAAAAAAAAAGAAAAAAAAATTTTCCTTGTTTTCCCTTCTTTCCAAAAAAAAAAAAGAAAGAACATTTTATTACAAAAAAAAAAAGATGCAAATATTCCCCAACTTTTCACAGAAAAGTAAGAACATCTTTTTTTTTTTTCGTAAAAATAAATAAAATAAACTGACATTTTTATTTTTCACAATTTGTTATGCTACCTTTTCCTCTGTCGGCTTTAGGCCTAAGCAGGGGATTATGTAGCAGAAACAAATTAAACATTTTTCTTTCACGAATCAATGCCTCTCCCCTATGTTATTTGGCCACATACTGACCAATTAGGGGTGCGACGCATCGATCCTTTCTCTCCCATAAGGAACTTGGATAGCTTCCTGTTTGAAGGAAAAAAACAATGTCTTACCGAGAGAGACTTCAAGCAGATCGGACCCTTTTTTTCGCTCTCTCTCCCCCTCTGTGTTATTTTAACCAGTATCAATAATTCCCACTGGGAATGACTACTGTGACTGCACCAGGTGGCCAAAGTCGGGTTTTGACCAGGAATATATCTCCCTGTGAACATTCGCCTGAATAAACCTTTTCTTTGTTACATTTATTGAAGATGTTGTGTTCGTTGTTTCAGAAGCTTGTGCTGAATTATTTATTTTCTTAGGTTGTGCCCCAAAAGCAAAAACTAAAAAAGAGGCATGCATGCAAAAAGCCTGCAGCAAATACAATCGACCAATTTGATTGGTCCAAAACAAATACAATGGGATGCATGATGTAATTGTCAAATTTCTAACAAACAATATATAAACAATAATATCGGTATTGTAGAAGTTAACAGATTTAAATAAGCAGAACTTACAGCTTTTTTTTTTAAGAATAAACACTTTTTATGCATTTTAAACAACAGAACTTTTTAAAAACTTTAAACAATATAAATAGAATTTTTCATAATATTTAACAATATAAACCTCTATTAATTTTAATTATTTGTTTTTTTTTACATAGGCGTCACCACTTATCAAGGCCGATAGGTCACTCAAGGATAAGGGTTAAAGAGTGTACAGTAGTCAAAAGGACAATATAGTAATCGATAGTAATGGAAGTTCGGTAAATTTGTTAACTTAAGTGGAACGGCTCATCAGAAACTTGTTCACGTTGGACTTGAAGACAACCATATTATAGACAGCTGGAAAGCAGGAAAACGGAAGACAATTCCACAGGCGTGCAGTTCTAAGAAAGAAGCTTTGATCATGGAATCTATGTTTAAAGAGTGGGGGGAATTATTGATAGTGTTTTCAGCTAGACGAGTGTTTCTTATGAAAGTTTGGCGAGGGGGGACCATAGTCGAACACTTTCCATGAAAATAACGATAAAGCAGAGACAAACTCACAACATCTCTTCTGTGAGATAGAGGCTGCAGCAAAGAGAAAAGGACATCTCCTACCAAGCCACAAAGTCTATTTTGAACTCTATCAAGGCAGGACAAGTCCTTTCTAGCAGCTCCTGCCCATATGTGGCAACAGTATTCCATCCTTGGACGTATCTGGCTCTTATATAGATAGAGAATTGCATCAGCAGTGAGATATCTACTGGATCGATAGAAGGATCCGACCATTTTTCCAGCGGCCTTGGCAACAGATTTGATGTACATATTCCATTTAAGATCGGGAGTAAAGGTCAAGCCCAGAAGCCTGTCAAAACTTGAGGCCTCCTCAAGACAAGAGCCATTCATTTTAATTGATGCCAGATGGGGATCAGAACGTTGATGATGTAAAGATAGAAGCTTGGTTTTAGATGCATTAAAAGTAACCAGCCACTCCTTTCCCCATTGTACTACGTGCTCAAGATCAGAGGAGAGAGAATTGGAGAGAACTTGGTCGTTTACTGTCTTAGATGTGCTACCATGGTAGATGGTAGTGTCATCAGCATAAATGTCTATGAATGATGTAAGGATGTGATTTGGAAGATCATTAATGTAGATCAGGAAAAGAGTTGGGCCCAGGATGGACCCCTGAGGGACTCCAACATTAATACTGTGAGTTTCTGATTTTTGCCCATCAACTACTACTCTTATGAACCTATCAGAGAGAAATGATTTAATAATTGAGAAGACATTTCCAGCTATACCATAGCTGGAGATCTTGTGAAGTAAACCTTTATGCCATACCCTATCAAAAGCCTTTGATATGTTAAGAGCAATTGCCCTAGAAAGGTTGCCTCTGTCAAGAGATTCGCTAATCCTTTGAGATATAACCATTAGCACGTCTGCTGTAGATCTAGCAGAACGGAAACCATATTGAGTGTCACTAAGAAGGTTATTTCTGCTGAGGTGGTTGACTACTTCTCTATTTAACACAGATTCCAGCAACTTACTCATGACGCACAGGAGACTTATTGGCCTGTACTGAGAGGGGGATGAAAGATCATCTGATTTCTTAAATACAGGGCATATCGATGAGATTTTCCAGGTTAATGGGAAGCAATTCTCCTTAAGACAACGTTTAAACAGTTTTATAAATATGGGCGCTAGTTCTGGTTGAAGTTTTTTGAGTACTATAATTAGAATACCGTCAGGGCCGGTTGCTTTACTGGAATCAAGGTTTTTGATTAGCTTGGCAACATCACGTACAGACATTTGTATATCACATAGCATGTTTTCTGATACAGGAGGAAATATTGGGGGTTGGTGGCCTTGGTCGCAAAGGGTAGAATTAGCTGCAAAGTTCTTGCCAAAGAGTTTGGCTTTGTCTGATGCTGACGAGATTAACTCAGGTCCATTGATGATAGTTGGGATAGAGCACACGTTTCTGTTCAAGATTCTGTTTGCTATTTGCCAAAACTGGTGAGAACCAAGCCGCTGCTCAGCAACTTTGGACTTGATGGACTGAGCATATAACTCTCTTGCATTCTTTATTACTTTCTTACAATGGTTGCTGGCAGTCCTGAAAGCAGCTTTAGTTTCCATACATCTATTAGGTTGGAAGCAGTGGAAAAAGTGATTTCTGTGTGCAATGGCAGCAGCACATTCTGGAGAAAACCATGGCTGGCTGTTAGGTTTTTGCTGGAACTTTTTCGAGGGTATGAAATGGTCTATACTTATAATTAACCATTCCGTCAGGTCTGATACTATAGATGGCACATCCTTTTTAAACATAGAACGCAGAGGAAGATCCGATATAAATGTATGGAAACTATCCCAGTCAGCCTTAGTGTATCGATATACTGTACAATGGAGAGGTACGTCTGAGGACTTATTACATTTCATTTTTATCTTAATTGATACAACTGAGTGGTCGGAAGATCCAAGAGGAGATAGAACGGAAACTGAACATAGTTCAGGGCAAGTTGTGAGAAAAAAGTCTAGGAGACTCGCATACTGGCCATCATTGTCGGGCACACGGATGGGTTCATGAACAATCTGAGTGAGGCCATAAGCAATGGAGAAATCATGACAGAAACTCTCCTCATCATCGGTCTTGTTTGAGTTGATCAACCATTCCACATTATGAACATTGAAGTCTCCACATACGTGAATGTTAGCTGAAAAATAAGCTGATAGAACTTGGTCAATTTTCTCAGATATGCTTTTAAAGATAGTAACTCCGCTGTTATGGGGGTGATAGAGAGTAAATATAAATGCAGTAATGTGAGCTAGTGTAACCCAGAAGTACATATAGGATAAGTTAGGATCTTCTCTGGAGATGTCCCTACCACATGGAAAGCCATCTTTAATATAGGCACATATTCCATGCCCATGGCGATCTTGGGGGTCAGATTTGGAAGTTAAGTTAGAGTATCCTTTAATTACGAACTCATTTAGGGAAATAGTCTGTCCAATTCCTGTTTCACTTAAAAATAAAAGGTCTGGTTTAGTCTCCTGTAATTGGGCTTCACCCTCTGGAAGGTTAGAACATAGACCCCTGATGTTGACGTTGGAATTTTCAGATCCGGGTTTAATCATATATTTTTTATTGAAACTTGTCATGATGGAATTTTGGAGTTTGTGGACTAGGTCGTCAGACTTGCTTAGAGCAGGTCAGAGAGAGGAAACTAAGAGAGAAAAGTAATGAAGAATTTTTTTTTTTTTTTGTAGAACATGATAAAGTAAAGCCGTAACAATTACCCACTAATATGGCATCGAGAGGCCTCCACCAGAAGCTACTGCATGGTCCAGAATCCATTCACTAAATGGCAATACAGCAGCCCCAGTACTTTGCACCTGCTGATAGGACAGCCTCCTTAGTGATTAATCCAAGGTTCGGGTCCCTGACTATCAAGCGGATAACGTCAGCCCAGAAAAAACGTTTACCTCCAGCACCCTTACTAGTGACATGGCTACAAGGATAGACATAAAAACAGAAAATTTCCGCCCTCTCTGTTGACTGTTCCTGCAAAATACTGCCCACCTAGAATACAGCTTTTTCTTCTCCCTTTGTCGGAAAAATCACTCATTAAAAAGATGAGGACTGAGTGACAAGTGAAAAGTTGGGTTTTTTTTGTAGATTTCAGTGTGCTAATAATGAATCTGCTAATCGTTTCTGTCGCAAAGAAATAGTTTTCATGATATGAAGAAATTACTTTTTCAAAAAGTGGGTGCTCACTTTTTCATGTAAATTGAACTTAAAATAAGAACCCACTTTCAGGCCACTTTAATGAGGGGACATGATTTTTTGTTTTGTTTTTTTCTGCTTTCATCCTCCAATAAAGATATGAGGAAATTGAAAAATAAAGAAAAATCTGTATATAGATATGTGTAATTCCTTATGTTATCAGTGATTACCATTTCTGTACGCATAAGTGCACGCATATTTTTGCTGCAAACAAGTAGTTTTCCAGATATTAAGCAATGTAATTCCTTATGTTATCAGTGGTGACCACTTCTATACATGCAAGCGCGCATATTTTTGCTGCAAACAAGTAGTTTTCCAGATATTAAGCCATGTAATTCTTCATGTTATCAGTGGTGGCCATTTTTGTATTCGCAAGCGCACTAATATTTTTGACGCACATACAACAAAAATATGCTTCTGACTGATATCATTGTTTATGTATTGTTAGCATTGGGCAAGATCACAGTGTAGTATCTGTTCCAATACTACACTTCATTTTTCTGACCTCGATCAGTGGAGGAGAAATCCTTCTAAATAGAGGCAATTTTTATTTTTGTTCCTATCCAGAATAACCCTTTTGGAGGAACTGTAGCAATGGCTTTATTTGGCTGGAACAAATTTCCGGAAGAGACATTCTAAATACAATCACTGTGTTACGTGTATAAACAATACCCCCCCCCTCTTTAGGTGTAACTCTCCTAGTAGAGGTACACTTCCCCTACTTACCTCCCTTGGCCGGCATAACTCACCTTGGTGTGGGGTGTCTGTAAAATAGCCATTATGGAGAATAAACTACGATATGAATCTTGTCCCTAGCATCCGTGTTTGTTGTCCATATTATATGCATGTCTACACACATAACATGGTGGCAGATTGTGGTAAAAACCGAAACACGTCTCCTAAACTATAAAAACAACTGCCGGTCGTCATAAAACTGAGTAAGCTGTTTTTTTCTTTTTTCTTTTTTTGTCTTCTCTGCTATGTTCGACATCTGTACGGACGGTGACGGTGTCTGGTCTGTTTACTGTTAATTTCTAGTGCTTACTAGCATCACTTTGTCACTGTGACTATTTATCTGTCCTGTTTACACCATCAAGATGTCTATTGATGACACGACGGCTACTACTACTACTGTCACTAATCTCTCTACTGATATGGCTGGTCTACACATGGGGGCTCCTGAAAGACTCGTATTCGGCGGGAATAAGGCTGATTCATGGAACTTGTTTTTCAAAAGATGGTCCAACTATGCACTGCTAACCCGACTTGACCGAAAACCGAGAGAAATACAAGTGGCAGTGCTAGAAAACTGTTTAGGCGATGAAGCTATGAGGATATACCAGAGTATACAGTTCGACACCCCAGATACAGACCGCACTGTACAAGATATACTACAGGCTTTAAATGAATATGCTGTAGGAATAACGAATGAAACTTACGAGAGGTTTGTTTTTCATCAGAGGAAGCAGGAGGAAGGTGAATCTTTTGATGTTTTCTATAACGACTTAAGACTCCTGTCACGAAGCTGTAATTTTTGCTTCAAATGCTATGAGTCGATGCTCAGAGACCAGCTTGTGGAAGGCATCCGGAATCAAAACACAAAGCAGGACCTTCTAAAACTCCAAAACCTTACCCTGCAGAAGAGTGTAGACATTTGCAGGGCAGCTGAAAAGGCCTCTATACAAAGTCAAAATATGGGAACAGAGGATGCTACTGCCCGGATAATGAGGGTCAGTGAAACCAGTAAAGCTTGGGAACCAGCTCAAAAGAAGAAATGCTCCTTCTGTGGTTACTTGCATGCAGCAAAGCACAGCAGATGTCCAGCTTTTGGTAAACGATGTAACGCATGTATGGCGAAAGGCTATTTTGAGTCAAGGTGCCCCAACAAGTCCAGTAAAGCTATGGGACAATGGAGCAACACATCAAAGAATAAAAAGTACAGTAGGCCACGACCACATGTGCACCATGTCGACACTTCATCAGAGGGTGATGAGGGAGAATATACCCACTGGGTGAATGCAGTGAAGTCAAATAAGAAGCATAGGAAAGATGCCAAGTGTCTCATGCTCCTCAACAACCAGGAAATTGTCTTCCAGATTGACACAGGGGCAACCATCAACACACTTCCTGCAAAGTTTGCAAATGAATTAACACCATACAATGGGGTTCTGACAATGTGGAACAAATCTCTTTTGAAACCACTCGGAATATGTCACAAAATGTTAAAAACCCTAGGACGAACAAAACATATTCAGTGGAGTTTGTCGTATTCAGAGACGAATACGACTGTCAACCTTTATTGGGCCTACCTACTAGTACGCATATGGGCCTGGTTGAAATAAAACAGCAGAATTTCCACCGTGTTGCAGCAGTTAGCACAGACAATAACTATCAAGAAGTGTTTGATGGAAAATTGGGAAAGCTACCAGGAGTTACAACCCTACAACTCAAGCCAGATGCTATTCCAGCTATAATGCTGTGGCGGTACGACCAGAACTAAAGAAGGAACTAGACAGACTGACAAAAATGGGAGTCATCGAGCCAGTATATAAACCTACTCCATGGGTTAGCCAACTAGTCCTCACAAGGAAGAAGAATGGAGCCTTAAGAATATGCCTGGACCCACATGAGCTCAACAAAGCACTCATGCGGGAACACTACATCATGCCTATCCTCGAGGATACCCTCCACGATATGAGGGATGCAAAGATATTCAGCAAGGCGGATCTATCTTCAGGATATTGGCATGTCGAACTTGATGAAGCCTCCAGCAATTTGACCACATTCCAAACATGTTTCGGCCAATACTGTTGGCGTCGACTACCTTTTGGTCTAAACTCGGCAGCCGAAATATTTCAAAGGAAGCTGGTAGAGCAATTCCAGAACATGAAAGGAGTCATAATCATTGCTGATGACCTGGTGGTTTATGGAACTAACCAGGAGGAACATGACAGACGACTTCACAGCCTTCTAAAAAAATGCCAGACAATAGGGATAAAATTAAACCCGGAAAAGTTAAAAATAGGCCTAGATGCTATCGTTTTCATGGGGCATCGCATAACCAAGGAAGGTATAATGGCTGACCCAGAAAAAATCAGGGCCATTACTGACATGCCAGCACCAGAAACTATTGGAGAACTACGTAGATTTCTTGGCATGGTAAACTATGTTGGGAAATTTATCCCCAACCTGACGACAATCTTAAAGCTCCTCCAAGACCTAACAAAAAAAGATGTCACGTGGAAGTGGTCAGAGGCACAGCAATCGGCTTTCAAGACAGTCAAAGATATGATATGCAAAGCACCAGTGCTCTCTTACTACAACCCACTTAAAGAACTCACACTTGAGAATGATGCATGTGAGTATGGGTTGGGAGCAGCCCTGATCCAAGAAGGACAACCAGTTGCCTATGCAAGCCTATCGAATACCGAAGGAAGATACGCCCAAATTGAAAAAGAGATGCTTGCAGTGGTATATGGTCTGGAAAAATTTCACCATTACACGCATGGAAGGAAAGTGAATATCCTCACTGACCATAAACCACTTGTGGCGATCTGCCAGAAGCCACTAGCGAAAGCACCTAAACGACTCCAAAACTTGCTGCTACGGGCTCAACAGTATGATTTCTCTATCAGATACAAGCCAGGGAAAGAAATCCCATTAGCAGACACTCTCTCACGTGCGCCCATAGAAGAACCAAAATCAGAGGAGCTCATGACTGTAAATAATTTGACGATGCATCCCATCAAAGACCGCAGACTTTCTGAGATCAGATTCAAGACACTGGAGGATCCTATCATAAAGATATTAGCCGAGGTTATTGCGACAGGCTGGCCCAGTGACAAAAAACTATTGCCCAACTCAGTAAAACTTTTTTTTGACTACAGGGACGAGCTGACAGCACAAGATGGACTAATACTAAGAGGACAAAGAATAGTTGTACCTCAATCTATGAGAGCGGAAATGAAACAAAAATGTCATGCGGGCCACCTAGGCATAAACTCTTGTCTCAGAAGAGTGAGAGAGCTATTGTTTTGGCCAGGTATGTCCGCTGAAATACGCCAATATGTCCAAGCCTGTGCAACATATGCAGACCGTCAACCAGCGGAGCCCCTCATAATCACAGAAGTACCAAAGAGACCCTGGCAACGAGTTGCTACCGACATTTTCTCATGGGGTGGAAATGAATATTTGGTCACGGTGGACCCGCATAGCAGTTTTTTTGAGGTGGACAAGTTGAATGGCTCAACATCAGATGCAGTGATCAGTCGTCTTAGAGGCCATTTTGCTAGATATGGTATACCAGACATCCTCATTTCTGATAATGGACCCTAATTCTTATCTAGCATGTTTCGGAAGTTCGCAAAAGATTGGGCGTTTACTCACGAAACAATATCCCCTGGGAACAGTCAAGCAAATGGTGCTGCTGAGGCAGCTGTGAAAATTATGAAGCGTCTAATGCGAAAGTGCAAAGCTTCGGGAGAGGACCTATTACTTGGGCTACTGAACATGCGAAATATACCCACTGAAGGTCTCAATACTAGTCCAGCACAGAGACTGCTAGGCCGACGGACAAAGGCAACAGTACCAACCACCGAGGCCCTACTGAGGCCCAGCTACACTTACTCACATTATGAGGCACAAAAGAAAGAAGATAAGAAGCTGAGGCGGCAGGGCAAAGGCAGAGAACTGAGCCAACTTCATGTGGGCAGCAATGTCTGGATCCAGCCTCTAAGGCCTCATGCAAGAGAGTGGAAGAAAGCCAGGGTAAGAAAAAGGTTGACTGGTCAGTCGTACGAAGTTGAAAATGCAAGTGGACAACGATATCACCGCAACCATCATTTCATACGCCAAACAATACAACCAAAACACTCTTTCCCCATACACCAACCAAGAGGCACCATCTACAACCACTCTGAGATAGAAAGACTCACCCCAGACAATGCAACAAATAGACAAAATAAGATGGAAACACCAGCAGATCAACAAGACCCAAACGAGAGACCAATCTCACCAATACAGACAAGATCGGGCAGAGTCATAAGAAAGCCTGTCAGATATTGTGAATGATCTACCTGAATTTTGAAAAGGACACACTTTCTCTCTTCCCCTGTAAGGAGGGAGATGTTACGTGTATAAACAATACCCCCCCCCTTTAGGTGTAACTCTCCTAGTAGAGGTACACTTCCCCTACTTACCTCCCTTGGCCGGCATAACTCACCTTGGTGTGGGGTGTCTGTAAAATAGCCATTATGGAGAATAAACTACGATATGAATCTTGTCCCTAGCATCCGTGTTTGTTGTCTACACACATAACACACTGTTTTCAACACGCGCGCCTAAAGGAACTACGTTCCGCCGCTTCGTGCGTAGCGATACAACAAACATTCTGGATTTGAACATGCATTATATAATCTTTTGCCCTTGAAAATCAAAACAGTCTCCCTTCAGATTTCCTGAGCTCGACCTGGAGCTAAGAGACTCCGTCTGCACAGACCGTTAAATTACATAACAGGATTTCCTGTGTGTTCTACCATGGCTACCGTATGACGATGGTCACGGTTCTACACCTTAAATTATCAATATGGAAAAATTATCGGCGGACGTTGTTGAGAGTGCCCCCCCCTCTAAATTCCACAATTTTCACTTTTTTTTCTGTTAATATCATCGATTACAGACTTTAAAAAATTATAACTTTTCATGTGGGCGTTCAGTTTTCAATTGTACTTAATTAAACACGAACTTTGTGATAATGATGAATGGGGGGGGGGTGAAGAAATCTTCCTCTTTTTTTTTTTAGCCTTTCCGTAATCGATAATATTAACAGGAAAAAAGTAAAAAAAGAAAAAAAAAGGTGAAAATTTGTAGAAACGTCCGCCAAATTATCATATCTGACAAGATTTATTCTTCTTGACAACCCTGTTATTTTCATATGCATTGAACGCATGTCACTTAAATAAATAGACATACATATTTTAATGACTATTGTCTTTCCCCCCCCCCCCCGAAAATACTTACGAGTGTTCTCTCTTAACATGAAAATTCATGATCAACTTTTAGTCTTTTCTTTGATATACTCATTGACAAAGACTGACTAATGAACATTTAACGCAAAAACCTTGATGTAAAAATGATTGGAATTTCTGGTACTTGTACAGTTTAATCAAGACATTAAAAAAGTGAAAATATCAAAAAAGTTTCAATTGTATATATCTGTTATGCAATGAAGTTCTCCGAAAAATAATTTCACTTAATTTCATCTTGTTTTTTTTTTTTTTTTTGTTTTGTTCTTTTTACAGCAAAAAAACAATTTGCACAATTTGTTATGATACCGAGCACAAGCTTCGATTTTTAGGAAGAAAAGCTATTATTAAAGATGGGGAGGGAGTTTTGGCGCTTTAACTGGAGTTATCTCCCCGTGGTGTGCTCCATAAATTTCATAATGGCTAACTTCAATGCGCTCTCATAAAAACGTGTTTGTCCGCTCTAAAGCAAAAACTTTTTCGATATTTTCATTTTTTAATGTCTTGAATGAAAGACTGACCAGCGCCACCAACAAGCCCTACTGTATTGATGAGGATAGGTCATACTTTGCTGACCTGCGACCAAGGTACCGACATACTTTGGTTTCATAACTGGAGATTGCCTCTTCCGTGACAAAAAGGTCCCTTGGCAAGGGGTCTGGTCACAGTTTGGTGCCTGTAGATCAGCAATAATAGACCCTGGATCACACATGTTGCGTCTGTAGACAAAGGATAAATTCCATTGTGAACTTTGGTCACGTAAGTGATCTGGAAAAGAAGAGACTTAAAACGAAAAAAAAAAAAAAAAAGAAAGAAATTCTACGGCACAACATCGTTTTTCTAATAAAAGGGTCCCTTAGCAAGGGATCCGGTCACAAATGCAGTTGTTTTCAACACATACGATGCCTAACAATTCCCAAAATGGTCACCCATCTAGTACTGGTGAGCCTCATCGTTGCTTAACTTCGGGGGTCATGAAGGCAACAAATATATATATATATATATATATCGCTTATAAAAAAAGAACTAAACCCTATAATAATATAATAATAGTCAGATCAAATGTTAAAAATACATGGCTAAATGAAAATTATTTAGTCCTATCCAGGCCTCCGTAGTTTTTTTTAAAACTATCATTAAATGTTATTTTTTTTTTTTAATTTCGCCACGCAAAATCTGTAGAGTGATATCAAACGTTGGAATTATTTGAAATTATTCATATTATAATATTTTTTCATATTCTTATAGCAACTCAACCTAAATCTTTTAAACCATCAAAAGCATTTAACGTTTTATCCAGTGAGACAAAAATGGTGGTGAATGGTGTGGTTTTGGAAAATTTAGAATTTAAAATTCTATTAAAAATTCTACTTTTCATATGATAAAATCCAGGCTTTTATCTTTCTGGAAAAACAAAGTTGCTCAAGAATAATGGATTTTAATAGATTTTAATTTGTTTTAGAAAAAACAAGTAATTGTTTGTTTGTTTTTTCCCCCATTTTTTTGGCCATGCCTAGTGTATTGCCAAAAACCACACCAACAATTAAAATAAATTGTCTATAAAAGTTACGTTATGGCGAAGGAAGAAAATGAACCATATTAAACAGACATGCATGTATATTAAAATAGAAATAAATGAAACATTGAAGGGTATTATCATCACCGGCAAATACTAACAATGGAACAATGTTTTGTAAATGAAATTTTTTTTAAAAAGTGACAAAATGATACGACGGCAAGATTTATATAACTGAGTTTATAAAAGATAGGTATTTTTTATTTAGAAATATTCATGTGGGAAAATTGAAGCAAACTCGGAAAATATTACATTTAATAGAAAATGAATACAAAAGCTTTTGAATAAAGGGGTTAACCATATTTTAAACTAGAGGGAAGAGAGTTGAGCCACGCACCTCCTCAACGATCCTAATTTCCTGTTATTAAAGTACAGTTTTCCCCTATTTGTCTACTTTTACCATTTTTACCGTTGCCACTTTTACCCTGCTATTTTTTCTGTTGTCATTTTTACTTTTACTAAGAACACATAGTTTCCAAAAACAGAGTAAATTATTACAAAATATTTATTTTTTAAATATTTTGGGGGAAAGGATTTAGTTACCATTTAAAACTAGCGTAGGCCTCTAAATCCTTCTTCAGAATAGTTTTAAAATCTATTTTCAAAATTAAAATTAGGGATATTGCAAAATCTCATGACCCCCCCCCCCAGAGTAAACGTCGTATTGTGATAACTGAAATGATTCTTGACATTATAAGATAGAGAATGACCAACGACCTCGACTTTCCCATACTTTTGATTGTATTGTCAAAATATGTTATATATTTTTACCCAATAAATAATTCAAAGTGTAGTAGCTGTTTTGGTACTACACTTTAGCCTTTATGTCCTCTGTCAATGACAGAAAACTCCTTCTAGACTGAGACAAGTTTCATTGCTGTTCCAATCCAGAGTCCCTCTTTTAGGAGAGTTGGATTTGTGTGAGCCTTTTCTAGTCTCGCACAAAAACACGAGTTCACATTTCAAGCTATGTCATATACATACGTACACACAAACATACGCGCCCACGTCGACACACATACATATATTCACGTGCGCGTACATACACTCACATTCACGTGTATATACACACACGCTAACATATACACATGTACTCACACACTCGCACACGAACGCACACATGGACGACGTCACTTCCGCTTTCAAAGGAAATATACACATGCGTAAAAGACACTTCGGAAACGAGTATAAAAGGAAGAGCAATAAGCGACTCTTTCTTTTATGCCGAGCTTTCGAGCCGGTCGGTCTTCGGACCAATCGTGTGCGTCACGCCTACTTACTACTATGTATGGGGCACGAGCTAACAGACCGTATGCACACATTTACACACACTCTCTCTCTCTCTCTCTCTACAACAATAAACCAGCTAACAACGAGAGACGCACGCCAAACTTTAGACCTTTCTCTTCACCAGTTAACAGCAAGAGACGCACGCCAAACTTTAGACCTTCCTCTTCACCAGTTAACAGCGAGAGACGCACGCAAAACTAACCACGTGTGGCACCCTTTTCTTTCACTTGTTTCTTTCATGAAAGAAATTCCTGTTCGTTTAATTCTATTTAACACATCGTTCGTTTCTTCCTCAAGACAATTCATTTTTCCTAATTCGCACCACCACCACAAAATGATGACAACCGAAAGTGAGACGAACAAGCATTGCTTCCTATGCCACAAGTCCACAACAAACTGGCGCCCGACTGACGCAAAAACGAACAAGCATGGCGACCCTACCTTTTTTTAAATTAATTGTTTTGAGCGAGACGCGCGTTTTATTTGATAAAGAAAAAAACGAACTTTTCAACAAGAAAACTGCTACCAACAAGGACCTCAACGAACTACAATGACGAAACCTCTCGTCAGACTCGGCAGAAAAAACGAACACGGAGCTGTCGACTTCATACCGAATTTAAAAAAAAAAAAAAAAAAAAAATAGAGCTTGACAAACATTTTCACGGTTTCCTGACATTACCCTGCAACAAACTCGAGGAGCAAAATAACATAGGCCTATGTACAATTCTCTCCCGCACAGTAGACGCAACAACAAAGAAACAAGACATCCCTATCAACACATTGGAAGAAGTTGAATCAACAATACCAGTTGAGATGCACCACGCACGCTTATAAACTCAAAACTTGGAAGTTTCGTTGACAGCCGGCAACCACGAACGAATGCACAACAAACGCCCGTACAGACAATGTACACACACTACCACAGACGCACATGCGAAGACAACGGCAACCAAACTCCGTTCAACAAGAACGAATGCGCAACTCGCGCTCGTCCAAATGATGCACACATTACCGCAGACTCACTTGCGAAGATAGCGTCAACTGGGCACACACACGACGTCACCACAAAACAAAAAAAATTTTCATTCCAAACGAACAATTCACTTCTCTGTCCAAGCAACTCTTTGCGCATGTCAGCACACAACAAAAAACCAAACAAACAAATATCAGCCTAAAAAAGAGTAAACGCATTTTCCATGCGTAAGTAAATACTTTTTTTTACGAACACACTCCGTTTTTGACATTCCGTTCCTTTTGACGTTTTTCAAACAACCACACCAACAGCAAAAAAGAAAAACAAAAAAAAAACAGGACGTAAAATCAATTGCCGAGAACATTACTTACAAAAAAAGAAAATATATATATATATATACATTGCATGTATTTTTTTTTTCCTAAGAATGGGAGTATTGTGCGAGCCTTTTCTAGTCTTGCACAAAAACATGAGTTCACATTTCAAGCTATGTCATATACATACACACACATATAAACATACGCGCCCACGTCGACACACGTACATATATTCACGTTCGCGTACATACACTCACATTCACGTGTATATACACACACGCTAACATATACACATGTACTCACACACGCGCACACGAACGCACACATGGACGATGTCACTTCCGCTTTCAAAGGAAATATACACATGTGCAAAAGACACTTCGGAAACGAGTATAAAAGGAAGAGCAATAAGCGACTCTTTCTTTTATGCCGAGCTTTCGAGCCGGTCGGTCTTCGGACCAATCGTGTGCGTCACGCCCACTTACTACTATGTATGGGGCACGAGCTAACAGACCGTATGCACACATTTACACACACTCTCTCTCTCTCTCTCTCTACAACAATAAACCAGCTAACAACGAGAGACGCACGCCAAACTTTAGACCTTTCTCTTCACCAGTTAACAGCAAGAGACGCACGCCAAACTTTAGACCTTCCTCTTCACCAGTTAACGGCGAGAGACGCACGCAAAACTAACCACGTGTGGCACCCTTTTCTTTCACTTGTTTCTTTCATGAAAGAAATTCCTGTTCGTTTAATTCTATTTAACACATCGTTCGTTTCTTCCTCAAGACAATTCATTTTTCCTAATTCGCACCACCACCACAAAATGATGACAACCGAAAGCGAGACGAACAAGCATTGCTTCCTATGCCACAAGTCCACAACAAACTGGCGTCCGACTGACGCGAAAACGAACAAGCATGGCGACCCTACCTTTTTTTAAATTAATTGTTTTGAGCGAGACGCGTGTTTTATTTGATAAAGAAAAAAACGAACTTTTCAACAAGAAAACTGCTACCAACAAGGACCTCAACGAACTACAATGACGAAACCTCTCGTCAGACTCGGCAGAAAAAACGAACACGGAGCTGTCGACTTCATACCGAATTTAAAAAAAAAAAAAAAAAAAAAAATAGAGCTTGACAAACATTTTCACGGTTTCCTGACATTACCCTGCAACAAACTCGAGGAGCAAAATAACATAGGCCTATGTACAATTCTCTCCCGCACAGCAGACGCAACAACAAAGAAACAGGACATCCCTATCAACGCATTGGAAGAAGTTGAATCAACAATACGAGTTGAGATGCACCACGCACGCTGATAAACTCAAAACTTGGAAGTTTCGTTGACAGCCGGCAACCACGAACGAATGCACAACAAACGCCCGTACAGACAATGTACACACACTACCGCAGATGCACATGCGAAGACAACGGCAACCAAACTCCGTTCAACAAGAACGAATGCGCAACTCGCGCTCGTCCAAATGATGCACACATTACTGCAGACTCACTTGCGAAGATAGCGTCAACTGGGCACACACACGACGTCACCACAAAACAAAAAAAATTTTCATTCCAAACGAACAATTCACTTCTCTGTCCAAGCAACTCTTTGCGCATGTCAGCACACAACAAAAAACCAAACAAACAAATATCAGCCTAAAAAAGAGTAAACGCATTTTCCATGCGTAAGTAAATACTTTTTTTTACGAACACACTCCGTTTTTGACATTCCGTTCCTTTTGACGTTTTTCAAACAACCACACCAACAGCAAAAAAGAAAAAAAAAAAAAAAACAGGACGTAAAATCAATTGCCGAAAACATTACTTACAAAAAAAGAAAATATATATATATATACATTGCATGTATTTTTTTTTTCCTAAGAATGGGAGTATTGTGCGAGCCTTTTCTAGTCTCGCACAAAAACATGAGTTCACATTTCAAGCTATGTCATATACATACACACACATATAAACATACGCGCCCACGTCGACACACGTACATATATTCACGTTCGCGTACATACACTCACATTCACGTGTATATACACACACGCTAACATATACACATGTACTCACACACGCGCACACGAACGCACACATGGACGACGTCACTTCCGCTTTCAAAGGAAATATACACATGCGCAAAAGACACTTCGGAAACGAGTATAAAAGGAAGAGTTATTAATATTATCTATTAATAAGCGACTCTTTCTTTTAGGCCGAGCTTTCGAGCCGGTCGGTCTTCGGACCGATCGTGTGCGTCACGCCCACTTACTACTATGTATGGGGCACGAGCTAACAGACCGTATGCACACATTCTCACTCTTTCTCTCTCTATCTACTACTGTTCCCTGAGAACACCTCCGCGTAGCTAACTACTAACTGATGTCAACTCTCATATCCTCTTCTTTGTCTACACGCTTCTCATTTTCACTACAATACTCATTTCTCTTCCCACGCGCGAACAAACGATAATCACCCGAACTTGAGATGAACACACATTTCCTATTCTTTCTACAACACCAGTCCCGCAACGAACATTGGTTACACACGCGCGAACATGAACACATGTTATAACTAAAAAATAACTTTCAACAGTAAATAAACGACACGTTTATCTTATCCATCAATTGAGTCTTTGTTTCCTTCAATTCCATTCGTTTCATTATTCTTTTGTAACGGGATTAGGATTTATATATCCTAGTCCCCTACAGATTACCCATATTAAAAACCGACCTTGTATTTAATTCTGCCCTCGAGAGAGCTGATGACAAATAGAATCACATGTAAACAAACTCACACACCCCAGACAAAATGAGATTCTACATTTTTAGGCGATTATGTGAACATATTGAAAAAAAAAAAATTAGGATTTAGAGTGTAGGATCAGTTTAGTATATATATTTAAAGTAAAATTGTCTTCATCTCCCGGCCATTATAAGTAATTACGCTTGTTTATTAAATTCTTTTACAACGAACGATAAGATCAATTGGTAAGATCATAAATATTTACAATGAACGATAAGTTCAGTTGGTAAGATCATAAATATTTACAATGAATGATAAGTTCAATTGGTAAGATCATAAATATTTACAATGAATGATCAAGTTCAATTGGTAAGATCATAAATATTTACAACGAACGATAAGTTCAATTGGTAAGATCATAAATATTTACAACGAACGATAAGATCAATTGGTAAGATCATAAACCCGCTCATTATCACTTTAACAGTAACTTCCCACAAAAAAAAAAACAAAAAAAACGCACAAAATTTACCTACTATAGCAATTTTTGGTGAACAGCCTAAAACGCTAGAAATACTCTGATATGGAGGCTCATTTTCTGTTAAATTTACATGTAAAACAGACACTCTAAATTCTTAAATTTATTTTTTGTTGTTTTTTTTTCTTCTCGCCTAGTGGATGATTTTTTAGAATAAATAAGAAAGAAAAATTATAAAGAAAAATAGGGTTAAACAAATAAAAACACAAAGGCAAGCTAAGCTACTCTTCGAACAATCTGGAGATTTTTCTTTTTTTTTTCATTTTAACTTATTTTAAAGTGTTTTTTAACTTGAAAATAATGGTAAAGAAAATACAGCGACAACAGTAAATAGCAACCAACTCGAACACAATGTTTCTATATTAAAAGAATAATTTTTTATTATAAAATTTTAACCAAAATAGCTTTATGTGATATATATATATATGAGATATTGATTACGTTTTTTGTTTACTTGTCATCTCCTGTGGTCATGAAATTAAATTCAATTAAAAGCATTTGGGATATTTTAAGTAGAATAGTTTGTAGAGTGAATGTGGCATTGTGGTAATTTCTGAAGTGAAAATGATGGACAAACTCTGAAAGAATTAAATAGAAATTAGTCAAAATGTGTCAAATTGAAAAAGGAGAGACAAGATGATAACAAAAGTAATGTCTGGAAATCCTTCACGACTGTGGTAATTGTTATTTCAAGTATATTTGATGAAGAAAACCAATAATAAAATGTATCCAATTCCCAGATGTAGCATTGACTCTCCAAGCCTAATTCAATTTGTTTTTATTAGTTTTTATAGTAAGCAAAATAAATATTATATAGTTCACTTGCCTATTCAATATCACAGATTTTTAATTAGATTTTTGCACCTATTTGATAAACGGCCATATCGTGCATATTAGAGACTTAACACTTTAATATCAAAAGATTTCAAATGCTTGGACATTTTTTTCTGGCGCTACTTTAACCTTGGTCTTGTCTGATCACCACATCCTCTGAAATATTTCATGTTTCCTTATATTTTGTTTGCTTTTGGCACAAGTGAAAAATATGGATGAAAATCTTACAAGTTTATCAAAACTTTGGATAAAATATGTAAAGAGCAAACATTTAGAAGTATTTTAACTTTAAAAAAATTATTTACATTTAAAATACCCCAAACATATAAAATTCTACTTTTTTATGCGATTATGCGTGAATGCAGTGAAACGTTATTTTAGAATTTAGAATGGGGGTTCAGTTGTGCATATAAATATAATGTAAACTGATCCCATTTCGGTACATTATAACTTTTTAAGCAGTTAAGTAATTTTTACCACTAATTCTAAGTCTGATTAGCAAAATCATAAAATCACAGCTTTATTTTTTATATTACCACCCAGACTTAGGGTTAGTAGGAAAGGAGTGTGGCTTTTATGACTTTTAACAATCACATATTTTATGCTAAAGTTAGATTTTGAACATTAACATTTCCAAGATTTAAAACAAAGTTGGTTACATATCCTTAAACATTGTCTAATCAACAAGGTGTGATCATTTTGTATTAAAGTTTATACAAAACTTATTTTTCGGTGTTTTATTGTATTTTTACCACTAAAATTTTCAATCACCTAAAAATAGAATATTGTTTTTCTTTTTTTTGGTGTATTACCATAAAGTTGGATCTTTAAAAATAATAAACATAGTTTTTCATACATAATTTTATGTTTATTGGATAAAGGTTCTTGTAAAAATAAACTTTATTCATTTTTATTCTTTAGAAAAAAATATATTCAGTGCATAGAAATTTATCAAAATGTTAATTTTGTTTTAGAAGCAAAACATCGACTTCAGCTCAATTGTTGGATTTTTTAAACTAATAAACGTGGTTTTTCATATGTACCTTTGGGTTTATTCACTAGATAAAAGTGTAAAAATATTTTTTTCTGTAGAAATTTGTTTTTATGACAAAATAAAATTTGGCACATTCGCATACTTTTTGGCAAACTAAAATGACAGATTGAAATCTGGCGTCCCAAAAAAGAATTACCGATTATTTTACGTTAAATTAATATATTTGAATCTGATCTTTCATTCGAAATACTAACATGATTGCTTTTCTTTCCATCAAAGTTTTAAGGGTTTCACACTTAATCACCAAAGAAAGTAATATTTCTTTTTGGAATTGGGATGTAGCTGAGAGTGTTAACCTAAAAATTTGTCATTTTATTATTATTATTATTTTCATATCGTTTTTATTTTTGTTTACATATTTTTTATAATTAAAATAAAATATTAATTTTATTCATAGAGAAAAGGCACAGAATAGTTAACAAAGCCCACGCCCTCCCTATGTTAAAAATGGTTTTCTAAATAGTAACATTATTTAGAAATTTGTTTGTTTTCTAAATTATTAAACATTATTAAGAAATTTGTTCGTAACAATGGTTGTTAAATATTTTGTTCTTACATCTTTTTCTCATTTTGCCTACCATTCGTCGACTGTTTATGAAAACTTTCAAGTAACATGTTGTACACTAATGACGAACTGATACAATCTGGCTTTGTTTTAAAATTAAAATAAATATTTTGATGTCTTACAATTTTCAATCAATTACAATTTGAGAAAAGAATATACACGTAAATTACCCAGAAATTTGAAAACTTAAAAAAAACCCAACAAATCTCTAATTAAATATTTATTAATTTTAAAAGTGTATAAGGATTATTTGATACTAGAGATATTCATAATCATACCCCATTTCCAAAAGAGGAGAGATATAACATGAGAAATATTTGGAATCAAGTCTCCCCTTGCTGTTATTTCAGATCATTTAAAACCATAGCAGTAAGTTTTAACCCCCCCTCATCAAGGTCAGAGGTTTTGGGGAAATATCAGATATTTTGTAATTCATATGCAAAACTAGGAAAACAAATGACTATGATTGAAACATTTTACGGCTGTAAAACAGTGCTAAAATAGGCTTTGAATGATTGATGCTTCCCTTAATGTATGACCTTAAGGGCAAATGTCACCTAGCCAATTCAGGTCATTATCTTTCTAACGAGCCTTCATTTGTTAAATTCTGATCAACAGTCGCTGAGATTTGGAACTTATAAAATTGCCAAAAAAAAATGGTGTGTGTGTGTATATATATATATATATATATATATATATACTCGTAGCCAAATTGAATATTGAAATGTTTTGATTCTATGGGATGAAACTACATGAAAATTTGTAGGCTTTTTGAAGATTATAATGCTGTTCTAGAGTTAAAATTTTATGACAATTGGTAAAAAAGAACCTATATTTTCAAACCAATATTTGCCTACATTTTTATATACAGTGTCCTGGCAGGCTAGCTTCAGTTTTATTGCTTTGGGATGAATTTTACTTAGGGTTAACCAGAAAA
Source organism: Euprymna scolopes (assembly GCF_053919585.1). NCBI lineage: Eukaryota > Metazoa > Mollusca > Cephalopoda > Sepiida > Sepiolidae > Euprymna > Euprymna scolopes. Next base: position 60,364,306 of record NC_136491.1, read on the forward strand.
CAAAGGCAACAACATGCCTATATATATAATGACAAACTTAAAAACAATTATTGACATCCCTAAAGATTCATCCACCTTACTTAATACAAAAATGCTAGTTTATTTTGGTGTCTTACTTTATCCTCAGCCCATTTGTGCTGATGAAGAGACAATATTAAAAAAAAAAAAACATTTATTGTCAGTTATTGCAAATATTATTTGTCAATATTAATAAAATAGTAGTTGAGGGGCAAAAATCAGAAGCTCACAGTATTAATGCTGGAGTCTCTCAGGGGTCCATGCTGGGCCCAACTCTTTTCCTGATCTACATTAATGATCTTCCAAATCACATCCTTACATCATTCGTAGACATTTATGCTGATGACACTACCATTTATGGTAGCACATCTAAGACAGTAAATGACCAAGTTCTCTCTGATTCTCTCTCCTCTGATCTTGATCACGTGGTACAATGGGAAAAGGAGTGGCTGGTTACTTTTAATGCATCTAAAACCAAGCTTCTATCTTTACATCATCAACGTTCTGATCCACATCTGGCATCAATTGAAATGAATGGCTCTTGTCTTCAGGAGGCCTCAAGTTTTGACAAGCTTCTGGGCTTGACCATTACTCCTGATCTTAAATGGAACACGTACGTCAAATCTCTTGCCAAGGCCGCTGGAAAAATGGTGGGATCTTTCTATCAATCCAGTAGATATCTCACTGCTGATGCAATTCTCTATCTATATAAGAGCCAGGTACGTCCAAGGATGGAATACTGTTGCCACATCTCGGCAGGAGCTGCTAGAAAGGACTTGTCCTGCCTTGACAGAGTACAAAATAGACTTTGTAGCCTCATAGGAGATGTCCTTTTCTCTTCCCTGCAATCTCTATCTCACAGAAGAGATGTTGCGAGTTTGTCTCTGATGTATCGTTATTTTCATGGAAAGTGTTCGACTGAGGTTCAGTCTATGGTCCCCCCTCGCCAAACTTTCACAAGAAACACTCGTCTAGTTGAAAACACTATCAATAATTCCCCCCCACTCTTTATCTGTGCCTAAACCTAAACGTAGATTTCATGAACAAAGCTTTCTTAGAACTGCACGCCTGTGGAATTGTCTTCCGTTTTCCTGCTTTTATGGTTGTCTTCAAGTCTAACGTAAACAAGTTTTTGATGAGCCGTTCCATATAAGCTATCAGATTTACTGAATCTCCATTACTAATGATTACTATATTGTCCAATTTCTACTGTACATTCTTTAACCCTTATCCTCGAGTGGCCTCTTGGCCTTGATAATGTGGTGATGCCTGTGTAAAAAAAAAAAAAAAAATGATCGTACACTCAATTTGATTTTGTTTTGTTTCTCCTTTTGAAATTTACAATTATTAATCTTTTTCCTCAATAATAATATGGCTCTAGGATAAATATAACTATTGAGCTTATTATACATCTACAGTACTATGAGCAATGTTCCTTTAAATTATTAATACATTAAATTAACCGTTGCTCTTCTAGACTTCCCATCTAATTCCATATATATATATATATATATATATATATATATATATTAGTGTTGGGACGATTCCTAATTTTTATACGATTCCGATTCCGATTCCAGGAAAATATTGATTAACGATTCCGATACCAAGTATGATTCCGATTCCGATTCCTAGGGAATTATTGTTTTGAAATATACCAGGTAGTTTTATGCTTATGGTCGGTAGTTCCCAAATATGTTCCCTAACTTTGGAAGAGATATTTTATGTCTACACCGTCGTGTTTTGGTTTAAATAAAATTATTATATAGTAAACTAAACGGAAAAATTAGCAAAATTTATTTTAGAGAAAATTTATTTTACTTAATTGGAATACAAAGCAAAAACAAATAAAATAGAATTTATCCTTCAGAGCAAAAACATATAAAATAGAATTTATATAACAGAACAAAAACAAGAAAATTAGAGAATAAATTAACACGATTCATTATTTTGCTCCTCATAATTTACAGATTTAATGAATTAAATAAAAAAAATAATGTGCGTAATGAAAAAAACAATATACCATGTGACATGGCGCTGTAGATACAAAATAACCCTTCCAAAGTTAACGACCATATTTGAGAAATACCATTAATCGAAAGTTTTTGTGTTTTATACCAAAAGGTAGGTATAGCGAAAAGTTACAAGTAAAGGAATTTCAAAAACGATTTTTTGTTTGGCTATTGATAGTTGTATTTGTGACGGCAGTTCTTCAGACCTCCATAATTCACAAAGAGTAGTTAACACCTATTGTTTTTTCTTACTTTTTCATTACTTTTACACGTTGTTTCTAACGTGAAGAATAAGTTTAGCAAGACTAATTTTGAAATAGGGTATATCAAAGAAACACATATAAAAATGATTCCACTATAAAAACAAATGAAATACTAGATAAAATTGAGCAAAAATAGTTACCAAAATTACAGAAAAAGATAAAACAAAACAAAAAATGGTGAAGTTTGTTGAGTGAAATGAATTATTGAAAGAAAATTAATTGAACTAATAGAAATGTTAAACAAAAAAATGTCACGTTTCAATATTTTTTTAATAATTAAATTCTCAGTGTTGTCGAAATTAAAAATTAAGTGATTTTTTTTTAATTAGACTTATTTCAAAGCTTGTTACCTTGAAAAATACATTTTAAACCCTGTTTTTTTTTATAAATAAATTGAAAAAAAATATGCAATTAAAAAAATTTAATTGATAATTGAAACTTTAAAAACATTAAACATTGAAAAATTACTTATCTCACAAATTAACGTCCAATAAAGTAGATCCAGTCTTCATACAGGGATTCGGTTATAATAAATATATCTTTCCCAAACTTAAAAATTAAATCATTTTTTTTTTTTTTTTTTTTTTTTTTTTTGGAGAGAGAGTGCTTTAAAATCGCCGGGAAATGCCGCCTAAAATTTTAAAGAAGTAAATTTTAGGAGTTTAGTGCCTTTCAAAGACGGTTATCATAATTTATTATCATCCTTTAATTTCCTTTTTTCCTCCCCCACACCTTTCCACGTGGTTCAGTAGTTAACCAGTGCTCCTGTTGCTGTCAGTCAGCTATCTTTACCTAAGTTTTAATTTCTAGTTAAAAGAATTTTTCATGAATAGAATCAGCATTTTTAAAAATTATTTTTTTAGTTGTATATATTGTATTTACTCTTTGAAGATAAGGAAGGTTAAAAAAATTGGTGACTTAGGCAAAAAAAAAGACACTTCGATTTCGACCCTCACTAATAAAACTGCTCTGAGTGACTAGTTGGTAATGTTTTGTTCCTTTTCTTTTTTATTTTGCTCCTCCAATTCATTTGGATGCTTCATAGTTAAATGTTTTAACATGTTGGTTGTGGTCATGTTAGATGGTTTTGTTCCTCGCGATATTTTAATTTGACAGACTTTGCAAATGGCTTTCAACTCATGATCTTCATCAACTTCAAAAAGTTTCCATGCAAGACTTTTTTTGGACTTTGAGGCCATATTAGAAAATTCAGTTTATCTGTAAACAAATAATTTACTATTAAATTTTGTTTTAAAGCTAGTCACTTATTTGGATAATTAATTGAAAATAATCTGCTAAAAAAGATAAAAAGAAAAAATATAAAGGGATAAAGCGGTAAATTGTACCAACCAGTAGTTAACAAAAAAAAACTTATAGAATTTAATTTTTTAAACCAATGTATAAAAGTTTACATAATGAAATGCAAATATGCATTTTCTTTTTTTTTTTTTTGGTTGACTGTGTTCAATTCACACATGGTTGATGCGGTTCAATATTGCTAAACTATAAGTCTTAAGTAAAATTCTATTTATAAATACTTTTTAAAATGAAATTATTTAATTAATCGTAAATATTATTTAGACATAAAAATTTATTGATTACAACACCTTTTAAAAAATATATATTAATTTCTTTTTGTTCGGCAAAAAACTGCGTCAAACACTTTTTTTTTAAATTTTCAATTTAAAATTCTAGAAAAAAGATTATATTATTCTGCTTTTAATATAATCAAATTCAGGGTTTTATCTTTCTGGAGAAAAAAATTTTAAAAATTGATTTTATTTCAATGAAATTTTAAAAAAGACAACTTGACTGAATTGAATTAATTACCCTTAAATTAACGAAGGGGTTATTTAATAACTTTAGGGTTGGAAGTGATAGGTATGGGGTTGGTTTTTTTGAAACTTCAAAAGAAGCCGACTGTCAAAATTTTGCGAAATAATACAACGTGATCAATTTCATTTTAGAGATATTTCTTTCAAAAGCCTTCTTTTAAAAAAAGAAAAAAAAGTATATTGTTCTATTAAACCTTTTACTGTTTAAATAATTTGACTTTGCTCGTTTTAAGAAAATATAAGTTGAAAAAGCATTTTCATTCACTATTAGATTTGTCAGTAAAAAAAAAGTCGCCAAAAAGATAAGCGTTTTTTTATTTATTTTTACTCGCAATGTAGAGCACTGCATACTTCTTTTCAAGTTAACTCTTTTGTAGTTTTGATTACAATAGATCTGAATGAATGAACCTTGTAAGGGAGGGGGCACTAAGCATTGCCCTGTTAATAATGAATTTCTTTGGTTTCTTTTTATAACATGTTAAATTTCTCTCTTGCAGTTAGAAATATCAGGAAATTTTTTTCTTTTTTTCAACATCAGACTAAAAGAATCGTAATGAAGGAATCGGAAAATTAAGGTATTTTTTAACGATGCGATTCCGATTCCGATACCACCCAAAATACGCGATTCTTACGATTAACGATTCCGATTCCGATTAATCGTCCCACCACTAATATATATATATAATTGCGTTTACACACCAGTTCTCAGCAGATCATCGAAGTTAAGCAATGTTGAGCCTGGTTAGTACTCGATGGGTGACCATTTGGGAATTCTAGCCATTGTATGTGCTCTCCGCTTATCTCAGCATTTGTTTCCAGTCATCCTGTACATACACTTCACTTGCAACTGGTATTTAACAATTTCGACCCAGGAGATTGCAGATTGCACATCTCCTGCCACAAAAATTTCATGCGCAGGCACCCCTATGTGGATATCCATAGTCTGCCAAAGACTGAAGGAGCCTTTTAATATATATAGTAACCACATAAGACTGTTTCGCTGTATCACAGCTCTTCATTGTAGCTAAACTAGTCTCAGACTAAGATTGAAACTCGACTACCTAGACGATGCTTCTAACCGTTAAGTTTTTTGGCTGCTACTAAGTAAGTAGATAATGCTTTAAGCTCCATTTGTTTACACAAAGCATTATAAAGTTAGTGACAGTTTGTTATTTCACTACATCCAAGAACATTTATAATCATCCACAGACACTTTTTTGATGTATCACAATTGTTTAATGTGACTAGACTAGCAACTACCTCAAAGTAAGGATCGAAACTCGGCCCCTTATTTAACAGGCAGTACATTTTTTAATAGATTTCAATGTATACATTACTTGCAAACTGAAACCATTTTATGTTAGAGAAAAATGCCTACCCCTATGATGGGATTGAAACAAGAAAGGTCTGCAGGTTGTATATTTCATAAATATGTATATATAAGTAAATTTATATATATAAGTAAATTTATATAGTTCAGATTGATTAGACCAGGAATCAGTTTCCTAAAGCAAAAATGAAGGCCATTATTTAATATTTAAAATATCCAATAGAGGTATTAATAAAGTATGAAATTAAAAATTATATCATTCTATGATTTAAAAAATATTTAGAACAAAATAATCTTTACCCGAGGCAAACACAAGTAATCCAGGCACTTTACACTAATGTCAGAAAGTTAAAAGAAAGACAAATTAAAAAGCAATACAGAGAAAACATCAGAAAAATGGTAAATATATAATTGGAGATTTCAAATTATTAGACATAAAAAATCAAATAACAGAAGAAAAAATTTAGCACAAAACAGTTAAATCCAGTTAAAAGAAACAAAAAATGATGTTCAAAGCATTTTAAAAAGTTTAAGATATAAAACCAAAGGGTGTTACAAAATTTAAATTTTTATTAGGTTGAATAGTTCATGAAGAATTTTTAATTTTGATTCCAAATAATGTCCTTTTCAAATAAGTTTTTGTTATAATACCTTTACTTTATATATCACTTTAAATAGAGTTTTTCGGTCTATTTAGTCATTTAAATTCATTTTAAAACAATTATGTCTGCTTTATAGAATGTTGAATCCAAGATGAAAAAAAAAAAAAAACAAATTCGCACATTTTTTTTATTTCAATTCAATCTAGGCCGAAAAGCTGCTGATACAGCTCATGATATCAAGAAAACGTTTGACGCAGGAAACACTATTGAACTCACAGCACAATGGTAGTTTTAGAAATTTTGTGGCAGCGATGAGAGTTTTGAAGATGATGAGCATAGTGGTCGGCCATCAAAGCCAATCCATGCACAACTGTTCAAGAACTTGCTTCTGAATTAGACGTAATGTATACAACGATTTCCAACAACTTCAGAGAGATCGGAAAGACAAAAAAAACTTAATGGGTGCTTCACAAATTGAATGACAACCAAAAGAAATGCCGTTATGAAGTGCCATCTTCTTTTTTTTATATAAAAACGACCCGCTTCTCGATCGGATTTTGACTTGCGATAAAAAGTGAATTCTTTACAACAACAGGTGACATTCAAATCAATAGTTAGACACCAACAAAGCTCAACAACATTTCCTGAAACCAGAGTTGCACCAAAAGAAGGTCATGCTGACTGTTTGGTGGTCTGCGACTGGTTTCATCCATTACAGTTTTTGAAATTCTAGCGAAACGATTACAGCAGAAAAGTACTGTCAACAAATGGATGAAATGCATCAAAATCTTCAACAACACCCAGCGTCAGTCAACAGAAAACGTCCAATTCTCCTCCACGACAATTCCCAACCACACGTTGTTAAACCGCTGCTGCAGAAGTTGAACGAATTGGGTTATGAAACTCTGCCTCATCCGCCATACTCTCCAGACCTCTCACCTAATGGTTACCATTTTTTCAAGCATCTCGACAACTTTCTACATGTGATATGCTTCAAAAACCTAAGTGATATGAAAAACGCCTTCAGCAACTTCATCACCACCAGAATGCAAGATTGTTACTGGCATAAATACACTTGTTTTGCATTGGTAAATCGAACATAGGTATTATTTGGAATAATTTAATTGTTGATAGCAGCTGGTGTATGATTCTCTGCTCCAAAGATGTATACATATTAGGAGTAATGGTGTGTGCTGCAATTTATTGATGGGTGGGTTAGTATTTGTGTGATGATGTATTTATATTCATTTTGTGGTTAGGGTTAGGCTTATATTTGAGTGTTGTTATAACTGTAGTTTATTAGTTATGTAGAGGCTCAGTAGTATGCTTATCAGAGAAGTTTCCAAAGGAATATCAAATTAAATGGATGGGTTAATATAGGCTTGGTATCACCATAATATGGGTAGTGTCTGTATGGACTTGTGTGGGTTTTTGTATTTAATTAATTCTGTTAGCTTTTAACTAATAATGTTTATGAGCCTATTGAGAGGCTCTGAGAATCAGTTAGGTTTAAAGCTTAGTTATATATATTTTTCTTTCATTTAAAGATATTCACTAAATATATTTCTAAGTATTTAAACGTGTATGTTTTAATATATTTAAAATATAAAAAAATGTACTGAAGGCATGTAATTGATGTTAATTTTAATATGTAGAGATTATGAGGATATAAGTGTAATTTCAGGGTTGGTAGAGGGATGTGGATGAGACATGTATAATATATGAGGGAGAGAGGAAAGGTTGTTATGTTGTAACAAATTAATCTGATATTAATTGGAGAGGTTCTGAAGGGGAGGGGAAATAGGCTTTATATTTTCTTATGATATGGAGTTTTTTAGTTGGATATGGTGAGTTATATGTTTTTGTTGTTAGTCTATGTTTATTGTATTTAGCAAATTAGGTATAAACCATTTGTTAATATTTTCTTATCTGAGGAGATGGATAGACATCAAAAACCTATAGGTTAAGAAGATATACTTATTGAAATGTATTCTTTGTCTTGCATATAATAAAAATTCTAAATTTGAAATTAAACATTTCACATCATAATATTTAAATTACTATATTATGATATATATATATATGTATATATATATATATGTATATGTATATATATATGTATGTATATATATGTGTGTATATATATGTATATATATGTATGTATATATATGTGTATGTATATATGTATATATATGTGTATGTATATATGTATATATATGTGTATATATACGTATATATATATGTATATGTGTATATATGTATATATATATAGTATATATATACATATATATATATAATATATATATACATATATATATATAATATATATATATACATATATACATATATATCTATCTTCTTCTATCTATCTTCTATCTTCTATCTATCTATCTATATCTATCTATCTATCTATCTATCTTCTATCTATCTATATATCTATAAAAACAGAGATGTGTGTGCCACAGACGATTTCTGATTGGTTAATCCAATAATCACATCTCCTAAAAAACTATGGTTCGTAGGCTTTTAACGATACCATAAAATATTATGGCTTTATTTATTGTCCATCTTGGAAGGGTTTAATTTTTTCCTAACTTGCGATTTACAAATTACAAAGATACGAAACTAACTTACAATCTAACAATCGAACCTCCGACATCACGGCCGTCATTATGAAACTAAACTAAAAAAAAAAAAACCCGCGTTCACTCGTGGTCTTTACATTTCGGGTTTGGGTACGTGTGCAGTTTTCCATTGACATTAAAAAATGGAAATATTTTTAAAAAAAATATATTGTACGTACTCGTCATGGGATAAAGTTTTCCTACAGAAAAAATCACGTAATTTCATCAAGTAGTTATTTTTTTATAGCGAAAAAAGAAAAAAATCAACGCTACAAGCGAAATTAAACAGAAAGTTCAAGTAGGGGGATTTCCCCCTTTTTTTTTTATAGCGAGGCCAAATTTCGCGAATTTGGCCATTTTTTAAAGCAGTTTGGCCTTCAAAATTTCTGTTTGGCCATTTTCTTCACCGATGAAATAAAAGAAGCAAATAAAAACAACGCAATAAAACTTTTAAAAATACGGCACACTTTTGTTGTTCTTGTTTGTTTTTTTTGGTAATTTTCCTTATTTTTTTATTTTTTCAAGATAATACTATTAAATGGACACTATTATGCCAAATTAGCCCCCCCCCTCCAAA